>NC_052617.1:44193581-44546797 GCF_016545825.1 Eucalyptus grandis | reverse complement strand
CTAGAGTTCATCCGTCTCTAAAGATGAGGATGATGGGGAGAAGCCCGAGGAGGGGGAGGAGGAAGAGGGAAGGTAGAAGTGGGACGAGCCCAACAACGAAGAGGACTATAGTGATAGTGAATGCATAGGTAGTGATGACATGGAGAGAGAGTTCAAGTTCGAGGGAGGAAAAGAGAATTAACTCATTGTTTCACCGAGTTCGAACTAGGACTCAAAGGGAGATGAGTAGATTCGAAGGTGAATCGGAGGGGAAGAGGGAGCTCGGGAGATTTTGAACCGAGAGAGACGAGATGGAGTAGGAGAGTAGTGAATTGAGATAAGATGGTAATTGGAGTCCTAAATTTGAGATTTGCTAATTTCAAATTTTTTAATACTAAAATTTAATATATTATTATAATATAAACAGTCCGGTCCGGGTGGGCGGGTGGGCGATCCGCCCATGGAATCGGGAACTTGACCGTGTGCACCGGTTCCCATAAATTGGAACTGGAACCGGACCAGCTTCCCTTAAGAACCACCGGTTCCAGGCAGTTCTGATCCAGTTCTGAGTGGTCCAAGCGGGTCTCGGTTCTTTTGCACACCCCTAATGATTTCCTAGGTGTGATTGTTCAAAGGTTCAAAGAAGAGATGTTCATGAAGATTATTTACGATTCATTTTTCTCAAATAAGGGCATGAAGTTGATTTTGTTTCAAATAAGGATTTGAAGTGACTATATCAATCTTAGAGAAGGACTTAACCTCACTAGCTAGTCAAAGGCATTTTCATATTTTACTTTTTCTTATTTTCTTTCATTTTTCCTTTAAAAAACTCAAAAAGCTAAAACTAAAAGAAAAATATAGGCAGGCTCCCCTGCCTATGGCTGCCACCCTATTGCTGTTGGGCATTGGCCATTGCTAGCAGGTCATCAGCATCTCAGTGGGGGCCGGTCGACCAGGGGTATGGCCTTAGCCTAGATCTAGGAGAATGTTGTAGCTTTCTCTTAATTCTAGTGAGGGCCTGGGGTTGACGAGGCGCCGACGACCTCACCGTCCATGGCCAACACCCCACCAATGGGGTGGTGGTCATAGGCAAGAGCGCTAGCCTTACCCTTTGCTTGGGTTTATTTTTTAATTTGTCTTTTTTTATTTTATTTTATAGTTTAGTCTTCTTCTTTTTCTTTTTTTGGTTCTTTTAGTTTGTCTTTTTTTGGAAAAAAAAACAGAAAAAGAAAAAAAAAAGAGGAAGAAAATAAGAAAATATAAAGGATGGAAATGCCATTGACTAGCCGATGAGGCCAAGTCCTTCGTTACGATTAATATGACCACTTCGAGCTCTTATTTAAGAAAATGAAAACATTTCGAGCGTTTATTTAAGACAAGGTTTACTTCAAATCCTTATTTGAAAAATTGACAGCATTTCGGACTTTTAGTTTGGAATTTTGCCTCAAATATATAGCATAACTTTGAAAACTACTCTAGTTATATGAACTAAGGACTTGAATTCTTACCAAACACTGCAAAATGTAGTTAATTCGGCTTGTCGAGTTTGAACTTTTCCTCATCTTTGCCTTTCTTCTCTCTGCGTTTTCATTTTGTTTTTGCGTTTTGACTAGTTGACTAGTCAACACCACAATATTACACTTTAAATAAGGCAAGTTAAAAGAAGGGTAAAAATAGTCCTCCAACTAGCCAATAAGGGCTTGTTCGTTTACTCTAAATAGTGTCGATTCTATTTTTTTCATTCCTTGTAACAAAAAAAAAAAAAAAAAAAAAACAAAAATCCGTTTGGTAAATTTTGTTGTTAAAATCCATTTTTGTTCCCATAAATAGATTTGAAACAAAATCAAGAAGTAAAAAAAATTGCTTCTTGTTCTTGGGAACAATTCCTAAAATCAAGTCTTATTTTTATTCTTTTTCTTTTCTCCATCTCTCTTCTTCTTCTTCCCAACAAGTCACTGGCCATTGCCGGCCACAAAAAGGAGGAAGAAGAAGAGAAAATCATAATAAAAGAATTAAAAATTAAAAGAAATAAAAAAATTAAGAATCTTACAAAATGCATTTCTATCTCGGGAATAGAAATTTTGGATAGTTGTCAAGTGCATTCAAAAACCCAGAAATTGTTCCCGATAACATAATAAAAAAAAATCATTTTTGAGCAAAAATTGTTCTCGAAAATAGAGTGGTTATTAAAAACGCCCTAAAAGTTCAAGCAATTGCGTAATGACGGGAGCTCAATCTCATTCTTACATTTGTAGCGTAAAAGTGACAAAAAAAAAAAAAAAACCAAAATCGTTAAACTTTTAATATTTTCTTTCTTTGCTCTTTTTTGTAAATTTTTATTAATTAATCATGTTCTGGTTGGACGTGTCATATTTATCTTTGTTCTTCTTTTCATAATAAATGCATTTTGTCGTGAATTTATTTAAAGATTTAAAGGTTTATGTTGCACAAAAAAGATTATGAGATTTTCAATGAGTTAGGATTGGCAATCAATGGGAAGTTGGAATTAGTCTAAGTCAATAGCGTGTTCAATTTTGGGGATTTTTTTATGTAGATGTCACGATTGGCAGTCTTATTGGGGCATTGACATGGAACTTAGTGGCCTTTTCCGATGGCTTCTTTATCAGTTCACGGAAAAAGCCTGTGGCTCCAAATCAGCCTTGAGATTGCAGGGGTCTTCATTCTTCATGTGATCTCTCTTCTCCCTTTCTTCCGTCTCCTTAGCTCACTCAGCAGATTCACTGATTTTGAGAACTTGACTGCTTCGAGCAGTATGAAAGCTTTTGTGGCACTTTCCATGTGTCTTGTTCTCTTCTCTTGTAATGCCCTTCTTTCCAATGCACTAGATACCATAGCAACAAATCAGTCGATTCGAGACGGCGAGAACCTAATCTCTGCTGGTGGGACATTTGAGCTGGGGTTCTTCAGTGCGGACGATCCCCCAAAGCGATATCTGGGAATATGGTACAAGAAAATAACCACGACAATAGTGTGGGTTGCAAATAGAGTAGCACCCCTTGCGGACGCATCAGGCACTTTGAGGGTTACTACCCACGGAAGTCTCGTCCTTCTCGACGGGAATGGAAGTGATATCTGGTTGTCGAACGCTCCGATACCAGTGCATAATCCAGTTGCGCAGCTCTTGGATTCAGGAAATCTGGTTGTGAGAGACGCAGAAGGCAGTGATCCCAATACTTTCCTGTGGCAGAGTTTTGACTATCCTACAGATACACTTGTAGCCGGTATGAAGCTAGGACGGAATAGAAGATCAGGCTTCAATCGTCATTTAACATCATGGAAGAGCATTAATGATCCTTCTCCAGGTAACTTTACGTTTCAACTTGATCCGAATGGCTACCCACAAGAACTATTGAAGCAGGGTTCTGACATCAAGTTCAGCACAGGACCATGGAATGGTCTTCGATGGAGTGGCATACCTAATTTAAATCCAAACCCATACTACAGGTATGAATTTGTGTTAAATGAGGAAGAGATGTACTACCGCTACGAGCTCCTCAACAGCTGGGTCATTTCCAGGATGATATTGATGCCCAATGGCATGCTACAGCGATTCACTTGATTGACCGAACGCAGGGCTGGACGCTTTACATCAGTTGCCCAATAGACCAATGTGACAACTATGCATCATGTGGTGCCTATGGTAGCTGTAGGGTCGATACTTCCCCAGTGTGTAGGTGCTTGAAAGGCTTTGTGCCCCGATTTTCTCAAGAATGGGATATTTTGGATTGGTCCAATGGGTGTGTGAGGAGAAATGCTTTGGATTGTGAAAAGGACATATTTGTGAAGTATTCTAAATTAAAATTGCCGGATACTCGGTCTTCCTGGTTTAACGAGAGCATGAATCTTCAAGAATGCGAAGTAGTTTGCATGAAAAATTGTTCCTGTATGGCTTATTCGAACTTAGACATCCGAGATGGAGGAAGTGGTTGCTTGCTGTGGTTCGACAAGCTGATTGACATTAGAGAGTACAGCGACTATGGACAGGACCTCTACATCCGGATGGCTGCATCAGAATCAGGTATTCATTTATTATAGATCTGAATTCGCTAGATACTGAAGAGAAAAATGGACACCCATCTTTGTGGGGGAGCTTAGAGAATTGCGATATTGGTGATACCTAGTTCTCACTCCTGATCCTGTGTGCTCCTGCTTCTTCTCTTAGCTTTACTACCGTCACACCAAAAGAAGCATGAGCTGGTCATGGGCTTGGCAGTTTCTTTCGGGTCTGTTTTCCTCATTCTGGTTCTCACCATCCGTGTTCTACAATGCAAGAAGAAGAAAATGAAGCTTCCCGAAGGTAAACCGTACTTTATGATACAGTGCTGTCAGATTTTGTATTCTGGTTCTCATCATTCCCAGTTTTTACATTAGTCATTTCGTCACTTACAAGTAGGCATTTTACAAGATCTCCCAGTACTTATTCTATTATTGAACACAAGAATTCTTGTATCGTGTTCATTACATTAGTCAGCCCCTTGTAGAAGTGAAGTTTTTTTTTCTTAAATTAGACTATCATTAGAGGGGATTCTGCATTCATGTCCCATTCAGCATTCATCCTCACCAGGCCCAACAGTTATAAGATTTTCAATTTATTTTATCTTACCATTCCACATCTCCAATGAGAGGTCACTAAAAGATTCCATGATGAACTGACAAAGTCAGCCAGTCTCAACCAAATTGTTCCGAGGCATTTGTGTGTCAGTGTCAGATGTGCGAAACAATGACAAACCACTAGCAATTGCGATCATATTATCCTAATATGTTCGCAATTCAATGCTTTCATATTTAGCAATTAGCATGCCTTTGTAGCATCATGATTGAAGGAAATCTGAATTAATGCAGAAGCCACCCAGAGATATTTGCAAATCAATTTCATATAATTTGTGCTCCTGCTAAAAGGGACAGTTTTGAATCAGGAGACAGCTGTGAAAACCAGAAGGAAGATCTTGAGTTGCCACTATTTGACTTGTCTACTGTAGCTCTTGCTACCAATTACTTTTCGTTGGACAATAAGCTTGGAGAAGGTGGTTTTGGACCTGTCTACAAGGTACTAAAATTGTGCATGCTATTCTCGAGGACATTCTTGCAATTTGAGGATTGTAAAGTACTGCCTCGCTGTTGCATTTGCATAATTTGTTTAAGAAAATATTCCAAGGCTGAATAACTTGATCCCAAAATGTTTAGTTACTGTGAGTGGAATTCTAGTGAGAAAAAGAGTAGGCAAGGAATTATTTTTCACTAAACAAGTTGACCATATGCAGGGTGTGTTGAGGGGTGGTCAAATAATTGCTGTGAAGATGCTGTCAAAGAACTCAAGACAAGGGCTGCATGAGTTTAAAAATGAAGTTCTATATGTTTCCAAGCTGCAGCACCGGAACCTAGTGAAGCTTCTAGGATGTTGCATTGAGGAAGAAAAACTTTTGATCTATGAATTCGTGCCCAACAGGAGCTTGGACTCATTTCTCTTTGGTTTGCTTACTTTCTCAATTCCTTAGAAGCATGAATTTTGTGAAAGCTCCAAAATATGGTCACTAAAGTAGCAAATTAGCAAATGACTAAATGGATGCCTTACTTCTTGTAAGTTACAAACCGTGCAGAGTTTACTAATGTGAAATGAACTTTTGACAGATCCAACGCAGAGGGAGCAACTGGACTGGTCAGCTCGTTTCAACATCATCAATGGAATTGCTAGGGGGCTTCTTTACCTTCAT
Organism: Eucalyptus grandis; assembly: GCF_016545825.1. Classification (NCBI taxonomy): domain Eukaryota; kingdom Viridiplantae; phylum Streptophyta; class Magnoliopsida; order Myrtales; family Myrtaceae; genus Eucalyptus; species Eucalyptus grandis. The sequence goes on along the minus strand of NC_052617.1, from coordinate 44,541,086 downwards.
CAAGATTCCAGACTCAGGATTATTCACAGAGATATAAAAGCTAGCAATGTATTGTTAGATTGTGAAATGAACCCCAAGATCTCTGATTTTGGCTTGGCTAAAAGCTTCGCAGGGAATGAGACACAGGCAAATACTAACAGAGTGGTTGGAACATAGTAAGTACTTTTATTGCAGTGATGTCGTCTGTGCTCAATTCACTTTTAAACTGATGGTTTCAATAAATCAATTTCTGTAGTGGTTACATGTCTCCAGAGTATGCTCTTGATGGACTTTTCTCAACAAAATCTGATGTCTTTAGCTATGGTGTATTGGTGCTCGAGATCGTAAGCGGGAAGAGAAACAGAGGGTTTCATCATCCAGACCACGATCATAATCTCCTCGGACATGTAAGTTTGTAATACTGTTCGCCTTCCAGCCACAAGAATTTCCCCTAATGGTTGGTTTCAATGTGGTCAGGCCTGGAGACTGTTCACAGAAGGCAGGTCCATGCAGTTGCTCGATAAGTTGGTCCAGAATTCGTGCAGTACTTCTGAAGCATTACGCTCTATTCATATCGGCCTATTGTGCGTGCAGCGATGCCCCAATGATAGGCCGAGTATGTCCGCGGTGGTTATGATGCTGGGAAGCGACATCGAATTGCCTCTTTCGAAAGAGCCGGGGTTTTTCAATGAAAGGAATCTACTCCAAGAAAACCCTTCACAAAGTCAACCAAACGAAATCACCATGACACTGTTATCTGCTCGATGAGAGAGTCGTGGGCATGACTTGCATTCTTTCTCTTTATGTGAACCTCATACTCCATGTGGAAAACGAAGCAAGTTCTTCAATGTGCTCCCCCAGCTATTCTCCCGAAAATACCGCATCTCTCATTTGGCTGCAGTTTGAATGTACATGAAATGTCTTAAGTCCACAGATTCCGACAATCCTTTTTTACAAGTTTGTATTCCGAAGGCCAAGAGTTCCCGTACAAGGGCAACTTCCCCCAAAAACTCTGCATCATTGGCCAAAAAGAAAAATCTCGTCAACTCTATATCTTCCATAAGCTCAGTACTTTATCTCCCCGTCAGAGAACAAATTTCCATCTGATTGAATTCCCTATCGCCATCGAAATCACTTTTCTTCAAGAATGATGGCATGGACTTGGCACGTGAACCTGGTCTATGTTGAAGTCATATCAAAATTTGCGTAAGGACGATCTTTGAACGAAATAGGGTCCTAGTTCACACTAAATAGAAATGAGGGAACAATCACCGTTTCTTGGAAAGATAGGAAGAAGTTTGGGCTGGGGGCGTGCACTGCCAGGCTGGTCGTTTCAATAGCTAGAATCTTGAACTAAGCCTGATTTTAAACTTGGAATTGGGAGCTCGGACACCTTGGCCCCAGAACTGGCGACCTCGAAAACCGACCAGTTTGGTTCTATCAACGACTGTTGATGAAAAAAACAATATGTGCACATGGAAACCAAACTTTTCATTAGTTGGTAATACCATGAACAGTCTAAAAGACCTGGGAAACTCGCTGGTACGAAAATAAGTTGTTTCGAGGTTTGGGAAGGGTTAACATCAACTTAGGATAATTCTTACTGATGCAAGAGTATGGTCGAGCAGCTACTTTGAGATAAGCCAACTTCACCATAGTTTTAATATATGGTAATTTACTAGAAAATTCAAAAATCTATTGTCATGCCAATTCAGTTCTAAAATATTTTTTTTGACCAAATGACTCCTAAACTTTTTGTAATTATGTCAATTTAGTCAATCCGGCTAATTTTTGCCGAGCGGCACTGACATGGATACTAGCTGTCCTACGTGACATCACTGGCACCAACATGGACAATTTTTAACAATATTTTAATGTTTATTATTTTTTATTTTTCCTCTCTTTTTATTCCCCCCTCTCTCTCTCTCTCTCTCTCTCTCTCTCTCTCTTATTTCTTCCTCCAGCTAGTTGCTGCCTCGGTCACTAGCCTAAGGTAGGCCGTCCATGTTAGTGCCGGCCGGCCAAAATTGTCTAAAGAGACTGAATTGACACTAATGCAAAAATTTACCACTCATTTAGCCCAATACAAATATCTATGATTGAATTAGTATAATTATAATAGGTTTATGGTTTTTTTGGATAACTTTCCCCGTCTAATCTGATTGCACCTATGTGCATCACCAGCATTCACCATTAAAATACTTAACCCGAGATTGTGGGAATCTTGGAAGCGCCCTTTCTTTAAATTACTAGAAATTGCTTGATTAAATATACAGGTCACCTTATCTTTTGGTCATGGTTGCTTCGGTTAGGTTTCTGAGTTTGTCAAATGTTTCCTAATCAGAAGGTGTTGAACGAGTTTGGGTTGTAAGTATCTTAAGTCAAGAAACGCGAACTCTTGTCAATGACTTGGAAGATAGGGATTGTGAAGTAAATGTTACGATGGGCGACTTCGTTGGCGTGATGACTAAGAAGTAGTGGATTTTTCCAATGACTTGAAACTGTCGATAATGATGTTGGGATATCCAGTACTTCATAAGAAGTTAAAGACACTTGAAGAGTCCTTCGCTCTACCGCAATCTCTCGTCCTTTTGGTCTCCATCGGCTATCCAGGGAACAAATATGAGAGCATCAGCGATATTTTTCATGTGTCGTCTTCTTTTCTCTTTGTTGTATACTACTCCTATTTTCAATGTGGACGAGGTACCATGACTACAAAATCAGTCTAGACAAGATGGCGATAAATTAGTATACTTCTTCAGCCCTGGTGATCCCCTGAAGCAATATCGCATTATACCGTACACAAGAACCTACAAGAACATAGTATGGGTTGCCAATGGAGCCACCCCTCACAGATTCGTCGGGTACCTTAAAGTTTACTTTTGAACGGGAACAGAAGAAAAATTTGGTCCTCAACTCGCCTGGACATGCCTGAGATCCAGTTGCACAGCTCTTGGATTTGGAAATCTCGTGGTGAGAGACGTGGATGGAAGTGTTCTAGGGCAAAGTTTTGATTGTCTTACAAATACACTTCTAGTGTCACATCCTCAAACCAACAAGAAGAGGATGACATCGTCATCTTTCCATTTGAAGAACGTAGAAGCAAATAGAAATCAATAAAAGAATATGTACATTTCGAACTAATAACTTAACTCAGAAAACTTAGACATAAACAACTCATGTCCAAAAATCACGTTATCGAAATGTCCTCCCAAAAATGTAAACGCTCTCGTCCTACTTGTGGCTACATGAAAAACCTAAAAGACAAGCAAGGCGAATGGAATGAGCAACCTTTGCCCAATGAGTAATACATATTTTGTAAGCAGATCGAGCATCAATTATGCACGTTTAAGACACAAAAACATAAATCATTTACACTAAATCTAAAACATAACAAACTTGCAAGATTAAAATGAATTATATATTGTTTCAACATAACTATATTCTATAATAAATATCCATTTTAACAATAATATCAAAATAACTATTAATGGTCCTAACCACTTTGATCAATCTTATCGGTTGACTAATCTCGTGCTCAAATATTGAACCATAATCACACATAATGCCTCGTGACATAGGCGACCAAGATTTTCTTTGGTTAGGTCTCTACCTATATTATTAGTGGCCTATTTATAAGGATATCCTAAATTTGGCATGCATATTTACAGACCCCCCAATGGGCTCACAGAGACACTAAGCATCAATATAGACCCACAACCACATCCTCTAAAATCCATAAAACCAATCCAGAATCTCTATCACAAATCAGTTTTATAAATTAAAATGGAAAATCTTTCTAAACCTTGTTCATCAAACTGATCACAATGCATTTCTCAAGTCATTTCAAAATTCTTCATAAACTAGACTTACAAATCGATATGTATAATATTTTGGAATGCATTTCATAAAACGGTTTCCCAAACTATTTACAAAAAAAAAAAAAATGAAAGTTTTTTTTTAAATTTTTATGGTAAAGGTAAGAAATTATATTGAGCTCAGGACAAATGTACACAAAACAGTGCCAAAACTTACACTCTAGTTGCAAATACAAGAAGAGTGGAAGGGAGCCGAGGAGAAGCCACGAAGGGCAATACATATAGCAAAGCTAAATTACACAACAACAAAGCACAAGGAACAGCAAAGAGCGGTCCAACCGAATCTCTACACACACCAAGGAGAAGACCGCTGATGAGGCAGGAAGCAAAGGAAGGAGCAACTTAACGAAAATCACCAACCCGAGGCTATTAGATAAACACGGAAGGGTCGAAGCCCCAACCTCTTTGAAGTATACGGTTCCTTGAAGAAGCCAGGGCGTTCTTGTACGTGATCGCTTTGTCCTTAACAACCTTAATCAAGTGATACTTGAGAGCTTGAATTGCTAGGGATTCACCTCGAACTAAACCAAACTTTTATGCAACAAAAATATCATTTCATAACTCAAACTTTATATAATCCATATTGCTTTCGAACTAAACAATGTAGCTCTACAAGCTGACGATCTCATAATTCTATCAATTAAATGAGAATCGATCTCAAAACCAACTAAACACTATAACAATGACTTGATTAAACTACATTTAATCGTTAACAAAATGACTCCCACGTGTCAACAAATCGTTCACCCAAAGCCATTATTTAAATATATCCGCAACTGTAGAGCTCACTTGCAAAAATCTAAAATTTCGCTCTGACTAAACCGTTACTTCAAATTGATTCACATTAAACCCCCCGGCTCCACAAAATCCTAATCTATCAATCCCTCATATTTCTTAGCTTAAAACTCCTATATTTAACCCATCTACTAAGAATATTGAAGGATTTTGAAATTAAGGCTTGGTTTCGAAACTTTCTCCGATTAAATGAAAGAAAGTGTGAACACTTACCGGGCTTTGCAAAACGAAGTAAATCTGGCTTGGCAAGACTCCATGGCGTGTATGTACAAAAGCCCTCTTTTCTTTTTCTTTTTTCTTTTTTCAGTCTTTCTTTCTTTCCCTCCTTTTCTTTCTTGTAGGTGCTCTCTTGTCCTTTAGGACAAATACCATAAAAAAAGTCCAACTTTCTGTGATACAAATATTCAAAACCTTTTTCTATTTCACCAAAAACCTTAAACTTACTCATTGTGCCACAAATACCTTAATTTTTTTTAATCATGAAAAATTCCAAACTTATACATGTATGTCATATGTACTCTCTATTTCAGTTTTATCTAGAATATATGTATGACATTGGTATAAGTTCGGCATTTTCTATGACACGAAGTTTGGGTATTTGTGCCACAATGGATAAATTTAGGGTTTTTTTTTTTTTGGTGATATAATAAAGGTTCGGGATATTTATGTCACAGCTAGAGCATAGTTTATAGTTTTTTTTGTGATAGTAACCCCTCCTCAATAGGCTGAGCACTTTTACTTTCGTCGATCACTCAAAATTTCCTCTTTATTTTTTGCCCAGCTTTTTGACCCAATCAAATATTACATCTAGCCGGTATGAAGAAAGGAAGAATAACACAACAGGCTTCAACACTGTCTATCATCGTGGAAAAGCATTGACGATCCTGATCCTGGCGATTCCACATTCCAACTTGACCCAAATGGATTCCAACAGCTCCTATCAAGGCAGGCTTCTGTTATCTCGTTCAGGTCAAGACCATGGAATGGGTGTTTGATAGACAGAGTGGCTCACCTAATTTAAATCCTAACCAATCTTGCATAGCGCTCTGCACAATGAGAAGGACACGCACTACAGTCATGAGTTCCTTAACAGTTCGATCGTTTTTGTTTTGGTATTCAATTCAAATGGCATTCTACGGAAGCAAAATGGGATTGACTGAGCAAAGGGTTGGACGTTACTTCTCACTTTCCAGTAGACAATTGAGACACCTCTGCATTTTGTGGTGGCTATGATATCAGCACGGTTGATGAGTTCCCTGTGTGTAGCTGCTCGAAAGGCTTCACACCGAAGTTTTCTCGAGAATGGGAAATTGTGGATTCGTCATATGGGTGTGTGAGAACTCCCTTGAATTTTGATCATATTTGTGAAGTATTCTGGGGTGAGATTGCCAGCTACACGCAGCTCCTGGTTTTAACAAGACGATAGATCTTCAAGAATGCGAAGTAATTTGCAAGAAAAACTGTTCTTGTATGATTTTTCAGACTTGGATATCAGAAGGGCAGGAAGTGGTTGCTTGCTGTGGTTGGAGAGCTTATGGGCATAAGAGAATACAATCAAAACGGGCAAGACAAATACACGAGGATGGCTGCCTCGGAATCAGGTAGTGACATGTTTTAAGATCCATGCAATTACTAATTATAGTCGTTGATTTGTATGCTCTTCCTGTTATAATATTTTGTTAATTTAAATGTGATCTCAATTTTGTATTTCCCAATTAATTCCGATTTACTGCCTAATTTATTACTCACATTTATTATGTATTAATTGTTAATTCTTATGTTATCATAACGATTTTGATAGAAGATGTCGGTAATATAAGAAACAGAACAAAAACATCATGTCGTCTAGTTCAAATCCTATCACTGCAGAAAACATACCACCGAGTTTTGAAGGGTGTTAGCTAGTGGAACAAGACATATAGATATGGTGATTTCATATTCGCAGATCGATTACGCTCTGCTCATTCGTTCAAAGTTTTGGGATTTTCGCATTTACAGATTTTCATCAATGGCTAGGGGTATGTTGATCATTTACATTTCCGCAAAATTGTGCCCGATTATGCTTGTATATGTTTGTGAATAGTAAATCAAAATTGTCAACTTTTATTTAGATTTAGTCTAATAATTGATATCAGAGCATGCTTATGATCACTACCTTGGTGAAAATTTTGGCATTTTGTATGTTTTAATTGGATTCTGAATGGATAAAATTTGGATCTTTTGTGGCTTGGAAAGGAATTTTGAATTGCGGTCAAATACGAGCGACCCACCACGCATTAACGGATTTGCATGGTCATATTGTCATTAGTTAAAAAAGCCTTGAGATTATTCGGCATATTACTAACTGCCGAAGGTTAATTGAGTGGTGATATTTTTAGTGGTTAGGGTTTTAGGGCAAATTGTTTTAGGCTTAATTCCAGTCAATTTGTTGGTTGATTTTGTCGAATCTTGGAACTATGCATTCGTCTAGCATTGTCTTCGAAACCCATTGATCAATTTGATCGAACATGGGCTGTGGAAGAAGACCCAGGCGGCGAAACGAAAGCTGGTCTCGGCGAAGCAACAATAGAAGAAAATCACATGGAAAGAAGACCTCATGCGCATGCGCCTGGCTAATGGGCACGCGTGCAACAACCCCCGAGGTAAAAATTTCCAATTATGCCCTTGTCAACTAAATTACGATTTTGCCTCTTCGCATTAAGCAACATTACAGTTTTGCTCTTACTGCATAAAATTCCAATTTTACCCTGTTAGGGGTGAAAATTTATAATTTTTCCCTTTTGGGCATAAAATTCCTATTTTACCCCTTGCAAATGAAATTCCAATTCTGCTTTTGCATGTAAAATTCCAGCTTTAATCCTTTTACACGTGATTTTACTATTTTTCCCTTACATGCAATTTTATGAATATTTTCTTGTGAAATTAAATGTCTATTGATCTGTATATATTAATTAATTGAAGATTAGCCACGGCATCTTTGATTATATTAAATTATATACATTAAGAGTATTTGGATCGCATATAGTCAAAGACACTAATTGTGACTAGTAGCATTACTATTATGAATATTATCCTATGGGAATTTTTAATATATTAATGTGATTAATTAGGTGAAGTAATATCTTTCTTAATTTATCCATGGGGATTGAGGAAGGAATATAATTTGATAGTTTCATAATGAAGTATTTATGAATATAATTAAATTAAAAACTTAGCTCACATGCAGTTTTTATGTTATGTGATTTGTATTTTCTAACATGTTTTACGTTGGTAAAATATTATTTAAGTTTATCTGCGTCAAATATATTGATACATAAGTTTTCATTTGATTATAATGCAGTCTTACCACTTAAGATTAGTTTTAGTATAATTGTTCCCGAGCTAAATGATAATAACTATAAAGAATTGAAGAAATTAATTCTTCTCCAATTGGGGTGCATATATATTAATTATGCTCTATAGTCAGACAAACCACATGTTCCTATTGAGGCTAGCACTTAAGTTGAATATACACTTTATGCACAATGAGAGCAGTTTAACTGCATCAATGTGATGTACATAAAGATAAAACTTTCTGATAGCAATCGTGATTCGATCATTCATCATAACAATGCCAATGAATTGCTGGAGGCTATTGATGAGCAATTTGAGTTTTAAGAAAATGCACATATCATGATCTTGATTATGAAGTTCTCATTATTGAAGCTTACTAGTGTAAGAGGTGTGCATGAGTACATCATGAAAATGACGAACATTGTAGCTTAGCTGAAAAATATTGAGGTTGGGATATTAGAATCTTTTCTTGTATACTATATCCTGAACACTCTCCTATAAGAGCATTCCCCTTCAAAATCTCTTACAACACACATAACACTAAATGATCAATCAATAAACTCGTCATCATATGTATTCAAGAGGAAGAGAGGCCGCTAATGGAAAAAATAGAAAGTGCTCAAGGTAAGTATAAAGGGCAAGCCAAGTAGAAGGGAAAAAGTAAAATACCTCTACCTCCTCGAGGTGGCATTAAGAAAGAACACAAGTACTTCTTTTGTAAAAAGAAGGGACACATGAAGAATGATTGCGCCAAATTCAAGGCTTGGCTCAAAAAGAAATATAACATATTCTCATATGTTTGTTATGAATCTAATATGGTTGATGTGGGTCATAACACTTGGTGGATTGATTCTGGTTCTACAATTCACATTTCGAATTCCTTGGGTTTTTTAGAACTAGCGGAAACGAGTAGGAAGTTAACAAAGTAATTAGTCATGAAACAAGATACGCTCACGTGTGGAAGCTATTGGGATATAGAAATTAGTTCTCAATAGTGGTTTTGTTTTAAATTTAGAAATGACCTTTTATAATCCAAGTTTTTTTTAGAAATTTAATTTCAGTTTCAAGACTTGTAATTTTTGGATACTCCTTTAAAATTTTAGGTTCAATATTCAATTTATCATATAAATTTGAAATTATTGAGAGCGGTATTTTGTTTGATGGTCTTTTTCGAATTAGTTTACAAGACAATGACATTTATAATGAAATGCACATTCACGATAATACTTTTATAAAGCGATGTGTTGTGAATGAAGATTCCTCTATGTTATAGCACTAGAGATTAAGGCATATTTCCATCGATATAGTTAAGCAATTAGTAAATGATTGAGTACTTAATACTCTAGATTTTGCTAATTATGCAACTTGTGGACTGCATAAAAGGAAAGCAGACCAACAAGTCAAAGAAATGTGCCAACAGGGGTACGGAAATATTAAAAATCATACATACATATATTTGTAGTCTATATTTGGACTCAAATGGATAGATGTACTCCATCTCTTTCATAGAAGATTATTTACGATTCATGTATCTCTATTTGATTGGTAATAAGCACAAAGCGCCGAATGCCTTTAAGGTATTTAACACTAAAGCAAAGAAATAATGCGATAAGGAACTTAAGATCGTGAAATCAGATAGAAGTGGAAAATAGCATGGTAGATACACTAAAGATGAACAAGCACCTAGTCCATTTGTGAAATTTCTTTAAAAATATGAGATTATTGCCTAATAGATTATGCTTGGTTCTCCCCATCAAAATGGTGTGGCAAAAAGAAGAGATCAAACTTTATTCAATATGGTACGAAGTATGCTTAGTAGCTCTAAACTTCCTAAGTCCTTATGGACGGAGCCTCTTAAAATGGCAGTGTGTGTATTAAATCGAGTTTCGACCAAGGCCGTCCCAAAGACGCTTTTTGAGTTATTCAAGGGTTGAAAATTGAGTTTGAGATATGTACGCATTTGGGAATGCTCATCTGAAGTAAGAGTCTATAATCCCTAAGAAAAGAAGTTAGACTCAAGGATTATAAGCGGGTATTCTGTTGGATATGCCGAAAAGTCCAAAGGATATAGGTTTGATTTTCCATCTCACACCACTAGATTTGTGGAATCGAGAAACACTAAGTTTCTTGAGAATGACATAATCAGTGGGAGTGATCAATTTAGGGACCTTATTCTTGAATAAGATCATTTGGATATTTAACATTTCACCTTAGGTATTGGATTGGTTGTTGTTTACAACGCCCATTCAGTTCAACTAATCATTGAACAACGAATCATTAAAGATCCACAAGTTGTTGATATTGATCCAATACAACTTGAACAAGTTATATTACAAGATATAATTATTCAACAATTACAAGATATTATTAAGCATTCACTTGAACAACAAACTCCTTAGGAGAATATCGATGCAATATTAAAAATGTCTACTAGAATGAAGAAATTAGCAATCTCTAGTGACTACATTGTGAATTTGCAAGAATCTGACTATAATGTTGGAATTGAAAATGATCCTCAAATGTTTTCACAAGTCATAAGTTATGATAAATCCAATTTGTGATACAATACCATGAAAAAGAGATAAAGTTATATGGCATCTAATGAGGTTTGGGATTTAGTTGAGTTACTTGATGGTGCGAATGCCATTGGTTGTAAATGAGTCTTCAAAACTAAGAATGATTCTTTGGGAAATATTGAGAGATACAAAGCCAAACTCTTGCCAAGGGATTAACTCAAAATGAGGAAATAGATTACATGGAGACATTTTCTCTTGTATCTAAGAAAGATTCTCTTCGTATTATTTTGACATTGGTAACTCATTATGATATAGAGTTACATCAAATGGGTGTGAAAACGGCAATTCCTTAATGGTAAACTAGAAGAAGTGTTTTACATAAAACAATTAGAATGATTTTTCTCTAGTGCTAGTGAGCATTTGGTGTGGAAGCTTAAAAGTTGGCTTAAAACAAGCATCCCAACAATGGTACTTAAGGTTTCATGAGGTCATCTCTTCATTCAGTTTTATAGAGAATGTCATAGATTAATATATATACTAAAATGTTAACGGGAACAAGATATGTTTTCTTGTCTTGTATATAGATGACATTTTACTTGCAACCAATGATAAAGAGTTGTTACATGAGGCGAAACAATTTCTTTCTAAGAGTTTTGACATGAATGATATGATTATGTCATTAGTATTAAGATCCATAGGAATAAACCTCGAGGTATATTAGGACTATCTCAAGAAATCTATATCAATAAGGTTTTTGAGAACTTTCGGATGAAAGATTGTTCACCAAGTATAACACCCATTGTGAAGGGTGACATGTTTAATTTGAATCAATGCCTAAAGAATGATTTTGAAAGGAAACAAATGAAGAACATCTCATATGCTTATGATGTCGAAAACTTGATGTATGCTCAGGTTTGTACTCGACCTTACATGCCTTTATTGTGGAAATGTTGGAAAGATATCAAAGCCATCTAGATATGGAACATTTGAGAGTTGGAAAGAATGTGATAAGGTACCTTCAAGGTATAAAGGGACACATGCTTTTGTATAGACGGACAGACAATTTGGAGGTAGTTGGTCACTCGGATTCAGCATTCGCCGGCTACGTTGATTCCCGTAAATCAATATCGAGATATATTTTTATATTTGCCGGTGGAGCCGTTTTCTGGAGGAGTACGAAATAGACCTTGCCACTTCCACTATCGAGGCATAGTTCGTTTCCTATTTTGAGGCCACCTTACATGGTGTGTGGTTGAAAAGTTTCATATCAAGACTTAGAGTTGTGGATTCCATTATTATACCATCAAGAATGTTTAAAGATAATTCAGCTACAGTTTTCATAGTTAAGAACAAAAAAAGTGGTAGTCGAAATAAGCACATCGACATCACGTAATTAACCATCAAGGAATGTGTTAAAGAGAAGAAAGTGATCACGGAACACATAAGCACTAAATTGATGATAGTTGATCATTTAACTAAAGGCATGCTACTAATGAATTATAAATATCATATGAGATAATATGCCATGAGATAGAAGTATGATTAATTTGACAAATGCATGATTGGGATGTGATCACGTGGCATGACAGCATGATATGGTTGTAAGATCGGGCTCATATTTCCTTAACATAGAAACATGGAAAACATCGTGAACATTAGAAAGTCTGGGTGGTAGTGCCAACCGATAGACTAAGTCACCAATCTTTTCAAGAATCTCGTATTTAGAATGGACATTGGTCCTTGGTCCAATCATGTAATTTATATATATACACGTGGAAGAATTTGTGAGACTTTAATCCATTTACAATGTTTTTCTCAATACAATCGTATACATTCAATTATTCTAAGAAAACCAATCACGTTTAACCTGTAATAAATATAAGGTTTGTTCATTAAGTTATGTTATCACATATGGACTTATGAAATACATTGTGATACATGAAAGATAATACTTGTTTTAAGAAGACTCATTGCTGTGATTCATATGTTTTATTTTAGCACGAAGTTTATGTGGATTTGTGTTAATATTTCATTTGATGGAATGGTGGCATCAAATGGGAGAATTATGATATTTTATTAATTTAAATGTGATCTAATTTTATATTTCCCAATTAATTATGATTTATTGCCTAGTTTTTTTTTTTTACGCTATTGCCTAGTTTATTACCCACGTTTATTACATAATAATTGCCCATTAATATGATACCTTAACGGTCTTGATGGCAGATGTCGGTAACGTAAGAAACAGAATAAAAACGTCAAGTTATTTGCTTCAAAATCTATCGCTACAGAAAACACACCATCGCGTTTTGAGGGATATTGGCTAGTGGACCAAAATGTATAGACCGGATGATTCCATATTCACAGATCGATTACGCTTTGTGCATTCGTTCAAAGTTTTGGGATTTTCCGCATTTGCAGATTTTCATTAATCGCTAGAGGTATGTCAATTCTTTACATTTCCGCAAAATTATTCCCGATTATGCTCGTATCTGTTTGTGAATGATAAATCAGGATCGTCGGTTTTTATTTAGATTTAGTCTAACACTTCCTTCTCTTAGGTATACTACAAACCAACAAAAAGAAGCATAAACCGGTCATGGTCTTGGCACTATCTATCGTGACTGGGCAACAACGTTTCTCTTTTTCCAAATTTGATGACATGTATACCTGTGAAGATGGCAGAGTCATATCCTGGAAGGTGAGCGAGCGGCAAAGTTGCCTCCTTTTTCCACCATGTTATCTGGGAACTGTTTTCCTCTTGGGGGAGCCAAGAGCGAAGCTAAGGACATGATTGGCAATGTTTCTATTTTTTTGTTTTTCCGTTCTTTTGTTCTCTGAAATAGAAAAAAAAGTAGAAATCCATTTGATTACTTCAATTAATTTTTCTATTCCTCAAAATAAAAAAGTGGCCGGGGAACAAATTTAGAACAAAAACAAAAAATAGAAAAAAATTAGTTTCTTGATCTCGAGAATAATATATAGAAATAAGTTTTTTTTTTTTTTTTTTCTTTCGTTTCTTCCTCCTTGGTGCCCTACTCCTGCTATCCAGCCACCGCCAACCGCTGGCCACAATGGCTGTGGCAGTTAGCAACGACGATGGTCGGCGGCGGCCGGTAGTGGCAAGGAAGAATAAGAAAAGAAAAAAAGAAAAAAAAATTATTAAAAATTATTAAGAAATTAAAAGAAATTCCACATTACAAAAAAATTGTGAATCATACCAAATGCATTTCTATCATTTTTCCATTCTAAGAATAAAATTTTTATCTTACTATCAAACGTGTTCTTTTACTTAGAAGAAAAAGACTATTTTTGAAAAGAAATTGTTCGCTGAAATAGAAGCGTTATCAAATGAATCTAAGAGTATAACCTTAAGCCTGTCAACTCTGCTTGCTCTCAAATTTGCTTTGATGGTCATTCTGGAGGCATCAAGTGATGCTGGCACGAGTCAATTAGATTTATGCAGCCGTATAAGAGACGTAGCATAAGGAAGTCGATTGATCTTCTACAACTACAAGTCTTCACGTCATTCTCGAAAGAGACAAAAGCATGATGGATTTCTAACAGTCCAGATGGTCTATTCAACTTCTTGAAGTTTACTAAATGATTTCCTAGGTGTGATTGTTCAAAGGTTCAAAGAAGAGATGTTCATGAAGATTTTAGAAGTGTCATTACCCGCAGACGGGACTATAATGCACAGCTTTTTCTTTTACAGGAATGTTAGTCTCTTTAAGAATCTTTTCTAGTGACTTCCCAGAGTCAAATATAATGAGGATGAACCGTTGATACTTACAGAATTTCTGAGACTGCAGCCTCGTCTTCAATCATTTCTATTCTCTGGTTGGTTTGCAGGTTCAATCAGCATGGGAACAGCGGTAGGAGCCTTGATTATTTTTTAGCACTTTACTGCATCTACTATCACAGGGATTTCCAGCGCACTTGATACGTTAACTACGGATCAATCGATGCAACATGGCAAGAGCATGGTTTCAGCTGGGGGGACTTTCGAACTAGGATTCTGTTATGACTCGAGTTTGAGCGTTTGTTAAAATGCGAAATTCAGTGGACTTCATGAAGGAATTACAAAAGAGGAAATAAAATTGAAAGGTAGCCGCCGAAGGATTCATGAGAAGATGCACGCACGCACGTAAGAGGAAGAAGTCCTCTCCTCTGCACGCGTGAAGATCTCCACGTGAAGCTAAAATAGGAAAATAGTGGGGCCCAAGGTCAAAGGTTTGACCTTGGGCACACCCACATATAAAACAGAATTTTTACGTAGTTTTCTTTTGCTTCTTCTTTTTCGTTGGTTGGGTTGCCAGCCAAAAACCCTACGTAGAAGTGGCAGAAGGAAGCCGCTAAAGAGGTCTTCTTTTCGGGGTGTTGCTGTTGCACCGGTACGAGAGAAAAGGAGGAGCCACATATCTTCAAGCTGAAGCGCGATCAAGAAAAGGAGTTCTTTTTCAGCGTTTGTTTTTGAGCTTGTGTGATAATTTTGTGCTGTGACTTGGGTTTGGATTAAATTAGGGTTTGGGAAATACCGAGAGAGTATTTGAGTGACTTGAGTGTGTAATCTCCTTGTCGCTTGATCATAGTGAAATTCCGCTGCTGCTCTCCCCCGTGGACGTAGGTCTTTACGACTGAACCACGTAAATCCGTTGTCCGATTTATTTTTCTTCTTCCGTCTATATTTTGTTCGATCGCTCACCCTATCTCAACAAGATTCTTCAGCCTCCATCATCCCCCAAAGCATTACCTTGGAATATGGTACAAGAAAATAAATCCCATCAAAGTAGTATGGGTTGCCAACAGAGTCAGTCCACTCACTGATTCATCCAATACTCTGAAGATCACTAGACAGGGAAGTCTCATCCTTCTTGATGGAAACGGGAGTGAAATCTGGTCTTCCAACTCATCAATACCCTCACGTTATCCAGTTGCTCAGCTTCTGGACTCAGGGAATCTTGTTGTGAGAGACTTAGGCAATACCGGTTCTGATAATTTCCTATCGCAGAGTTTTGACTATCCAACTGATACTTTTCTGGCGGGGATGAAGTTAGGGAGGAACAGAATTACGGGCTTTGATCGTTATCTGACATCTTGGAAGAGTGTAGATGATCCTTCTCCAGGTAATTTCTCATACCGACTTGACCCGAATGGGTTTCCCCAGATACTTCTGAAGCAGGGCTCCACTGTCAAGTCTAGGTTAGGACCGTGGATTGGTGTCCGAAATGATGGAGTGCCTAATTTGAACCCAAATCTGAAGTACACATATGAATTTGTTCTGACTGAGCAGAAGATGTACTGCCACTACCAATTCCTCAACAGGTCAGTGATATCCCGTTTGTACTTGAATCCAGATGGTGTTGTGCAGCGCTTCACATGGGTCGACCAAACACAGAATTGGGTTCTATATCTTGTTGGACCATCAGATGATTGTGACCTTTACACATATTGTGGAGCCTATGCTAGCTGCAACATCAGTATGTCCCCGGTGTGCAAATGCTTGAATGGATTTTTACCAAAAGTCCAACAAAATTGGAGTTCATTGAACCGGATTGGTTGTGTTAGGATAAACGCTTTGGACTGTAAAAGAGACATATTCAGAAAGTATTCTGGTTTGAAGTTGCCAGACACACGGAGCTCCTGGTTTGACAGGAGCATGGATCTTCAAGAATGTGGAGAAATTTGCAAAAGGAACTGTTCTTGTACGGGATACTCTAATCTAGATCCTGAAGGTGGAGGAAAGGGATGTTTGCTGTGGTTTGGGGACTTGACTGATATTAGAGAATACGATGAACGTGGGCAAGACATCTATGTTAGGATGTTTGATCTGGATCCAGGTATTATTTTGCTCCTAATGAGAAAATTTCCCCGGTCAGTAAAAACAGACAGGAAAGCCTCTGGAACAAAACATGGGCACCGAATAATTCTATTTTAATATTCAATAAATCCTATTTCTTGTGGGCTAATTAGGATTATTAACTACCCTCATTACACCTTATCCTTGATGAGGGACTTCTTTCGTGTAACATCCTCACTGTACGCTTTAACAGTTCTGAGTCTCAATTTTTTTTGTGCTCCAACGGCTCTTTTTGGTCCAGGTCACTCAAGCAAGAAGAAGGGGAAGCTGATCTTAGGCTTGATATCTGGAACATTGCTGCTATTCCTAAGTCTCAGTCTGATGGTGTATGTTCAGAAAAAGAAGGCCGTGATGAAGCACCTGCAAATTAGACTTTCTAACTCAGTTTTCTCTGGTAAATTTTTTAATGATGATTAACTTTTCTCTGGTAATGTGTAAACTGTTGCTCAATGCTTTCTGCTAGCTTTCGAATGGCTATGATGCAGGACAATGATACCTACGAAGTCCTTCACTAGAATATTACTGATTTCAAACTTTCTCTATATGCATTTATTTCGGCGCGTAGAATTTAGAGACAAAGGTTCACCATGGCTAAGAATTTAAAACCGTATGTACCTCAGCTTGCTGCAAATTTTATGCAATGTCCCAAACCCCTACTTTGATTTTTCTTGGGTAAATAAAGCTATATAAAAACAACCTCTACCCTTTTTTCCTGCATAAACTTCCATTCAAAAGGTTCTGAATCTGACCCTGACCTCGACTCCACCCCTCGACCCACCCTTGTCACTGGGCCAAATGACTAGTTGCTTGAAAGAGAAATGCCTGGAATGATGGAATCGGTTCGACCAAAAATAATTATGCAGGCCCCATGTTGTGCAATGGCTGAAGAATCTGAAAATATGCAACTTGCTGAAGATTTCATTTCATGTCAGATATCTATTGTTCTATCTGATTTGAAAATAAAACAATCTAAATGATCGCGGTCTCTAACCAGAAGGGTGTCAAATGTCCGAGGTAGTCTTACATAGAGATCTTAAAGTTTCTTCATTTTCTTAAATAAGAATATGAAGTAGACATTATTTCAAATAGCACTTACATAGAGATCTTAGTCTCAAAGAATGACTTAACCTCGGTAGTCTCAAATAGGGCATGGAGTGTCTTCATTTTTTCAAATAAGGGCATGAAGTTGATTTTGTTTCAAATAAAGATCTGGGAGTGACCATATTAGTTTCAAAAGACTTAACCTCACCGGCTGGTCAAAAGCATTTTCATCTTTTATTTGTTTTTATTTTCTTTCAATTTTCCTTTAAAAAAACTCAAAAAAGTTAAAACTAAAAAGAAAAAAGAAAAATGTAGGCAGGCTCCCTCTCCTATGGCTGCCACCTATCGTAGGTGGGCACTGGCCATGGTTGGCAGGTCACCAGCATCTTGGCGAGGGCTGGCCGACCAAGGTCGTGGCCCTAGCCTAGATATGGGAGAATGTTGCAACCTTCTCCCGATTCTCGTGAGGGCCTGGGGTTGGTGAGGCGCCCGCGAACTCATCGGCCATGGCCGACACCCCACCAGCAATGGGGTGGCAATCATAGGCGGGAGTGCTAGCCTTAGCCTTTTGCTAGCCGATGAGGCCAGGTCTTTCGTTACAATTGACATGGCAACTTCAAACTCTTATTTAAAAAATTAATAGCATTTCGGACTTTTATTTGGAATTTTCCCTTAAATATATAGCATAACTTTGAAAATTACTCGATTATATGAACTAAGGACTTGAATTCTTACCAAACATTGCAAAATGTACTTAATTTGGCTCGTTGAGTTTGAACTTTTCCTCTTCTTTTCCTTTCTTCTCTCTACGTTTTCATTTTGTTTTTGCTTTTTGACTAGTTGACTAGTCAACACCGCAATATTACACTTTAAATAAGGCAAGTTAACTTCATAAGGGGGGCAAAAATAGTCCTCCAACTAGCCAATAAGGGCCTATTTGTTTTTATTTCAAATAGTGTTTGATTCTATTCTTTTATTCCCCTTAACAAAAAAAGGACATAAATCCGTTTGGTAATTTTTTATTCTCGAAAATAAAAATCTATTTTTTGTTCCCGAAAATAGATTTAGAACAAAATCAAGAAGTAGAAAAAAAAATTACTTCTTGTTCTTGGGAACAATTCCTAGAATCAAGTCTTATTTTTCTTCTTTTTTTCTTTTCTCCTTTTCTCTTTTCTTCCTCCTAGCTTGTCATTGACCATTGTCGGCTACCGCCGCCGCCACCGCCGGTGAGGGCCGATGACTAGCCACAAAGAAGGAGGAAGAAGAAGAGAAAAGGAAAAAGAAAAAGAAAAAAGAAAAAGAAAAAAGAGAAAAATAAGAAAAATATTATAGAAGTATTAAAAAATTAAAAGAAACAAAAAAAAAATTAAGAATTGTACCAAACACATTTCTATCTCGAATAAAAATTTTAGATAATTACCAAGCGCTTTCAAAAACTTGGAAATTGTTCTTGGGAACATAACAAAAAAAATGACTTTTGAACAAAAATTGTTTTCTGGGAACAGAATGGTTACTAAATACGCCCTAAAAGTTCAGGCAATTGCGTAATGACAGGAGCACAATCTCATTCTTACATCTATAGCACAAAAGTGAAAAAGAAAAAAAAAATCGTTAAACTTTAATATTTTCTTTCTCTACTCTTTTTTGCAAATTTTTATTAATTGATCATGTTCTGGTTGGACATGTCGTATTTATATTTGTTCTTCTTTCATAATTCAAATGCAGTTTGTCGTGAATTCATTTAAAGATATAAAAATTTATGTTGCACAAAAAAGATTACGAGATTTTCAATGAGTCAGGATTGGCAATCAATAGGAAGTTGGAATTAGTCTAAGTCAATAGCGTATTAAATTTTCGGACTTTTTATGTAGATGTCACAGTTAGCGGTCTTATTGGTGCACTGACTTGGAACTTAGCGGCTTTCTCCGATGGCTTCTTATCAGTTTACAGAAAAAGCCTGTGGCTCCAGATCAGCCTTGAAATTGCAAGGGTCTTCATTCTTCAGTGATCTCTCTTCTCCCTTTCTTCCGTCTTCTTATTCACTCAGCAGATTCGCTGATTTTGAGAACTTGACTACTTCAAGCAGTATGAAAGATTTTGTGGCACTTTCCATGTGTCTTGTTCTCTTCTCTTGTAATGCCCTTGTTTCCAATGCACTAGATACCATAACAACAAATCAGTCAATTCAAGACGGCGAGAGCCTAATCTCTGCTGGTGAGACATTTGAGCTGGGGTTCTTCAGTAGGGGGGATCCACCAAAGCGATATCTGGGAATATGGTACAAGAAAATAACCACAACAATAGTGTGGGTTGCAAATAGAGTTGCACCCCTTGCGGACGCATCAGGGACTTTGAGGGTTACCAGCCATGGAAGTCTCGTCCTTCTCGATGGGAATGGAAGTGATGTCTGGTCGTCAAACTCGTCAATACCGGTGCGTAATCCAGTTGCGCAGCTCTTGGATTCAGGAAATCTGGTTGTGAGAGATGCAGAAGGCAGTGATCCCAATAATTTCCTGTGGCAGAGTTTTGACCATCCTACAGATACACTTCTAGCCGGTATGAAGTTCGGATGGAATAGAACATCAGGCTTCAATCGTTATTTAACATCATGGAAGAGCATCGATGATCCTTCTCCAGGCAACTTCACGCTTCTAATTGATCCGAATGGCTACCCACAAGAACTATTGAAGCAGGGTTCTGACATCAAGTTCAGGTCAGGACCATGGAATGGTCTTCGATTTAGTGGCATGCCTAATTTAACTCCAAACCCATACTACAGGTATGAATTTGTGTTAAATGAGGAAGAGATGTACTATCACTACGAGCTCCTCAGCAGTTCGGTCATTTCCAGGTTGACATTGACCAATGGCATAGTACAGCGATTCACTTGGATTGACCGAACGCAGGGTTGGACGCTTTACCTCGCCGAACCAATAGACCAATGTGACTACTATGCATCGTGCGGTGCCTATAGTAGCTGTAGGGTCAATAGTTCCCCAGTGTGTAGGTGCTTGAAAGGCTTTGTGCCCCGAGTTTCTCAAGAATGGGATGTTTTGGATTGGTCAAATGGGTGTGTGAGGAGAAATCCGTTGGATTGTGAAAAGGACATATTTGTGAAGTATTCTTGGTTAAAATTGCCGGATACTCGGTCTTCCTGGTTTAACGAGAGCATGAATCTTCAAGAATGCAAAGTAGTTTGCATGAAAAATTGTTCCTGTATGGCTTATTCGAACTTAAACATCCGAGATGGAGGAAGTGGCTGCTTGCTGTGGTTCAGCGAGCTGATTGACATTAGAGAGTACAGCGACAACGGGCAGGACCTCTACATCAGGATGGCTGCGTCAGAATCAGGTATTCATTTATTATAGACATGAATTTGCTGGATACTGAAGAGAAAAATGGACACACATCTTTGAGGGAGAGCTTAGAGAATTGCAATATCAGTGATACCTTGTTCTTATTCCTGATCCTCTGTGCTCCTGCTTCTTCTCTTAGCTTTACTGTCGTCACACCAAAAGAAGCATAAGCTGGTCATGGGCTTGGCAGTTTCTTTCGGGTCTGTTTTCCTCATACTGGTTCTCACCATCTGTGTTCTACAATGCAAGAAGAAGAAATTGAAGCTTCCTGAAGGTAAACCGTACTTTATGAAACAGTGCTGTCAGATTTTGTATTCTGGTTCTGATCATTTCCGGTTTTTACATTAGTCATTTCGTCACTTACAAGTAGGTATTTTACAAGACCTCCCGGTAATTATTCTATTATTGAGCACAAGAATTTCTTGTCTCGTGTTCATTACATTAGTCACCCTCTTGTATAAGTGATTTTTTTTTTTTTTCCAATTAGACTATCATTAGAGGGGATTCTGCATCCATGTCACATTCAGCATTCATCCTCACCAAGCCCAACAGTTATAAGATTTTCTATTTATTTTATGTTACTATTCCACATCACCAATGAGAGGTCACTAAAAGATTCCATGATGAGCTGACAAAGTCAGTCAGTCTCAACCAAATTGTTCAAGGCATTTGTATGTCAGTGTCAGATGTGCGAAACGATGACAAACCACTAGCAATCGCGATCATATTATCCTACTATGTTCACAATTCAATGCTTTCATATTTAGCTATTAGCATGCCTTTGTTGCATCATGATTGAAGGAAATCTGAATTAATGCAGAAGCCACCCATAGATATTTGCAAATCAATTTCGTATAATTTGTGCTCCAGTTAAATGGGACAGTTTTGAATCAGGAGACAACTGTGAAAACCCGAAGGAGGATCTTGAGTTGCCACTATTTGACTTGTCTACAGTAGCTCTTGCGACCAATTACTTTTCGACCGATAATAAGCTCGGAGAAGGTGGTTTTGGACCTATCTACAAGGTACTAAAATTGTGCATGCTATTCTCGAGAAGGACATTGTTGCTATTTGAGGATTGTAAAGTAGTGCCTTCGCTGTTGCCTTTGCATAATTTGTTTAAGATTCCTGAATATGTTGATGAGAGGCTGAATAACTTGATCCCAAAATGTTTGGTTACTGTGAGTGGAATTCTAGCGAGAGAAAGAGTAGGCCGGGAATTATTTTCACTAAACAAGTTGACCATATGCAGGGTGTGCTGAGGGATGGTCAAGAAATTGCGGTGAAGATGCTGTCAAGGAACTCAAGACAAGGGCTGCATGAGTTTAAAAATGAAGTTCTATATGTTTCCAAGCTGCAACACCGGAACCTAGTGAAGCTTTTAGGATGTTGCATTGAGGAAGAAAATCTTCTGATCTATGAATTCATGCCCAACGGGAGCTTGGACTCATTTCTCTTTGGTCTGCTTACTTTCTCAATTCCTTAGAAGCACGAATTTTGTGAAAGCTCCAAAATACTGTCACTAAAGTAGCATATTAGCAAATGAATAAATTGATGCCTTACTCCTCGTAAGTTACAAACCGTGCAGAGTTTACTAATGGGAAATGAATTTTTGACAGGTCCAATGCAGAGGAAGCGACTGGACTGGTCAACTCGTTTCAACATCATCAATGGGATTGCTAGGGGGCTTCTTTACCTTCATCAAGATTCCAGACTCAGGATCATTCACAGAGATGTGAAAGCTAGCAATGTATTGTTAGATTATGAGATGAACCCTAAGATCTCTGATTTTGGCTTGGCTAAAATCTTCACAGGGAATGAGACACAGGCAAATACTAACAGAGTGGTTGGAACATAGTAAGTACTTTTAATGCAGAAAGTGATGACCTCTGTGCTCAATTCGCTTTCAAACTGATGGTTTCAATACATCAATTTCTGTAGTGGTTACATGTCTCCAGAGTATGCTCTTGATGGAGTTTTCTCAACAAAATCTGATGTCTTTAGCTATGGTGTATTGGTGCTCGAGATTGTAAGCGGGAAGAGAAACAGAGGGTTTCATCATCCAGACCACGATCATAATCTTCTTGGACATGTAAGTTCATAATATTGTTCACCTTCCAGCCAAAGAATTGTTCCTAATTGTTGGTTTCAATGTGGTCAGGCTTGGAGACTATTCACAGAAGGCAGGTCCATGCAGTTGCTTGACCAGTTGGTTGAGAACTCATGCAGTACTTCTGAAGCATTGCGCTCTATTCATATTGGCCTATTGTGCGTGCAGCGATGCCCTGATGATAGGCCGAGTATGTCCACTGTTGTTATGATGCTAGGGAGCGACATCGAATTGCCTCTTCCAAAAGAGCCAGGGTTTTTCAATGAAAGGAATCTACTCCAAGAAAACACTTCACAAAGTCAACCAAACGAAATGACCATGACAGTGTTATATGCTCGATAAGAGAGTCATGGCCATGACTTGCATTCTTTCTCTTTCTGTGAGCCATACACTCCCGTGTGGAAAATCGAAGTAAAAGTTCTTCAATGTCCTCCTCTAGCTATACTTCCGAAAATACGCATCTCTCATTTGGCTGCAGGTTGAATGTGCATGGAATGTCTTTAGATCTATAGATTCTGACATCCTCTTTTACAAATTTGTATTAGAAAGGCCAAGAGTTCCCGTTCAAGGGCATCTTCCCCCGAAAACTCTGCATCGTTGGCCCAGAAAAGAAAATCTCTTCAACTCTGTATCTTCCATAAGTTCAGCACTTAATCTTGACTTCAGAGAGCAAGTTTCTGTCTGATTGAGTTCCCTATCACCATCAAAATCACTTCCCTTCAAGAATGATGGCATTCTTTGTTGAGATTGAAATCAAGTTTTTTTAATAGGGGCTAGGTATAATGCACGCAGGCCAAGTCAAGGACGTCCTTACCTTTCTTTCTTTCATAGTTGTCAACATGACTAGTAGTTTTTTTTTTTTTTTTCGGAACTCGGTTGACTCGGCACATAACTTGGTCTATGCCGGTTTCATACCAAAATTTGGGTAACGTTGATATTTGAACTAAATAGGGTCCTAGTTCACTCTAAATAGAAATAAGGGAATAGTCACCCGTTTTTTGGAAAGATAGGAAGTAGGTTGGGCTGGGAGCGTGCACGGCCAAGTTGGTCATTTGCATGGCTAGAATCTTGAACCGTGCCTGATTTTAAACTCGGAATTGGGAGCTCAGACACCTCGGCCCTAAAACTGGCGACCTTGAAGACCTGCCAAACTCACCAGTAGTTTGGGCTAGCGCATGCACTGCCAAGTTTGGTTCTATTAACGACTGTCGATGAAAAAAAGAATGTGTGCACATGGAAACCAAACTTTCATTAGCTGCGAATGGAGTCTAAAAGACCGGGGAGACTCACCAATGTGGAATTAAGTTGTTTCCGGGTTTGAGAACAATTAACATCAACTCTGGATAATTCTTACTATGCAAGAGGAGGGCCGGACATCCTAGGTGCAAAAACTTGGCACGGATGGACATATAAGTACCCAAACTTCCAAAAAGTACACATAAGTGCCACTTTTTGTGAAAATTGGACACTCAAGTGCCAATTTCGACGATGCTCGCAAAAAATCCAACATGACATTATTTTAATGATAAAATTGGTCTATGTGACTCTTCAACATTCTGAGCACTCCTTATCCCAATAAAACGTCGTATTGCTCCCAAATTTGATTTTTAATATAAATATTAATTAAAAAAAAA
Source organism: Eucalyptus grandis (assembly GCF_016545825.1). Lineage (NCBI taxonomy): Eukaryota > Viridiplantae > Streptophyta > Magnoliopsida > Myrtales > Myrtaceae > Eucalyptus > Eucalyptus grandis. The sequence continues at coordinate 44,516,584 of NC_052617.1, read as the reverse complement.
AAGAGAGGCAGCATTTAGTGAGAGCCTCTACAGCCGAGGTCAACTAAGGTTGTTGGGCCTTAGCCAGCGGCTGACGACCTTGGCCGATTGTAGGCCCTCGCCCATATTTGGGTTGAATAGTCGTGGCCTTCCTCCATATTCGATAAGGGTCGTTGACCCTTGCCCAGATCAAGCCAAGGGCCGCTACTAGCTAGGGTGGGGTCATTGCCCAGCCTTGCCATAGCCAGTAGTGGCCCTTGGCCCCTTTTGGCTAAGGCTCTAAGGGAGGGCTTGCAGGCCCTCACCTACGATCGGCCATGGTCCCCAACCACTAGCTAGGGCTTAGTGACCCCAATCGACCCACAGCCCATGGTCACCAGCCCTTTTTGGTGACGATGGAGCAGCGACATCAAGGGTTGTGGAGGCCCTTGTTAAATGATGCTTCCTCCCTTTTTTTAATTTAACTTAGTTAACATTTATATTAAAAATCAAATTTTAGGGCAAACCAACGTTGTTTTGGGCTTGTCTAGCTACATCAGCATCATGTGGATAATTTTTTTTTTTGAAAAATTGCCACATCGCAAAAAAAAATTCATTGGAAGAAGCCACATCGTAGTTTGGTTGGAAATTATTGCCATTGGTATTCAAAGAGCACGCATAATAACCATTTTATTTCTGTTCCAGTTTTACTTTTCTATTCCATACTTGTTTTTGGAATAGAATTCCATTTCGTAAAAATTTTTCATTTTTCTATTTTTGAAATAGATTTTATTTTAAAAATAGGTTTAGAACAGAAATCGAAGTAATTTTTTTACTTCTCTATTTCTGGAACAGTCTTGAGAAAAAAAAAAAACTATTCTCATCGTTCGTCCTTGCTACTAGCTAGTCACCCATCCTTCATCTAAGTAGCATCGACACCATCACCCGACACACAACACAATACGTTGATACATCATTTCTTAAAAAGCAGAGAATTCCGACATGTTGGGACACGTTGTATATTAAATGTATATTTTTATATAGACATAATAAATTATCATTTTTATTAATTTGATTCAAATTCACAAACAAATAAATAATAATAAAAGCCTAGAATAAATTGACACTAAAAATATTAATATGTCATTTATTAATATCATTAATTGTTTCAATTTGACAAATTCAATTTCATTCCAATAATCTATAAAACTTGGAGAAAAAAAGCAATTCACATTCGGACTCGCATGTCGACACGTCGGAAGAAAAGAGAAAAAAAATTGAGGATAAATTATGTATCATAGGAAGTGAGAGTCGAAGATAAAGGAAGGTTAGGTTTTTTTTTTTTCTTCTCCCATTTACTATTTTTATTTTTGTTTATTTTATTTTTCACATATATATACATTTTGATTATCATTTATTGAAATTTGTTATTATTGACCTCGCATGTTGGAATCACATATTAGAAACTCACATATTAGAATTTCAACTCGAGTGTCGAAGAGTATTGGAAAAGTTGACCAAGTGTCAAATTTGTTAACAAATGTTGACCAATTATTGAAGAGTGTCGAACACGTATTGAAGTATTCGACATGATATGAAGCCTTCCAGAAAATGTCGGTACTTCCTAGTCCATTACGCCAGCTGTTGCCACTCCTCGGCTGTCGTCGATTGCCGGGCCACGATTGCCAATTGCTAGCCTCGCCATTAGTCATCGTTGTTGGTTGCCGTTTGCCGCTTGAGAGAGGGAAATTTTATGTTGTTATCAAATGAATTTATATTCTAAAAATAGAAATTTTATGTCTTTATCAAACACATATTTTTGCTTAGAAACTCATCTAAGAATAGAAATAAAATAAAAAAAATCAATTTCTCTTCCAGAAATCAATTTATGACTAGAATGATTATCATTCACGCTCAATGTGTACATTTCTGCTCCGATTTTGGTACTTAAATATATTTTTTGGAAATTTTGACACTTGTGTGTTTACCTATACCAAGTTTTGGCATTTGAGGTGCACTTTTGTCTGTGCAAGAGCATTGTTGAGGAGCTGCTTCGAGATGAGCCAACTTCTCCATAGTTTAATCTAGGGAAAATTACCAAAAAGTTCCCAAACCTATAATTCATTTCCTTTTTTTTTTTTTTTTTTTTTTTGGTTAAATGAGTTATAAACATTTTGGAATTGGGTCAAACTAATCAATCCAGCCAATTTTGGTCAGCCGGTGATTGGCACCGACATGGATGCTAGCCATCCTACATGGTGCCACTAGCACTAACATTAACAATTTTTAATAATATTTAAATATTTAAATTTTTTTTTTTCCTTCCCTCCCTTCTTCCTCTAGCTAGTTGCTGGCTCGGTGACTTGCTAAAGGTAGTTTTGTCCATGTAGGACGATCGGTGTCCATGTTAGATAGGTTGGCCAAAATTTATCGGAGGGACTGAAATATCACAAGCATAAAAGGTTCATGACACATTTAGCCCAATAAAAAAAAAGATTCAGGATTGAATTAGTATAATTGTAATAGCTTTAGAATTTATTTTGGTAACTTTGCCGTTTAATCTAACTGCAGGTACGTGCATCACCTGCATTCAACCTTAAAAATTTAACCCGAGATTGTGGGAATCTTGAAAATGCCCCTTCTTTAAATTACTAGGAATTGCTTGATTAAATATATAGGTCACCTAGTCTTTCAGTCATGGTTGCTTCGGTTGGGCTTCTCAGTTTGTCAATGACTTGGAAGATAGGGATTGTGAAGTAAATGTTACGATGGGCAACTCCGTTGGCGTGATGACTAGGAAGTAGTGGACATTTCCAATGACTTGATACAATTGATAATGGTAATGGGATATCCAGTACTTAAAAAAAAAGTTAAAAACACTTGAAAGGAAAAATCACCAAAAAATCATAAATCTATTATAATTGTACCAATTTAGTCATAAACTTATTTTTTTTATCAATTAAGTTATAAACCTTTTACAATTATTCCCAATCAATCCATCCAAATAAAATTGGCCGGTTGGCTCGACGTGCGATTAACCGATGCCGACGACCTTTTCTTAAATAATATTTTATTAATTTTTAAAATATTTATTTTTTTTCCTTCTCCCTCTTCCTTCTTCCTCCCTACTCCCTTTTTCTTCTTTTAGTTCGCGATTGGCTAGGCTAGCTGGTCGTCGGACGGAGGCGGCTTGGCGAGCTCGTCTCACTAGTTGGTGAGCCCCGTCGTCGTTGGACGCAAGCTTGCCGAATGGCGAGGTGAGGCTTCACTAGATCCGGCCAGGCTCGCCTTGCTAGACCCGGTGATGGTGAGGCCCCCTCGCCAAATCTGGTGAGGGCTCGTCCGACCGTCTCGGTCCGACGACTAACCAGCCCTCCCCTCTCGGCCGATCACTGGAGCCAAAGGAAGAAGGAGGGAGGAGGAGAGAGGAGGAGGAAGGAGGGAGAGGAGGAAAAAAGAGAATGAAAAAAAAAGCATGAAAGGATAAAAATTAATAAAGTAATTCAAAATAAAATATTATTAAGAGAAGGTCTCTTGCGCCGATTGGTTGCCATGTCAGTGCTGGTAGGCCAATTTTAGCCGAATAGATTAATCGGGAATAATTGTAAAAGGCTTATAACTCAATTGGTTAAAAAAAAAATAAGTTTGGGATTGAATTGACACAATTGCAATAAGTTTATGACTTTTTTGGTAATTTTCCCCACTTGAAAGAGTCATTTGTTCTTCCGCATTCTGCCATCCTTTTGGTCTCCATCAGCTACTCAGGGAACAAATATGACAGCATCAGCGATATTTTTCATGTGTTGTCTTCTTTCCTCTTTGTTGTATACTGCTCCTATTTTCAATGTAAACAAGGTACCATGACTACAAATATGGCGATGGCTTAGTTTACGCCGGTGAGACATTTGAATTAGGATTCTTCAGCCCTGTTGATCCCCTGAAGCAATATTGCGTTACACTGTACAAAAGAACTGACAAGGACAGTAGTATGGGTTGCCAATGGAGCCGCTCCTCACAAATTCGTCGGGTACCTTAAAGTTTCCTTCTGGACGGAAACAGAAGCGAAATTTGGTCCTCAACTCGACCGTACATGCCCGTAATCCGTTTACAAAGCTATTGAATTCGGGAAATCTCGTGGTGAGAGATGCGGATGGAAGTGTTCTGCGGCAGAGTTTTGATTATCTGACAAATACACTTCTTAGTGTTACACCCCGAAATCAACAAGAAGGTAATAATGCAACCATAATTTCATTCGAAAGATGAAATCTCAAATAAAAACCAACAAAAGAATATGTACATCTCCAACTCACAACTAAACTCAGCAAACTCAAACATAAACAACTCATATAAAAAAAAAAATCTCATTGTCAAAATGTCTAGGAGAATGACACTAGAAGTATCATAAGTCATGTACGACATTTACTTTAGTGTCAAAAATTTTCGTCGATTCACTCGAGATATCAAATTAGAAAAAAAAAAAAAAAAGACCACTATAAATGTCAACGACGAAATTTCAATCAAAATTAACACATTGCTTTTTTAATTAAAATTTTAATATGAGTTGGCCTTTTTTTTTCAAAAAAAAACTGGTACACATGGCATTTCCATATGTACATTTCTCTTCCTCTCCTCCACATCTTTTTTTTTTTTTTTCAATTTTTTTTTAATTTTGTTCTTTTATTTTCTTCTTTTGCCCCTCGTTGTTTCTTGTGATGACCAACCTGGCTACCAATCACCAGACCATCGCCAAAACATCACCCCGGTCACCATTTTTGCGGCTAATAGGGATCTAACTTTAACAGCCTTAAATTGTGGGCTTCGCTGGAAAATGGGCTGGGACTCCAACGTAGATGCTCATCCGCGGTCAGGGCTGGCAATCGAAGGACATGCCATAAAACCATAGGGAATCACCGATTCAGACATAGTTTTAATTATCAAGGAAGAAATCTCGAATCGACCCTAACTCTGAACATCAATTTCATGAAAACAACTTTATCAGCTCATTCAGGCAAATAGTCGAACACATGCTAGGCGTTTTAAAATGTAAACCTTGGACTTGATTTGAATGTATTTCTCAGCCTAAACATGGTATGCAAAGTCTTAAATCATCTCTATTTGTCATGAATGAATCTCATTTTGTCACAATTTGCTCACGATTAAACTTTGAATCCAACGGTTGAACTCGGTGATGGAAATTCCCGAGAAACAAGGAAAAACAGGGCAAAATTAAAGAGCAACACTTCTCCTCCTTCACCATCCTCTCCACCGCCGCCCATGGAGCCACCGCCCACCATGCCAAGCACCACCATACTCTTCAGTGAGATCACAACAGTTGAAGACGAGACCTCAGTGTTGCCTCACACACACAAAGATATGATGGAATCTCAAGGGAAAGAAGAAAATCCACCAAAGCGAAAGTCTGGATTCTAGCCATTAGATCCATTCGTGGGACGGAGTGACGTGTTCCAATCACGAGGGACCAGTAACGTGCGAGCCAAGTTCGATCTCACCCGATTTGCAAAGAACAAATGACGTGGACGAGTGAGAAACAAAGGCGACAGAAGGACAATCGTAAAACAAGTTAAACCACGTCATTCTGGGTTATACAGGTAAATGAAACTGGTTAAACGACGTCACTTTAGGCTTTTTATGCTAATTCAGACTTTCGGCAAGCCACATCAACTTAAGATATTGATAAAAAGGATGTCACGTCAGATTTCTGACAAAACATATCAGAATTGGCACTAAAAATCGGTTTTAAAAAAAATTGGCACTCAAGTGATCTAGCGAAAATATCTGACACTAAAATGAGAGCTATATACAACTTATAGTGTCCTCTCCCAAATGTCCTCATGGAAATGTATACACTCTCATCCAACTTGCGGCCACCCGAAAACCTAAAAAATTAGCAAGTCAAATGGAATGAGCAACCATACCCTAGCGTGTAAAGTTGTGCAAAAGAATTGAGGACCGCTTGGACCGCCCAAAATCGGACCACACCAGACTAGACTGAAACCGGTGACTCCCCATAGGAGTCGATCCGGTTCCCGATTCTAAGCGTGGAACCGTCTGCCCAACTAGTTGGATCGAACCGATATACACATATATATTTTAAAAAATAAATTACATCTCAATTATTTAATTATTTTGTAATTTTTCAACCAAATATATATATATATATATATATTGATATATGTATATATTTGTAATTTTTTGACATTATTGACTAATTTTGTCTCGTGCGTGTATAATAGGATTAACTCCCTACTATTTTTTTCTTTTTTTCCATTCTAATAATCCATTTATTTGTTTTCTCAACTAAAACAAGATAAAAAAAAACCTAGAAGAAGGAGAGAATCAATTAGAGATGTCTATAAGAGCCAACGGCTCATTTTAAGAGTATAATTAGGTTACTACTTAGCCATTCCCATGATATAATTAGGTTAATGTTGAAAAAAGATGAATTAAGCAATTAAAAGTTTTAACTTCTATGGAGGTTGTGACTTTTAATGTAAAATCTAATTCTCCACTTATTTCTAGTGTCAGGAGCTCTTAAGATGACTATATCATAACCTTTGAAGAAATTAAGTTTTTTGTTAATGAATATTGTTCATTCATTTTTGCCTTATAGTTTTCAATTCTTAATCAAAATTAATTGTTCGCAATTCAACCCAAATATAAGGTTGGGTTCAGTTCTCAAGTAGATTCATAAAATCAACGGGTGAGCCTTGGTTCCAATTTTTTGAAATTGGTCCTTAGGGGGTAGTTCTCAGTTCCAAGGTGGGAATTACCCACATGAACTATACTCACCCCTACTAGTGAGAAAGACATTTCTCTTAAGCAGGTTGAGCATCTACATGCATGTTTAAGACACAAAAACATAACTCATTTATAACAAATCCAAGATATAACAAAATCAATTATATATAACTTCGATATAACTATATTCATATCAACAAAATCAAAATAACCATCAATGGTCCATTCAACTTATCAATCTCATTCATTGATCAATCTTGTGTTTAAATATTGAATTATGATCATACATACCGCCTCATGTTAAAGGCAACTAAGATTCCCCCTGGTTAGATCTCCACTTATATTATTGATGGCCTGCCCATAAAGATGTCCTAAAATTAGCATGCATACTCACAAACTCCTTGAAAGAAACACCGAGCATCAACATAAACCCACAAAAGTATCCTCCAAAATCTACAAAGTCATTGTAGAATCTATATCACAGATCAGTTTTTACAAATCAAGATGGATAATCTTTCTCAACCATGTTCATCAAACAGAATACATTTCACAAGACATTTCTCAAATTGTTTCAAAATTTTTCATAAACCAAATTCACAAACTGATATTTATAACTTTCGTAAAGCCTTTCATACAAGGTTTCTCAAACCATTTACAAATAAAAGAAAGGTAGTAAATGTCCCATGTAGACTTTTATGCAACAAAAACGTCATTTCATATCTCATACTATATGTAATCCATATTGCTTTTGAATTATGAGTTTAGAAATTCGAGCAAGAGATATCACTACTCATCTGAAGATGGCCAAAACTAAACGTAGTTATATGAGTCGATGATCTCATAATCTTATCAATTAATGAAGAATCAACGTCAAAACCCAATAATACTACAACTCGACTAAGCCATGTTTTTTATTTTTATTTTTGTCAATTCTACTCTACTCATACTCTAACTCTCACCCTTAGACTTTTGTCCCACCTTCTTGTAAGGCGTGAGAGTCAAAACCCATACTTGAAATTAAATCATTCCCACCCCAACCCCAAGAAGGGGGATTCGAATCCTCTACCCTCCCTTCCATGTTAAAATGGTGGTCACTAAAGCAAACCCCAGTGGTTAACTAAACTATGCTTAATCGCTAACAAAATGACTCATATATGTGAACAAATTGCTCATCCAAAACAATTATTTAAAGCTATCTGCAAATGTCGAGCTCACCTGCAAAACTCTAAAATTTTGCTCCAACTAAACCATTAATTCAAATCGACTCCCCTTAAACCCACAATTCCATAAAACCCTAATCTTTCAATCCCCTATATTTGTCAGCTTAAAAACTCCTAAATTGAACCCATTAGCTCGGAATTCTTAGGGCTTGGTTTTGAAAACTTCTCCAATTAAATGAAAGAAGGGTATGAATACCTACCGGGCTTTACAAAACGAAATAAATCCGGTTTGGTGAAGCCCCGTGGTATGTATGCACAAAAGCCCTATTTCCCTCCTTTTTTTTCCCTTTCTTTCTCCTTTTCTTTCATGCGGGTGCTCTCCGGTCCTTTAAGACTAACCTGAGCACTTTTACTTCTTCGTTGGTTACTCAAATTTCCTCTATTTTCTTCCCAGCCTTTTGACCCCGTCAATATTACATCTAGCCGGTATGAAGAAGGGAAGAATAACACATCAGGGTTCGACACTATTTATCATCGTGGAAAAGCATTGACGATTCCGCTCCTGATGATTCCACATTCCAACTTGACCCAAATGGAGTCCTACAGCTCCTGTCAAGGCAGGCCTCTGTTATCACGTTCAGGTCAGGACTAGATAGTGGATCACCTAATTTTAATCCTAACCCATCTTGTACGGCTTTGTGCACAATGAGAAGGAGACGTGCTGAGCTCCTTAACAATTCGATCGTTTTCGTTTTGGTATTAAATTCAAATGGCATTCTAGGACGCAAAACTTGGATTGACTGAGCAAAGGGTTGGAAAGATCATCTCACTTTTCCAATAGAAAACCGTGTCACCTATGCATTTTGTGGTGCCTATGGTACCGATGCAGTTGATGCGTGCCATGTGTAGCTGCTTGAAAGGCTTCACACCGAAGTTTTCTCAAGAATGGGAAATTGTGGATTGGTCAAATTGGTGTGTGAGAAGTCCCTTGAATTGTAATCATATTTGTGATGTATTCTGGGGGTGAGATTGCCAGATACACGCGGCTCCTGGTTTAACAGGACAATAGATCTTAAAAAATGCAAAGTAATTTGCAAGAAAAACTGTTCTTGTATGACTTTTCAAACTTGGATATCAAAAGGGCAGGAAGTAGTCACTTGCTGTGGTTTGGAGAGCTTATGGACGTAAGAGAGTACAATCAAAACGGGCAATACTTATACATCAGGATGGCTGCCTCAAAATCAGGTAGTAAAAGGTTTTAGGCCCTTGCAATAACTAATTATAGTTGTTGATTTGTATGCTCTTCCTTCTCTTAGATCTACTACAAACGTGAAAGAAGCATAAGCTGGTCATGGTCTTGGCACTATCGATCGTGACTGGTCAACATCGGTTTTCTTTTTCTGAATTTGGCAACATGTATACCTATGAAGATGGCAGAATCATATGCTGGAAGGTGAGCGAGAGTGGTAAAATTGCCATTGCCTCTTTCTTTCACTATGTCATATGGGAACTGTTCGTCTCTTGGGGGAGCCAAAAGGAAGCTGAGTTAGAGTCCACAACCTTAAGCCTGTCAACTCTGCTTGCTCTCAAATTTGCTTCGATGGCCATTCTTGAGTCATCAAGTGATGACTGGCATAAGTCAGTCAGATTTATTTACCCACATTAAGACACATAGCATAGGAAAGTCGATTGGTCTTCTACAGGTACAAGTCTTCACGTCATTTTTGAAAGATACAAAACCATGATGGATTTCTAACAGTCCAGAGAGTCTATTCAACTTTTCAAGTTAGTTTACTACATAATTTCCTGGGTGTTGATTGTTCAAAGGTTCAATGAAGAAAATGTTCATGAAGACTTGGAAGAGTGTCATTACCCGCAGAAGGGGCTGTAATGCACAGCTCTTCTGTCACTGGAATGTTAGTCTCTTTAAGAATCTTTTCTAGTGACTTCCCAAAGTCAAATATAACGAAGATGACCCCTTGACACTTACAGAATTTCTGAGACAGCAGCCTGGTCTTCAAACATTTCTATTCTCTTGTTAATTTTCGGGTTCAATCAGCATGGGAACAGTGGTAGGAGCCTTGATTATTCTTTTGTACTTTACTTCATCCTCTATCACAGGGATTTCTGGTGAACTTGACATTTTAACTATGGATCAATCAATGCAACATGGCAAGAGCATAGTTTCACCTGGGGGGACATTCGAACTAGGATTCTTCAGCCTCCATCATCCTGCAAAGCATTACCTCCGAATATGGTACAAGAAAATAAATCCCATCAAAGTAGTATGGGTTGCCAACAGAGTCAGTCCACTCACTGATTCATCTGGTACTCTGAAGATCACTAGACAGGGAAGTCTCATCCTTCTTGGGAGTGAAATCTGGTCTTCCAACTCATCAACGCCCTCACGTTATCCAGTTGCTCAACTTCTGGACTCGGGGAATCTTGTAGTGAGAGATTTAGGCAATACTGGTTCTGATAATTTCCTAAGGCAGAGTTTTGACTACCCAACAGATAATTTTCTGGCGGGGATGAAGTTAGAGAGGAACAGAATTACAGGCTTTGATCATTTTCTGACGTCTTGGAAGAGTGTAGATTATCCTTCTCCAGGTAATTTCTCATACCAACTTGACCCAAATGGGTTTCCCCAGATACTTCTTAAGCAGAGCTCTGCTGTCAAGTCTAGGTCAGGACCGTGGATTGGTGTCTGACATTGTGGAATGCTTAATATGAACCCGAATCTGAACTACAAGTATGAACTTGTTCTGACTGAGCACTACGAACTCCTCAATAGGTCTGCGATATCCCGTTTGTACTTGAATCCAGATGGTGTTGTGCAGCGCTTCACATGGGTTGACCAAACACAGAATTGGGTTCTATATCTTTTTGGACCATCAGATGATTGTGACCTTTACAAATATTGTGGAGCCTATGCTAGCTGCAACATCAATATGTCCCCAGTGTGCAAATGCTTGAATGGATTTTTGCCAAAAGTCCCACAAAATTGGAATTCATTGAACCAGATTGGTTATATTAGGATAAACACTTTGGACTGTAAAAGAGACATATTCAGAAAGTATTCTGATTTAAAGTTGCCGGACACACGGATCTCCTGGTTTGACAGGAGCATGGATCTTCAAGAATTTGGAGAAGCTTGCAAAAGGAACTGTTCTTGTACGGCATACTCTAATTTAGATTCTGAAGGTGGAGGAAATGGATGTTTGCTGTGGTTTGGGGACTTGACTGATATTAGAGAATACAATGAAGGTGGGCAAGACCTCTATGTTTGGATGTTTGATCTGGATCCAGGTATTATTTTGCTACCAACGAGAAAATTTCCCTGTCAATAAACACAGACAGAAATGCCTCAGGAACAAAACATGGATACTGAACAATTCTATTTTAATATTCAATAAATCCTATTTCTTGTTTGAAGCTCAGCAGAGCCCAATTCCTTCTCTCAACAGGCAATAAAGAGCCCAAATCTGAGTCTGTCAACATATTCAAATTGAATCCACTTTTACTTAAAAGCTCGGACTAATAATTCATGGGCTAATTAGGATTATTAACTGCCTGCATTACACCTTATCCTTGATGAGAGACGTCTTTCGTGTAATGCCCTCACTGTACGCTTTAACAGTTGTGAGTCTCAATGTTTTTTGTGCTCCGACGGTTCTCTTTAGTCCAGGTCACTCAAGCAAGAAGGAGAAGCTGATCTTAGGCTTGATATCTGTAGCATTACTGCAATTCCTAAGTCTCAGTCTGATGGTGTATGTTCAGAAAAAGAAGGCCGTGATGAAGCACCTGCAAGTTAGACTTTTTAACTCAGTTTTCTCTGGTAAATTTTTTAATGATGATTCACTTTTCTCTGGTAATGTGCAAACTGTTGCTCGATGCTTTCTGCTAGCTTTCGAATGGCTATGATGCAGGACAATGATATCTACTAAGTCTTTCGCTAGAATATTACTGATTTCAAACTCTCTATATGCATTTATTTCGGCTCGTAGAATTTAGAGACAAAGGTTCACCATGGCTAGAATTTAAAATCGTATGTACCTCAGCTTGCTGCAAATTTTTGCAATGTCCCAAACCCCATACTTTGATTTTTTTTTTTTTTCAGTAAATAAAGCTATATAAAAAATAAAAATCTCTACCTTTTTTCCTGCATAAACTTCCATTCAAAAGGTTCTGAATCTGACCCTGACCTCGACTCTACCCCTCAACCCACCCTTGTCACTGGCCAAATGCCTAGTTGCTTGAAAGAGAAATGCCCGGAATGATGGAATCGGTTCAACCAAAAATAATTGTGCAGGCCCTATGTTGTGCAATGGCTGAAGAATCTGAAAATATGCAACTTGCTGAAGATTTCATTTCATGTCAGATATCTATCGTTCTGTCTGATTTGGAAATAAAACAGTCTTAATGATCTCAGTCTCTAACCAGAAGGGTGTCAATTCTCTCGAAATGGTTAAATGGCTTTTCGAAAACTTGGAATAAATTCTTCGGAACACAAGGGGGAAGTAATGCATAGACAGTTTCCTTCTGTGGGTCCCTGCAAATCCACTGAATTGTTGATTAGTTTGTTCTTTTTCTTGTGTGACCTTACTGAGGAAAACATTCTATTTCCCTCAATGTAGGTGGGACAACTTTACAACAGATAACAAGCTTGAAGAATGGTGGTTTTTGATCTGTCTACAGGGTAATAAGTAGTGCAAGCCATCTGTATAAAATACATTATGCCATCCAAGGATGGAATATGCACCTATCTACCCTCTTCTGTTAAATAGCATGGACGCACTGTCTCAACATATTGCACAAAAGCTTTGCACTTGCACCTCAAACACTCAGCAATATATCAGTTCTGATCAATCCCATAAAAGAATTCATTTTGAATAGTCTTGGCTCTCTTGGCAAATGTTGGATGGATTTGCTACCTTGCAACCTGGGACATTGCATAATGTAACTACATTGGGAGGATAATTCACCTAATTTAACTACATTGGAAGAATATGATGAAAAAGAAAGTTTCTGATTCTGTCAATTTAATACAAACATAATCACTTTCTGTGAAATTTTAGGTTTAACTGTGCAGAAATTTCTACAAGATTTGAGAATGTGAAAAAGAGAAGAGATAAATTGAATATTAAAGACCAAAAATACCTGTGAACAGAATAAGTAGTCCTACAATTTATGACTATTTTCAGGGTATATTGAAGAACAGTCAAGAAATTGCAATGAAGAAACTTTTAAGGAGTTTAGGCCATGGACTAGACGAGTTCAAAAGTGAAACCTTACACCTTGCCGGGCTTCAGCACAGAAACCTTGTGAAGCTTCTAGGATGCTGCGTTCAGAAAGAAATGTTGCTGAAATACGAATAAATGCCCGACAAAAGCTTGGATACATTCATTTTTGTTTTGCTTTCTGTCATGATTCATGATGCTCAACATCTCTTAAGCATGCTGTAATGAAGTTCTATGTTCTAAGACCTTGCATAAAGATTGATGAACTCTATAAGATTAACATTTCGTAGCATGAATCAGTTCATCTGTCTTCTTCAAATTGCAGCAATGAATTGTGCAGGCCTTACTTGAAGTACATGAATTGAATTTCTGCAGATCAGGAGAGAGGAAGCTGCTTGATTGGAGTGAGTGATTTCACATCACCAGTGGAATAGCTGGGGGTCTTCTTTACCTTCACCGAGATTCCAGGCAGAGAGTAATTCACCAGGATCTAAAAGCTCGCAATGTCTTGCTAGATTGTGAGTTGAATCCTAAGATATCTGATTTCCGGCTTGCTAAAAGTTTTGGAGGAAATGAGTCACATGCATGCACAAAGCGAGTGGCTGGAACATAGTAAGCACTTAAATCACTGCAACGTCTGTGATCAAATAGATATCAAGTTCATTGTACCTGGTGGATTTATTTGTGCGGTGGTTATATGTCCCTTGAGTATGCAATTAATGGAGTTTTCTCAGCAAAGTCGGATGTGTTCAGCTACGGCATTTTGGTGCTGGAGATAATTAGTGGGACACGAAACAGAGGGTTCTCTCACCCAGATCACCCTCAGAATCTTCTTGGACATGTAAGCTCGAAATTCTGTTTTCTGTTTTCTTCTTTTGGTTCACCGAATATCAAGAACTACCCTTTAATGGATTGGTTTTGATGCGGTCAGGTGTGGAAACTATTTCAAGAAGGAAGATCAATTGAATTTGTTGATCCGGTAGTCGGTAACTCATATAACATATCAGAAATCATGAGGACCATACACATTGGCTTTTTATGTGTCCAGAAATGCCCCGAGGACAGGCCAACCATGTACATGGTGATTCTGATGCTGGGAAGCGATGTGGCACTGTATGCCCCAAAAGAGCCCGGATTTTTCGGCAAAACAAAAGGGCCTCACGCCAATGCTTGTGTAAGCCAAGCCTGAACATGCTCTACTAATGAGGTTAGCTTGACAGCATTTTCTGCTTGGTAGAAGATGCTTTCACGATGATCTCTGACCTCTCTGATCTGAAGAAGCATATGTTCTATGGCAACTTGTATACGTTGTGAAGATGGTAGAGCCAAGTGCTGGAATGTGAAAGAGTGGCATCACCAATAGTGTACACCGCAAACTGGAACAATTCGTCCCCTCAAATTGTCGCACATTGTAGAACACTTCCAACTACAAACATTGAAATGTCTTATTGTCTTAGCATTCTGCATTAATACTTCGTCTTATTTTAATGGAAAAGAAAAGTTTATATGAAGCTGAACACCGAAAGGGAAGTTTAAATAACCAGAGAGATGTCATTTTCTCAGGGTCGAAGACTACAGAGGAGTCAAGGTCTTATAAGGAAATAAACTTAATTCCTGGGGCGGTTCCTTACCCTGTGACACTTAGGAGGAGAGCTTCAACGTGGGATTTTAGGCCGTATTCTTTCGGTATAGTCATTGGCCAAGATTTACCTAATCTGGGTATAGTTGGTTGTTCGGGAATAATTGTTTGGAGACGCACTTGTGTAGGTTACATAGTCTGAGGCCTCGAAACCAGAGTTTGAGGCTTCGTCCTCCCTTTGATGGACAGCCGGATCTCTCTTTTTTCCCTTGTGTAGGGTATTGCATCCGGGCCTTGCCCTGACGATCACCCTACCCTTATTAACCGGCATTTAAAATTACTTAGCATGGAAAAAAACACGGGAAAAAAACACGGGAAAAAGAAAGAAACAAAGAAAACCACATTAGTAGGGGTGTGCAACTGGATCGGGTATATCTAGGAATCGGACCGGCCCACCCGGAAAATAGGGTCAGGAACCAATTCCTGTTGAAACCGGTTCCCAAAATTCGGAATCAGTTTAAACCGATCCGGTAACCGGGTCCGATTGATTACCCACCCAGGAACCGGTTTCCAAATCGGTTTTGGAACTGGTTTGGGAACTAGTTTTGTAAGTATAGGTCCAAAACCCTTTTTTTCCCCTTATTTCTATTCTTACTCCCGCAATCACACAGCGTTTTTTCTCTTGGCTCTCTCAAATATGTATGGCACTCCTCCTTCTTCGTTCCTCTTCCTCACTTGCTTCCCTCCCTCATCGACTCCCTCTCGCGCCGCCTGACGGACAGATGGTGTTCATCACCGCCAAATTCTTATATACCATGTGGATTGGCTCGCCTAATTTCTCTTTTGTATGAGAATTTATGAGTAACTGCATATAGTAGTTGTGAGAATATAAGACTAATATTATACCCATGTTTGTTGTTAATTCTTTGCCCTATGATTTTATTTATTATAATTAGCCTAGTGGATCCTTAATTTTTTGTTTAGTCAAAAAGTTAATGTATTTATTTATTACAAGTGTTTAATATTTCGATATAAATTAGGAGGATTACATTATTTTCTTGTGTATTAATATAAAATTCGAAATCGTATAGGATATCGGGAGATTGCAAAACAGGTTTTAATGGAAATAGGGTTGACCCCGAAACCGGACTAGAAAAACAGGGTGGGTCAGGTATAGGGTCTAATACAAAACAAGATCGGGTACAGGGTCCAAGTCTAGACCCTACCCACCCTGGACTGATCACCCCTACACATTAGTCCACATTGCTTATATTCTCCAATTTATATCTTCCCCACTTTGCTGTAACAATGGGCCCCGCTGAGCCCATTTCTCTAAAAGCCCAAGCCCAACATTTCATTTCCTCTTCTTGTGGAGGAATTTGGCGGAGAAAAAGAGGTGCGTTTGTGGAGATGGAAAAGGAAAGAGGAAAAGAGAAAATTTTCATGATCCACATAGCCTGGCAAGCCGAATCAACTTCAAATTGTAAAGCCGAGTAAGTATTCAAGCTTATTATTCATTTAATCAGATTAATTTTCAAAGTTAGGTCATAAATCTAAAGTTTTATCGATTCTCAACATTGAGGATCGATTGAAAAGTTGTCAAGTTGTACGTGTATGTGTGTGTATATGAAAATGAAAGTTTATTTTGTGGATGTGAGTTTAGAAGGAGCATGAGAGATAGATTCACTAAGATTAAATAGTAAGCAATGATGTTTTCCCAATTGACATGGTAGGCAATCAAAATGCTTATTATCAATAAAACCTAAATGCCCAATCGATATTTAAGATCTTAATCCAGCGGAAGAAGTATGGAGTAACCGAAAATGCCAAGTTTCTAGCAAGGACTTGAGGTTGGCGAGGTGCTAGTGACCCCGAAGGGCATGGTTGATGCCCCACCAACAATGGGGCGGCAGCCACAAGGAGGAAAGCTAGCCTCAGCCTTTTGGTTCAGTTTATTTTTTTAATTTGTGTTTTTTTTTTCCTTAAAGTTGAAGTCTTTTTTATGGAAAAAGAGAGAAAAAAGAAAAAAGAAAAGAGATAAAATAAGAAAATATAAAGGATGGAAATGCCATTGAGCAGCCCATGAGGTCAAGTCTTTCGTTAAGATTGTCATGGCTACTTCAAGTGCTTATTTGAGAAAATGAGGATACTCCGAGCTCCTATTTTAGATAAAGATTCACTTCAAATCGTTATTTGAGAAATTGAGGGCACTTCAAGTTTTTGTTTAGAATTTTTCCTTGAATATATGGCATAACTTTGAAAATTACTCTGATTATATGAACTAAGGACTTGAATCCTTACCAAACACTGCAAAATGTGGCTAATTTAGCTTGTCGAGTTTGAACTTTTCCTCATCTTTTGGGAAAATCTCAAATAAGGACCCAAAGTGCCTTCCTTTTCTCAAAAGATGACCTGGAGTGAAGTATGTCTCAAATAAATACCCAAAGTGGTCATTTAGTCTCAAAGAAGGGCCTCACTTGCCGGCCGGTGAATAGATGCATTTCCGATTCATATTCCGGTGGCCTAATCAGGGGTATTTTTGTCCATTTTTTTAAAAAAAAATCGGTTGTCTTGTTCTTTTTTTATATATTTTATTTTGGGTCAATGGTTGCACTGTATCTTCTTCGTCCCCTGTTCATCTTCTTCTCAAGACCATTGAACTTGGGAAGGGCTGGCAAGGGCGTGGCCTCGGCAGCGGCCTGCGCTCGCAAAGATTGGCAGGATTTCCCTGTCACCGTAGCTGACGACAAGGAAGTCTGTCTTCATTTCTGATCGCAAGGTCCAGCATCAAGACCCTGCCAAGAACTGCTGCTGTCTTTTCTACAGCTTCCCGAGACTCAAATGCAGCTAAACTTTCCATTAATGGAGAACCATGTACATAACTGTTCAAAACAAACATCTACATCAATTTAAGGGGAAAATTTTTTAATGCTGGAGGCATTCCGGAGAAATTTCATGTTATCTCATGCTCTCTCTTATGGCCATGGAAGGATCAAAGAAGCAAATTGTGCAACTGTTGTGGTATGATGGAGACCATAATATGGTGTGATAAGATAATGAAGAACCAAAACAACTGAGACTCATATGATAAAACAAAAACTCAATCTACCAAAATATCCACTATTGTGAGGTAAGCCAATCAAAGAATATTCCATGGAACAGCATGGAGGAACCTGATTAAAGATTCAAATTCAGTGTAAGGCACACCTCATCAGAAGAAGGCAACGACCGAGCTCAAGAGCTTCCAAGAGTTCTACACATGTCACTTCACCAATATCATCTCCCTTTGATATTGCTGTCATTTTTGCTTGCTCCGCAGCTTCCTTTATTTGAAGCCATTCGGGGCTAGAATTATGAATGACTCTGGCCTGCAATACTACAGCATGTTAAAATTCTGGCAAGAACAAAGGTTGTAACAGATAAAGCTGCCTAGATTGGAAGAGATAGTATCATTGCCTAGGGAGTATGTTTTATCCTACAAAACAACCTGAGGAGTTTGGATGCCCAACCACTTCGCAAATTCATAGCCTAGGCGTTCGGATTGCGTGGCCATCCTAGATGATGATATCTTTATAACAGCAACAGCTTCCTTTGGAAATGCATCTCCAATACTAGGCTATGCCCAAAAGACCCACCCCCCGCGAATTGATAGTCACCTACCGCAACAAGTGTTAACTTTTGAGAATAACATACAATAGAGCAAGGTAGCAGGTTAATTTTTACAAAGAGAAAAGAAGGAACCGTTCATTGTGAAAAGGCTCAAACAACTTCTCCTTAACACAAATAAATTTCCCAATTCAGCCTTGCTTATCATCGACTGGATAGACTAGAGGATTTATTTAAAACAAAGCCAGGAAGAAGGCATGGATGCATGCATAATTCATCATATAAGAAACAAACAGAGGAACTCTGTAGTTCCACTAATGTATCCCATGGATGCAATTCACATATCCCTTAAAAGGGCACTCCAATGAGAAAGGTCTATGAAGAAAGACATGACTGTGTCTTGGAAATTGGTAGAAGAGCGTTGAAGACAGTAAGTTGAAATTCTACCATTGGAAAACACTGCTCATAGAGAGCAACGTGGCTTGTACTTATCATGTGCTTTAGACAGTAACCACTCAAAGTGAGAAGTGCAGATGATCCTTAATCTAATCACCAACCTTCTGTCCATTGGAAATTGATAATGGATCCTTACTGTGAAATTACCCACAGACCATGTGAAAACTGTCCAACTTTATTTATTCCAACCATCTCACCCTGAAGACATTACACAATTCCATGATCACCAAAAGTTGCATTCTTCATAAGTGATTATTGCAACGAAGCAACTTTCATAGCATGGTAGAACCATTCTCAACAACTCATCTCTTTCAAACCCAAAAATCAAGTAACTCATGCATTTAGTTTAAATGTGGGCAAGTCTTCGTAATCATCCTGTCATGAGTATGATATTGATATTGCAACTTGTTAGAGAAAACTTATTTATTTGTTTTGAAGCTGACAAAATGTTTCCATCAGTCTAGTTTGAAGACTTGCAAACTCTTTCGACAAAGTCTGAAGACCGCCAGACCGCCAGACTCAAGATTTAAAGTCTGCCCTCATTGACAAATTCTAGACTGATGAAGAAGATTTATCCAGAATCGAGTATTTATTTAAGAATTTGATTCGATCGGCTAAAGAATATCTCACGGCTGGAGATAGCATCTCAAGATCTATTATTCGTTTTGAATTTAATTCGAGTAATTTGGATCCGTTGATTGGCGAAATATACTTGGAAGGTTCTACTTATGGAAACCTAGATCCTGATTGTATGGGCAAGCAGGATTGGTGGGCTATCATCACATTCCTTAAGTAACTCGAGATCTTCCTAATTGATTATGTCCAATGGGTAGATTGGAAGAACTCCTTCGGAAGGTGCCAATGGTTATGAAGACATAGAGGAGTATATAAGGAAGATGCTCTGGTTATTTGAGTGTGTGCACGATAGATAAGTTCCAAAGTCTGAAGCTCCTTGTTCTTTATTGATTCAATTGTTGAGCGTAAACTTGTACTCAAAAGAGAGTTTATACATTTGTGAAGCCTTGAGGAAGTGTAGCAAAGTCTCTACATTGTGGAATAAAGGAAGTGATACTGTAACAACTCTTTTGATTCATAGTGGAATCAAGCCAGTGGGCTGTCAGTGCGGGAGAATGGACGTAGGCTTGGATTAAGCCGAACCACTATAAACCTTGTGTTCTTATTTTCTTCCCTAAACTCTTTTACTTTGTTCGTAACTCTATTTAATTGTTAGAGTCTAATTTCCTTTTCAAAGTCTACTGCTAAACAGACTCGGGTTAAAAGTAAAATTTTATACTTTATTCTACAAAAATTGTTTTCGCACCTATTCACCCCCCCTTTAGGTGCTCGTACTAGCATTTACAATTGGTATCAGAGCCTGCGTACGCATTTAAATTGAAGTGTTTTTGCTTCAGATTTAACGATCCATGGCTAATATGTTGGCTCCAGGTCTGGTTGAAGGGCAAAGCAACACTAGACCGCCTTATTTTGATGGAAAGAAATACAGCATATGGAAAAACAAGATGAAGGCATTCATAAGATCAAAATATCCTCTAGAATGGGACGTGGTAGATAAAGGAATCATTCCTAAAGCTACAACAGTCTCAGAAAGAGGAAAAGAAGCTGTTGAGTCCAGCAAGATGACTCAAGAAGAGATAACCAAGAGACAAGCTCTCGATGTAAAAGCAATTTATTCCTTATATTGTGCATTATCTCCTATTAAATATAACAGAATATCTTCTTGTGAAACAGTTAAAGAAGTCTAGGATATGTTGCACATCACCTATGAAGGAACCGATCGAGTGAAAGAAACCAGAATTAATATTCTGCTCGGTCAATACGAAGCCTTCAAGATGAAACCATGAGAATCTATCACTGGCATGTTTAGTCGTTTTACAGAAATCGTGAATGGTTTTGAGTATCAAGGTCAACCAATCTCTGGACCCATAAAGGTTAACAAACTGCTGCGTGGACTTCCCAAAGATTGAAATCACGTAAAGACCTTAATAAGAGAGGCACAAAGGATCATGCCAATCTCCGTTGACGAATTGGTTAGCACTATTCAATCTTATGAAGTGGAGCAAATCAATGAAGATGAAAATCCCAAAGGTAAAAAATCTATTGCTTTAAAATCTAACGATGACTCTAATATTATAGATTCTGAAGACGATATGGACGATGAAGAGCTTGCTCTCATGATAAGAAAGTTCATAAAACTGAACAAAAGGGGAAGAAGATTCAATTGGAAGAAATAAAGTTCTCAAAAGTCTCAAAATAAATCAGCAGAGGACGATAAATCCAATAAACATGTGATTTGTTTTGAATGCAAGAAAAAGGGACACATCAGACCCAACTGTCCCTTACTAAAGAAAAAGAAAGGAAAAGCTGAGAAATACATAAAGGCCCCCAAAGCAAAAACTTGGAGTGATACCGAATGCGAAGAGAGTGATGATGATTATGCCAATATTTGTCTAATGGCACAATCAGAATCAGATTCACATTCTGAGATAGACTCAGACTCAAATTCAGACAGTGAAATCAAGGTAAGTAATTTAAAAATTCCTACTAAAGTCTCTAAATATATTAATGAACTGTGTCTTAGTCTCAAAACCTCTCTCAAGAGGATTTCCGAATTAAAAAGGGAAAATTCTGCATTGAAGCAACATGAGATTATTTGGAAAGAAAATGTCGAAAATTTAGATAAAAGTGTTATTACCTTGAAAGAAAATGCAGACTCTCTTTCTAAAGAAAATGCACTTTTGAAAAATGATATTTCAAGCATCTCAAAAAGGTTTTCTATAGGATCTGAGAAATTTGAAAAGATTCTTTCAGCGCAAAGACCTTACTTTAACAAATCAGGCTTGGGAATGACTACTGAAACCATTCCTCTAATTGATTTTCCAAAAGTAAAGGAAAGAATCAAATAAAGACCTACAAAAGATTTTTATAGAAATCATTTTCAAAAAGTCTTTATAAAACCTGTAGACCGTAGCGCTCTTAAATGTTCTAAGTGTAATAGCTCAAAACATTTTGAGAAAGAATGTCCTATGGTTTGGAAACCTGTTAAGAAGACTTGGGCAAAGATCATATTTTGCACTAACTTCATTGGACCCAAGAAAGTATGGGTACCAAAGAAAGCTTGAGTTTCTTTTTTAATGCAGGTCACTATCAAGAAAAATGTCAAATGGTACTTGGATAGTCGATGCTCAAAACATATGACAGGAGACTCAAGTTGTTTCATAAAACTTATGCAAGTTAATGGTGAAAAAGTTTCTTTTGGAAGAAATAGTAAAGGCAAAATTGTTGGATGTGGAACAATAAATATTGGAAGTCTCACAATCAGCAACGTTTCCTTAGTGGAAGGACTCAACTACAACTTGCTGAGTATCAGCCAACTGTACAACACGGGTTCCAAAATCAACTTTTAAGAAGGAATATGTTCAGGAACCAATAAAGACTCCTCTTAGACTTTCACGGGACAAAGACATGGGAACATCTATCTTCTGGACATCAAACCAGAAAAATCCCAGTGTCTAATTTCAATTCAAGAGGAAACTAATCTCTAGCATAGAAAACTTGGCCACATCAACATGAAGCAAATAGCCAAAATCTCTGCAAAGAAGCTTGTTCGTGGACTACCCAACCTGACATACCAAAAATCTGATCTGTGCACACCATGCGTGTTGGGAAAATAGGTTAGAAGTACTTTCAAACCAATAAATCAAGTTTCCATTAATCGTGTACTACAGCTCCTACATATGGATCTTTTTGGACCAACTAGGACTCAGAGCATTGGTGGAAAGAAATATTGCCTAGTAATAGTGGATGATTATTCACGATTTACTTGGGTATATTTCTTGGTAAGTAAATTTGAAACTTTTTCTTATTTCATAAAGTTTGATAAGAAAGTACAGAATGAGAAAGGGTATGTTATTTCAAGTATACGGACAGATCATGGAGGTGAGTTTGAAAATCAAGATTTTGCTAAATTCTCGATGAATCTGGTTTTCAGCATGTGTTCTCCTCTCCATACACTCCAGAACAGAATGGAGTTGTGGAAAGGAAGAATAGATTGTTGCAAGAAATGGCTAGAACTCTTTTAATTAAAAGCAACATTTCTTCTCGTTTTTTAGCTGAAGTAGTTTCTACAGCATGTTATATTATTAATAGAGCCTTCTTAAGGCCTATTCTGGAGAAAACTCCTTATGAGTTGTTCAAAGGAAATAAGCCAATTGTTTCATATTTTCATGTGTTTGGTTGCAAATGTTTTATATTGAAAAATGCAAATGATCGAATTGGTAAGTTTGAAGAAAAATCGACGAATGTATCTTCTTTGGATATTCAACCACCAACAAAGCTTATAGAATTTACAACAAAAAGACTCAATCGGTGGAGGAATCGATAAATGTCAAATTTCAAGACTTCATACAAATTCAATCGATTCAATCTCAACTTGAAGAATCTGAACCTGCTCTGGACTCTACAAAATCTAAATCCTCAGAAGTAGCTCAGACTTCAGAAGACCAACAACGAACGACCGTTGAAGAATCAAATGAAGAAAAAGATCAGTCTGTCAAACCAACCAGCAACTGGAAGCACAAGTCTAGTCATCCCAAAGAACTCATTATTGGCAACATTGATGAAGGGATTCGTACAAGATCTAAAAGGCATGAAGAGTCTAGTGTTGTGGCTCTTATTTCTGAAATAGAACCCAAGAGCATAGAATAAGCTTTAACTGATGAAAACTGGATTGAAGTTATGCAAGAAGAACTCAGGCAATTCAGTATTAATGATGTCTGGGAATTGACTCCTAAACCAAAAGGTAAATCTGTTGTTGG
This sequence comes from Eucalyptus grandis, assembly GCF_016545825.1. Lineage (NCBI taxonomy): Eukaryota > Viridiplantae > Streptophyta > Magnoliopsida > Myrtales > Myrtaceae > Eucalyptus > Eucalyptus grandis. The sequence goes on along the minus strand of NC_052617.1, from coordinate 44,492,991 downwards.
AGCCAAATGGGTTTTTAGAAACAAGATGGACGAGAAAGGGAAAGTTATAAGGAACAAAGCAAGACTCATAGCCAAAGGATATACACAAGAAGAAGGGATAGATTATGATGAGACTTATGCACTAGTAGCAAGGTTAGAAGCAATTAGATCATTACTTGCTTTTGCTTGTTATAAGAATTTCAGGTTATTCCAAATGGACGTCAAAAGCGCATTCTTAAATGGATTTATCCAAGAGGAAGTCTATGTGGAACAACCTCCCTGATTTGAAGACCCAAGGAAACCAGGACTCGTATTCAAACTAAAAAGGCGCTATATGGTTTAAAGCAAGCACCTCAAGCTTGGTACGACGGGTTAAGTAAGTTTTAATCCAAAATGACTTTGTTAAAGGTAAAGTAGACACTACCTTGTTTATTAAAACAGAAAGTAAAAAAAAAAATTACTTGTTCAAATCTATGTTGATAACATTATTTTTGGATCACCTAACGAAAATCTGTGCAAGAAATTCTCTAAGTCTATGCGGGATGAATTCGAGATGAGTATGATGGGTGAACTATCCTTCTTTCTCGGACTTCAAGTAAAACAATTGAAGGAAGGGACTTTCATTTACTAAGAAAAATATGCTAAAGAATTTGTTAAAATGTTCGGTTTGGAGAATTGCAAAAAGACTGATATACCAATGTCAAGTTCTTCGAACTGGACAAAGATGAAGGAGGAGAGAAAGTTGACCGGAAAGCTATACAGAGTATCATTGGTTCACTTCTTTATCTTACTGCCTCTACACCTGACATTTTGTTTAGTATTTGCATTTGTGTCAGATTTCAATCAGATCCCAAAGAATCTCATCTATGTGCTGCGAAACGCATTATCAAATACGTTGCAACAACCTCTAATTTGAATCTCTGGTATCCTAAAGAATGAGACTTTACTCTCCTTGGATATTCAGACACAGATCTAGCAGGATGCAAAATTGATAGAAAGAGCACCTCGGGTACTTGTCAATTGCTTGGTAACAGGACAGTATCTTGGTTTTCGAGGAAGTAAAGCACGGTAGCTCTTTTAACAACAGAAGCAGAGTATGTGGCTCTTGGAAGTTGTTGTTCTCAAATCTTGTGGATAAAACAACAACTAAAAGACTTTGGAATTGAAGATTCATGCACTAAGATCAAATGTGACAACACCAAATAAGTGATTAATCTCACCAAGAATCCAATTCTTCATTCAAGAGCAAAGCATATAGAGATTCGACATCATTTTATTAGAGACCATGTTCAAAATGGAGAAGTATTAATTCAATTCATTGACTCAAAGAATCAATTGGCGGACATTTTTACTAAGCCATTGGAGAAAAGTCAATTTGAGTCTATTCGATCCAGACTTAATATTTTAAAGTCTCGAAGAAGTTCGACTTAGGGATAAAAGTTTAAAGATGTTCAGACTCGGAAGATCAAGTTTCACGATTGTAAGTTATTTCCATTTTAGAAATTTATCTGTCGGATAAAATCTCGAAAAGGTACGTTCATCTATTATATGTACTTGATTGATGTTATCTTCCCATGTTGTCATCATTATAGCAATCATTCTCTTTCGAAAAAGAAGTTATCTTTTTGACAGTTGTCTATTTTTCAAAAAGGCAGTTATTTTTTAACAGGCATTTTCTATTTTTCCTTTTACGGCGATTCGTATACCTCGTTTCGATCGCCTTATATACTGATTGTCTTCTTCACAAACCCTAGAAGCACAGAACATCACTTTCTCACTTTTACTCTCTAGTTTAATCCTCAAAGTTTTCATCTTTCTTGTGAATCGAGTTTGGAATCTCTCAAAGACTGTGAGAATATCTTTCCAAAGAAAGTCTTCAAAGATCGAAAGTAGGGGACCACAGCATATGCGTGAGGGTCGGGGACCACAGCATATGCGTGAGGGTCATACGCACTTTGACCTTACGGAGGAAGAAGAATCTCCAAGACAGCAGCAGAATCCACTACATTCTCAACCGCGTCATTCTCCTCGGGCTAGGCCACAGGATGTTCAACAAAAAGCGGAGGAGGAAATTATTGAGGATGCAAGACCTGTAAGAACTCAAAAGCCTGCTTTTACCTTCAAACTCTACTCTGCCTTGAAGGATGGAGGTACTCCTTTAAACTTTATTGATGAATTTTTGAAAGAGAAATGATACAGAAATGAAACCCACTTTTTGCGAACGATGGAACGTTTGGGAGTTGCTCCTACAGGCTCGGCAGAAAGAGTCTTTGCGAATATCCCAAGCGATCCACGTGGTGGAGGACTTAGTCAACCTGATGGAAATGATGATGAAAAGATGTTCACTCATTTTAAGTGTAGAATGGGTGTTGCCGCGAATATTCGAAGTAAAAGGACAGATCTGTTTCGTTCTGAGGAACACAAGCGACTTTACTCTAAGTTGCTAAAGCAAGGGGTGATGAACCCAAGGAGTGTGGACTTTGATTTTCTCGATTCTCTGAACATGAAGTTGCGAGAAAAATTCACTTTACTTCAATTTGAACAATTTTGCTCTAAAACGACAGTGGCTCATCCGAACCTTTTGCATATTTCTATTCAAATATGAGCTTTTTGGATGCGAATATATTCTCTTTCAATGTTAGAGATCAGGACTATGTAGTTGATATGGACACTTTGGCTGATGTGATTGGAGTAGCAAGAGGGGAGTTCCAATCAATTAGTGTGTCTATTGGTCGTGCAACTGTGGAGCTTGTTCGAGATGGAATGGCAGAAGGTCGAATTTCGTACTTAAGGATGAATGCCTCAAATGTCTTGCTTCACAAGATTGTAATCAATTATCTTAAACCCAAATCGACTTCGAAGACGGACGTCTCCAATTCAAAAGCAAAGCTGATGTATGCTATCAGTGCTGGCAAAAAGTTCTCTTTGCCACATACTATCATGTTTCACATGTATAGATCGATAGTGAAAGACAATGATCAATTTCCTTATTCAGCACTTGTTACTAAGTTATTCAAACATTTGAATATTCAGCCTCCCAAGATTTTGTGCATTCGAACCTGTGATCAAATGGTGGTAGGATTGAAGATAGTTTCCAAAATGCATCTGAAGGAGCTGAACAAGGCTTTGGAGCGATTTAAGGAGAAAACCCCTGTCAAAACTCACCAAGTATCTATGGCTGCAAAACGGAAAGGGAAGGAACCCATGATAGCTTCATCCAAGAAAAGAAGGGCACTCATCTTGCAAGATGAAGAAGATGAGGAAGATGTTACCATTTCAGCTCTTGCCTTAAGGAACCTTCAGCGTTTTGTTCCAGAGACAGAGGAGAGAGAGGATCAAGATAGAGAAGAGACAGAGCAAGGAGTGAAGAAAGGGAATCGATGAGGAAAGAAGCAGAGGAAAAAAGAACTGCATAAGAAGAGGAATGAAGAGAACATGAGCATCATGTCGCTGAAGATGAGACAGAGCATGAAGAGTACTTCTCTCCACCCGAAGGCACTGAAACAGGGGGAGTTGCCAAAAAAATAGGTACTTCTTCAATTGCCTTTGCTAGTGACGATGTCAGTTGTTCTCCTGTTGATCCAGAAGATGCGTATGCCTCTCAATTTCCTGAGGAAGGTCATGAGGTTTCATCTCCAAATCTGGGTGCTCATGCTGAAATGCCATCATCTGCTAATACTTCTCAAACTGATCATGCTGAAACAAGCACTCAGACTGACAACTCAGCAGACTTTCGAAGAGTGCTTAATGTTCTTATGGAGATGCGAGACCAAATTTATGCTCTGGGATGCGAAATTCAGAATTTGCAAAATGCCAGTCAAGCCTCTTCAGTTTCATTGCTCAATCAAGTTCAGACCCTTAATCTTCAAGTTCAAGCAACTGCCAAGGGTCAAGAAGTAGAACAACCGAAGGAGGATTTGAAAAAGCTGGAAGAGACTATCCAGTCGATGGGAGATTTCCAGCTTGTTTGCGTTCCAAAACAATCATAATTTTACCCATTTCTCTTTTCATCTCTACCTTTTTAATGTTGACAAAAAGGGGGAGAAGCTGGGTGCATATTTGACATTTGATTTTTGTTTGACTTTACTTTTGTTTGATTGTTTGGTTGTGACTGTTTGGATTTGGATTGCTTGATCGTTTAATGCTTGCTTGCAGTATTTTAAGCGTTGATGGTATTCATGGCAAAGATAGTTGTTTTTACAGGACTAACACATTTCCTGTGAATGCAGATTCGATACTATCTTTATCCTAATCCATTTATCTTTTATGAGATATCCTTGTTTGCTTGAGTATTGTCTTGCAGGTCAAAAATATCCAAATCTGCAGGAAAGTTTTGTCACCATAAAAAAAAGGGGAGATTATTGGAGAAAACTTCCTTATTTGTTTTGAAACTGACAAAATGTTTCCATCAATCTAGTCTGAAGACTTGTAGACTCTTTCAACAAAGTCTGAAGATTGCTAGACCACCAGACTCAAGATTTAAAGTCTACCCTCATTGACAGATTCTAGATCGACAAAGAAGATTTATCCAGAATCGAGTATTTCTTTAAGGATTTGATTCGATCGGCTAAATAAGATCTCATAGCTAGAGATAGCATCTCAAGATCTATTATTCGTTTTGAATTTAATTTGAGTAATATGGATCCGTTGATTGGCGAAGTATACTTGGAAGGTTTTATTTATGGAAACCTAGATCCTGATTGTATGGGCGAGCATGATTGGTGGGCTATCATCACATTCCTTAAGTAACTCGAGATCTCCCTAATTGATTTTGTCCAACGGGTAGATTAGAAGAACTCCTTTGGAATGTGCCAACGATTATGAAGGCATGGAGGAGTATATAAGGAAGATGCTCTGGTTATTTGAATGTGTGCGCAATAGATAAATTCCAAAGTCTGAAGCTCCTTATTATTTGTTGATTCAATTGTTGAACATAAACTTGTACTCAAAAGAGAGTTTATACATTTGTGAAATCTTGAGGAAGTGTAGCAAAGTCTCTACACTGTGGAATCAAGGAAGTGATACTGCAACAACTCTTTTGATTCATAGTGGAATCCAGCCGATGGGCTGTCAATGCGGAAGAGTGGACGTAGGCTTGGATTAAGTCGAACCACTATAAACCTTGTGTTCTTATTCTCTTCCCTAAACTCTTTTACTTTGTTCGTAACTCTATTTAATTATTAGAGTCTAATTTCCTTTTCAAAGTCTACTACTAAACAGACTTGGGTTAAAAGTAAAATTTTATACTTTACTCTACAAAAATTGTTTTCGCACTTATTCACCCCCTTCTAGGTGCTCGTATTAGCATTTACACAACTAAGATAACATCCACTGTACTGTAATAGAACATCCCTCGCCGGCCCTGGGCAAGGGCTCGCCCATCAAGTTTGTCCAATGGCAACGAGCTGTTGTTGGAGATCCTGGGGCTCGGCATCATCGGCAGAGACGATATCGATCGAGCTTAGCTAATCATAGTTCAGGTGACAGTAGAATCCCTGCGAGGGGCGACCTTCCCCGCCTCCGCCCGCAATTAGATGAACCGGCCACTGATAAGGGCCGACGAGAGCTTGCCGCCGAGGCCACCCTTGCCAAATTTGGTGAGGGGCACCGCAAGCCCTTGCCCACTACCGATGATGGGCTTCCAGCCCTCGCCCATCCTCACCAATGGCCGGCGCTCGCCAGCCTTTCCAAGTTCGATGGTCTTGAGAAGAAGACAAAATGGGATGAAGAAGATGATAAATACTGCAACATTGACCCCCAAAAAAAAAAAAACAAGATAATCGAATTTTTAAAAAGAAATGGACGAAAATACCCTAATCAAGCTATTGGAACATGAATCGGAAATGCATCTATTCACCGGCCGATAAGTGAGGTCCTTCTTTGAAACTAAATGACCATTTTGGGTCCTTATTTGAGACAGACTTCACTGTCCTCTTTTGAGAAAATGAATGTACTTTGGATCCTTATTTGGGATTTTCCTCATCTTTTCCTCTCTTTTCTCTACGTTTTCAATTTTTCTTTGCTTTTTGACTAGTTGACTAGTCAATGCCGCAATATTACACTTTAAATAAGGGAGGTTAACTTCATAAGGGGTAAAAGTCACAAAAGTAAAAAAATTTAAAAAAAAAGTTAAACTTTAATATTTTCTCTCTGCTCTATTTCGTAATTTTTATTAATTGATCATGTTCTTGTTGGACGTGTGTATTTATCTTTGTTCTTCTTTCATAATTTAAATGCATTTTGTCATGAATTTATTTAAAGATTTAAAGATTTATGTTGCACAAAAAAGATTATGAGATTTTCAATGAGTTAGGATTGGCAATAATGGGAAGTTGGAATTAGTCTTAAGTCAATAGAATGTTCAATTTTGGGGATTTTTCATGTAGATGTCACAATTGGCGGTCTCATTGGGGCACTGACTTGGAACTTAGTGACCTTTTCCGATGGCTTCTTGTCAGTCCATGGAAAAAGCCTGTGGCTCCAGACCAGCCTTGAGATTGCTGGGTTCTTCATTCTTCATATGATCTCTCTTCTCCCTTTCTTCCGTCTTCTTAACTCACTCAGCAGATTCGCTGATTTTGAGAACTTGACTGCTTCAAGCAGTATGAAAGCTTTTGTGGCACTTTCCACGTGTCTTGTTCTCTTCTCTTGCAATGCCCTTCTTTCCAATGCACTAGATACCATAGCAACAGATCAGTCAATTCGAGACGGCGAGAACCTACTCTCTGCTGGTGGGACATTTGAGCTGGGGTTCTTCAGTGCGGGCGATCCCCCAAAGCAATATCTGGGAATATGGTACAAGAAAATAACCACAAGGACAATAGTGTGGGTTGCAAATAGAGTAGCACCCCTTGCGGACGCATCAGGCACTTTGAGGGTTACTACCCACGGAAGTCTCGTCCTTCTCGATGGGAATGGAAGTGATATCTGCTTGTCAAACGCTCCGATACCAGTGCGTAATCCAGTTGCGCAGCTCTTGGATTCAGGAAATCTGGTTGTGAGAGACGCAGAAGGCAGTGATCCCAATAATTTCCTGTGGCAGAGTTTTGACTATCCTACAGATACACTTGTAGCCAGTATGAAGCTAGGACGGAATAGAACATCAGGCTTCAATCGTCATTTAACATCATGGAAGAGCATTGATGATCCTTCTCCAGGTAACTTTACGTTTCAACTTGATCCGAATGGCTACCCACAAGAACTATTGAAGCAGGGTTCTGACATCAAGTTCAGGACAGGACCATGGAATGGTCTTCGATGGAGTGGCATACCTAATTTAAATCCAAACCCATACTACAGGTACGAATTTGTGTTAAGTGAGGAAGAGATGTACTACCGCGAGCTCCTCAACAGCTGGGTCATTTCCAGGATGATATTGATGCCCAATGGCATGCTACAGCGATTCACTTGGATTGACCGAACGCAGGGTTGGACGCTTTACATCAGTTGCCCAATAGACCAATGTGACAACTATGCATCATGCGGTGCCTATGGTAGCTGTAGGGTCGATACTTCCCCAGTGTGTAGGTGCTTGAAAGGCTTTGTGCCCCGATTTTCTCAAGAATGGGATATTTTGGATTGGTCCAATGGGTGTGTGAGGAGAAATGCTTTGGATTGTGAAAAGGACATATTTGTGAAGTATTCTAGGTTAAAATTGCCGGATACTCAGTCTTCCTGGTTTAACGAGAGCATGAATCTTCAAGAATGCGAAGTAGTTTGCATGAAAAATTGTTCCTGTATGGCTTATTCGAACTTAGATATCCGAGATGGAGGAAGTGGTTGCTTGCTGTGGTTCGACAAGCTGATTGACATTAGAGAGTACAGCGACTATGGGCAGGACCTCTACATCCGGATGGCTGCATCAGAATCAGGTATTCATTTATTATAGACAAGAATTTGCTAGATACTGAAGAGAAAAATGGACACCCATCTTTGAGGGGGAGCTTAGAGAAGTGCAATATCGATGATACATAGTTCTTACTCCTGATCCTGTGTGCTCCTGCTTCTTCTCTTAGCTTTACTACCGTCACACCAAAAGAAGCATAAGCTGGTCATGGGCTTGGCAGTTTCTTTCGGGTCTGTTTTCCTCATTCTGGTTCTCACCATTCGTGTTCTACAATGCAAGAAGAAGAAAATGAAGCTTCCTGAAGGTAAACCGTACTTTATGATACAGTGCTGTCAGATTTTGTATTCTGGTTCTCATCATTCCCAGTTTTTCCATTAGTCATTTCGTCACTTACAAGTAGGCATTTTACAAGATCTCCCAGTACTTATTCTATTATTGAGCACAAGAATTCTTGATCGCGTTCATTACATTAGTCAGCCCCTTGTAGAAGTGAGGTTTTTTTTCTTAAATTAGACTATCATTAGAGGGGATTCTGCATTCATGTCCCATTAGAGGGGATTCTGCATTCATGTCCCATTCAGCATTCATCCTCACCAGGCCCAACAGTTATAAGATTTTCTATTTATTTTATCTTACCATTCCACATCTCCAATGAGAGGTCAATAAAAGATTCCATGATGAACTGACAAAGTCAATTAGTCTCAACCAAATTGTTCCCAGGCATTTGTGTGTCAGTGTCAGATGTGCGAAACAATGACAAACCACTAGCAATCGCGATCATATTATCCTAATATGTTCTCAATTCAATGCTTTCATATTTAGCAATTAGCATGCCTTTGTAGCATCATGATTGAAGGAAATCTGAATTAATGCAGAAGCCACCCAGAGATATTTGCAAATCAATTTCATATAATTTGTGCTCCTGCTAAAAGGGACAGTTTTGAATTAGGAGACAGCTGTGAAAACCAGAAGGAAGATCTTGAGTTGCCACTATTTGACTTGTCTACAGTAGCTATTGCTACCAATTACTTTTCGTCGGACAATAAGCTTGGAGAAGGTGGTTTTGGACCTGTCTACAAGGTACTAAAATTGTGCATGCTATTCTCAAGGACGTTCTTGCAATTTGAGGATTGTAAAGTACTGCCTCGCTGTTGCATTTGCATAATTTGTTTAAGAAAATATTCCAAGGCTGAATAACTTGATCCCAAAATGTTTAGTTACTGTGAGTGGAATTCTAGTGAGAAAAAGAGTAGGCAAGGAATTATTTTTCACTAAAGAAGTTGACAATATGCAGGGTGTGTTGAGGGGTGGTCAAATAATTGCTGTGAAGATGCTGTCAAAGAACTCAAGACAAGGGCTGCATGAGTTTAAAAATGAAGTTCTATATGTTTCCAAGCTGCAGCACCGGAACCTAGTGAAGCTTCTAGGATGTTGCATTTGTTGGAGAAATCTTCGTGAAGTGTTTTGAAGTTGACAAAACGTTTCCATCGGTCTAGTCGAAGTGCCGCAGACTCTGTTAGTTAAAGTCTCGAAGACTTCCGGACAGCCGAGACTCAAGACTCAAAGTCTATCCTCATTGACGCCTCTAATCCGTTGAAGAAAGGTTATCCGTAACTGGATGTTTTGTTCAGGATTTAACCTTATCATCTGGAGAAGATCTCGTGGTTGGAGAAGACGTATGAGAATCCTTTGATTGATCAAGATTGATTCAATGACTGAAGATTCGATGATTGTCTAAATATTATTGGAAGGTTCTACTTATGGAAACCGAGATCCTGATTGTATGGGCGAACAGGATTGATGGGCTATCAACACGTTCCTTTAATAGCTCGAACAATCTTCCTAATTGATTCCGTCCAACGGGTAGATTGGAGGAATTCCTTTGGTAAGTGCCAACGGGTATGATGGTATAAAGGAGTATATAAGGAAGACGTTCTTAGTTTTTCGAGGTGTGCGCGATAGAAGAATTCCAAAGTCTGAAGCTCCTATTTGTTTAGATAAATCCTTTGAGCGAATACTTGTATAAAAAAGAGAGTCTATATTTGTGAGAGACCTTGAGGAGGTGTGGTAAAACATCTACACTGTGGAATCAAGGCAAAGCTATGCTGTAACTTCTCTTTTGATCATAGTGAAATCCAAATTCCGGTGTGGGTCGGTGCGGAAGAGTGGACGTAGGCTTGGAATAAGCCGAACCACTATAAATCATGTGTTCAATTTTCTCTTCCTCACTCTCTCTACCTCAATCGTATTTCATTTTGTTAATTAAGAGAGAATTTACTTTCTATCATATGTTAAGAATCGCTTCCGTATATCGATAAATTGTTTAGGCACCTATTCACCCCCTCTAGGTACTCATACTAGCAATATCAATTGGTATCAGAGCCTGTGTACTTACTTTATTTGAAGTGTTTTACTTCATAGTAAAAGATCCATGGCTAGTATGCTAGCACCGGGGGCTGATGGAAGGGCAAAGCAATACCAGACCACCCTACTTTGATGGAAAGGATTACAACATCTGGAAGAACAAGATGAAAGCTTTCCTACGATCAAAGGATCCTCTAGAATGGGATGTTGTAGAAAAAGGAATTACTCCTACCACTTTGCATCGCCTACGAAAGAGGAAAAGAAACTGAAGAAACCAGGCGGAATGTCTCGGGAAGAAATAATCAAGAGACAAACACTCGATGCAAAAGCAATTTACTCCTTATATTGTGCTTTATCACCAACTGAATATAATAGAATATCTTCTTGTGGTACAGCAAAGAAGTTTGGGACAGATTGCATATCACCTATGAAGGAACAGACGAGTGAAGGAAACAGAATCAACATTCTTCTCGGTCAATACGAAGCCTTCGAATGAGACCAGGAGAATCAATATCGACATGTTTAGTCGTTTTACGAGATATTGTGAATGGTCTTGAAAATCAAGGTCAACCAACTTCGATCCCATGAAGGTAAATAAGCTACTGCGTGGACTCTCCAGGATTGGAATCACATAAAGACTTCGATAAGAGAGACGCAGAGAATCATGCCACTATCTCATCGACGGCGATTGGAACTCTTCAGTCCTATGAAGTGGAAAGGATCAATGAAGATGAAGATCCAAAAGGTAAGAAATCCATTGCATTAAAATCAAATGATGATTACGATGATACAGATTACAAGATGATATGGACGATGAGGAGCTTGCTCTCATGATAAGAAGATTCAGAAAACTAAATAGAAAAGGAAGAAGGTTCAACTCAAAGAAACAAAGCTTTCAAAGACAGTAGACCAAGTCTGTGATGATGAGGAACCAAATAAAGATGTAGTCTGCTTTGAATGCAAGAAAAATGGACACATCAGACCCAACTGTCCTCTTCTGAAGAAGAAGAGAGGAAAAGCTGAAAAATTTCGAAAAGCTCTCAAAGCCGAAACCTGGAGTGATACTGAGTGTGAAGAAAGTGATAATGAATATGCCAATCTATGTCTGATGGCACAATCGGACTCGGACTGGATCGGACTCGGGATCGGACTCGAGACGGAATTTGAGGCAAATGATTTTAAAATTCCTGTCAAAGTTTCTAAATATATTGATGAACTATGCTTTAGTCTTAAGACTTCTCTCAAAAGAATTTCCGAACTGAAAAAGAAAACTCAACTCTAAAACAAAAGGAAAATGTTTTAGCGAAAAGAGTTAAAAGTCTAGACTTGTCTGTTTCCAATCTTAAAGAAAATGAAGATAATCTTTTAAAAGAAAATGCTTTTTAAAAAAACAGACTTATCAAATATATCAAAGAAATTTTCTATAGGATCTGAAAAACTTGAGAAAATTCTTTTTCAGCACAAAGACCTTACTTCAATAAGTCTCATTAGGTATGATGAAACAATCCCCTTGATTGATTTTCCTAAAGTAAAAGAAAGAATTAAGAAAAGACTCTCGAGTGAGGTTTACAAAATCACTTCAAGAAAGTTTTTGTAAAACCCGTAGGTAGAAATGCTCTCGGATGTTCTAAGTGTAATAAATGGATCACTTTGAAAAAGAGTGTCCTATGGTATGGAAACCTGTTAAGAAAGTATGGGCTAATCACCGTGTCTTACTAACACCAAAGGACCCAAGAAAATTTGGGTACCAAAAGAAAGCTTGAGACTTTATTTTAAATGCGAGGTCTCCGTCAAGAAACAAAAGTGGTATCTTGACAATGGATGCTCAAGACACATGACGGAGACTCAAATTGCTTTATAAAGATTGCTCAAGTAAATGGTGGAAAAGTTTCATTTGGAGGAAACAAAGAAAGGAAGTATTGTGGGATTTGGAACCGTGAAAATTGGAACTCTCACAATAAGTAATGTTTCCTTAGTGGAAGGACTCAAATTACAATCTTCTCAGCATTAGTCAATTGTATGATACTGGTTTCAAGATCTTCTTTCAAGAAGGAACATGTTCTCGGAATCGGTAAAGACTCTACTCGATCTTTCATGGGTCGAAGACATGGAAATATCTATCTTCGGATGTGAAACCAAATGAATCGCAATGCCTTATCTCAATTCAAGACGAAGCAAGCTTATGGCACAAAAAGCTTGGTCATGTCAACATGAAGCAATTAGCCAAAATTTCTTCAAAACAGCTTGTTCGAGGACTACCCAGTTGCCATATCAAAAGACCGATTCATGCACTCCATGTATTCGGAAAGCAGGTAAGAAATTCTTTTAAGCCAATTAATTATGTCTCTACTAATCATGTACTACGGTTGCTGCATATGGATCTCTTCGGACCAACCGAACTCAAAGTATTGGGGTAAGAAGTATTGCCTAGTAATTGTTGATGATTACTCCGTTTTACTTGGGTATATTTCCTTGCAAGTAAGTCCAAACCTTTCGTATTTTGAAAAATTTGCTAAAATGGTTCAAAATGAAAAAGGATGTGTTATCTCTAGTATAAGAACAGATCATGGAGGTGAATTTGAAAATCAAGATTTTACAAAATTACGTGATGAATCTGGTATAAGCATGTGTTTTCCTCTCCATATCTCCTCGGCAAAATGGAGTTGTGGAAAGAAAGAACAAATCTCTTCAAGAAATGGCTAGAACTCTTTTAATTGAAAGTAAAATTTCTTCTCGATTTTGGGCTGAAGTCATTTCAACAAAGATGCTATATCATCAATAGAGTCTTCTTAAGATCTATTCTTCAAAAAACCCTATGAGTTATTCAAAGAAAAGAAGCCTATTGTTTCATACTTTCATGTATTTGGTTGCAAATGTTTTATACTGAAAAATGCAAAAGATCGAGTTGGTAAGTTTGAAGAAAGATCGGATGAAGGTATCTTCCTTGGATATTCTACATCAAGCAAAGCCTTCGAGTCTATAACAAGAAGAGCCGATCAGTGGAGGAGTCAATGAATGTCAAATTTCAAGACTCAACACAAGATGAATCAAGTCGACTCATCAAGAAGAGTACGAACCCGCTCCATCTTCCAAAGCTTACAACTCAAGAAGCATCTCGAGACTGAAAACCGAGAATAAGGATGTTCGTGAAGATTCAATCAAAGAGAGAGATCATCAATCAAACAAATCAACAAGTAACTGGAAGCATAAGTCCAGTCATCCCAAAGATCTTATAATCGGCGAAATGAATGAAGGAATTCGCACCAGATCCAAAAGGCAAGAAGAGTCTAGTGATGTGGCACTCGTTTCTCAAATTGAACCAAAGAGCATAGAAGAAGCTTTATCGATGAAAGCTGGATTGAAGCTATGCAAGAAGAGCTCGAGGCAGTTCAAAGATAAATGATGTCTGGGAATTGACATCCAAACCAAAAGGCAAAAACTGTTATTGGAGCTAAATGGGTTTTCGAAACAAGATGAACGAGAAAGGAAAAGTCGTACGAAATAAAGCAAGACTCGTGGCCAAGGGATATACGCAAGAAGAAGGAATAGACTATGATGAGACTTACGCTCCGGTGGCAAGGTTAGAAGCTATTCGACTATTACTTGCGTTTGCTTGTTATAAGAATTTCAGGTTATTCCAAATGGACGACAAAAGCGCCTTCCTAAATGGATTTATCCATGAGGAAGTTTATGTGGAACAACCACCAGGGTTTGAAGACCCAAAGAAGTCAGACTCGTCTTGAGACTAAAAAGGCTTTGTATGGTTTAAAGCAAGCACCTCGGGCTTGGTATGACAGATTAAGTAAGTTCCTAATACAAAATGGTTTTGTCAAAGGTAAAGTAGATACGACTTTATTTATCAAGAAGGAAAACAAAAGTTTCTTACTTGTTCAAATATATGTGGATGATATTATTTTTGGATCCTCTAATGAAAGTCTTTGCAAGAAATTTTCAAAGTCTATGCGGATGAGTTTGAAATGAGTATGATGGGAGAGTTAACATTCTTTCTTGGTCTTCAAGTAAAACAATTGAAGGAAGGAACTTTTATTTATCAAGAAAAATATGTTAATGATCTTGTCAAAAGGTTTGGACTGGAAAAGTGCAAAAAAGGTCGACATACCAATGTCAAGTTCTTTAAAGATAGACAAAGATGAAGAAGGGAAGAAAGTTCATCAAAAGTCATGCACGGGAGCATTATTTGATCACTTCTTTATCTTACGCCTCTAGACACGATATTTTGTTGAGTGTTTGCATCCGTGCTAGGTTTCAATCAGATCCTAGAGAATCTCATCTCAGCTTCTTGCGAAACGCATCATTAAATACGTTGCTTCATCATCAAGCATCGCTTTGGTATCCTAAGAAGGAGACTTTAATCTTCCTGGATATTCGAGACGCAGATCTGGCCGGTTGCGGAGTTGATAGAAAGAGCACTTCGGGAACTTGCCGGTTGCTTGGAAGGGACAGTGTCTTGGTTTTCAAGGAAACAAAGCACCGTGTCTCTTTCAACAACGAAGCGAGTATGTAGCTCTTGGAAGCTGCTGTTCGCAAATTCTATGGATAAAACAACAGCTAAGAGATTTTGAAATTGAAGACTCATGCACGGAGATTAATTGCGACAACACCAGCGCTATCAACCTCACCAAAAATCCAATTCTCCACTCAAGAGCAAAGCATATAGAGATTCGACATCACTTTATTAGAGATCATGTTCAAAATGGAGATGTTTCAATTCAATTTGTTGACTCAAAGAATCAACTGGCTGATATACTCACAAAGCCTTTGGAGAAAAATTAATTTGAGTCTATACGGTCCAGACTCAACATTTTGAGGTATGAGGATATCAAAGTCTAAAGACTGTCAGACTCAGGCTAACAAGACTTTATCTACTGTCTTGGCTCGACCTTCGATCGTAAGTCTTTCTCTCTCAATCTTATCTTGAAAAGGTACGATCATCGAGCTATGTTTAAATTGTTGCTATATTTAATTAACGTAAATATTGCATCGATTCATTTTCAAAAGGGAAGTTATTTTTGAAATAACTATTTTTGCGGATAAAGACAGTTATTTTGAAAAGGGATATTTTTATTTCCTTTGTGACGGTTCGTTTACTCTTCTTTTTTAACCAATTGTGCACTTTGTCGATTTCTCTTCACTTTTCTATTCACTTTTCTCTCAAAAACCCTAGAAAGCATCGATCCTCAATTCCCGTTTGTCTTCTTCGCTCAATCTTCAAAAAGTTGTCATCTTTTCCGTGGGAAAGTCAAGCAAGGAATCTTCCAAACACGAGAAAGATGTCATTTTCACGAAAGTCCTCAAGAATCGCAAGGGGGGACCACGAGAGAATGAGTGAGGGGCCTACGCACTTCGATCTTACTGAAGATGAAGTTACTCCAGATCAGCAACCGAGCCCACAACATTCTCAGCAGCGTCAGTCTCCTCCATCTAGTCCTCAAGGCGTTGTTCATCAGCATCAAGAAGAAATCATCGAGGATGCAGACCTCGTAAGAGTTCAAAAGCCCGCTTTTATTTACAAGCTATATCGTGCCTTAAAAGGAATTCGTACTCCTTTGAACTATGTTGATGAGTTTCTTAGAGACAAAGGATATAGGAACGAATATATCTTTCTGCGAAAAATGGAAAGTTTGGGAATCGCTCGTAAAGGGGTGGCTGAGAAACTCTTAATATCCCAAGTGATCCTCGTGGATCTGGGACCGAATCCGTAGATGGGAATGACGATGACAATCTGTTCAAATATCTATTTCAACCGAAAATGGGTATTGCGGCTGAAATTCAAGGAAAAAGGGAGATTTGTTCATATCAAAGGAACAAAAGGATCGTACTCGAAATTGCTGAAGCGTGGGGTAATAAACCCTAGGAGTGTGGACTTTGATTTTCTGGATGTTTGTGAAAGTGAACTTGAGGGAAAAGTTCAGTTATCTTCAACTTGAAAAGTTTTGCTCTAACTCAACTGAGGCTTATGCTGAATTGACTGCATATTTCTATTCAAATCTTAGCTTTTTGGATGCGAATAGATTCTCCTTCAGCGTTAAAGAACAAGACTATGTTGTGGATATGAATATGCTGGCAGATGTGTTAGAAGTTGAGAGAGGCAGATATCAACCAATCAAAGTTTCCATTGCTCGGGCCACACTTGAACGGTGAAGGACGAAGAAAGATGAGAAGATCACCTACTCACGGATGAATGCATTCAACATCTTGCTTCACAAAATTGTGATCAATTGCCTTCGGCCAAATCAACTTCAAAACTGATGTTTCAAGCTCGAGGCAAAGTTGATGTATGCCATCCTCTGTGGAAAGAAGTTTTCTCTCCCTCATACTTGTTATGTTTCACATGTATAGAGCGTGATGAAGGACAGAGGTCAACTCCTTTACCCAAGCCTTGTTACGAAGTTATTCAAACATCTGAATATTCAGCCTCCGCAAATCTTTTGTGTTCGATCATGCGATCATATGGTGGTAGGACTGAAAATGGTGACCAAAATGCGTCTGAATGAACTGAGCAAGGAATTGGAGAAATTCAAGGAGAAGACTCCTGCCAAATCTCTCAATTCTCTTCTGCTGCTAAGAGAAAAGGAAATGAGCCCATGGCTGCTTCATCAAAGAGAAGAAGAGCTCTTCTCATTGAGGATGAAGATGATGACGAAGACATCACCATCTCTGCAATGGCTTTGAAGAATTTAGGTCGTCCTGTTCCACAGAAAGAATCGGAACAAAAGACGAGAGAAGCAGAGGAGAAGGAAGAAGAAGAAAGAGAAGCGAGCAAGAAGCGAGAAAGAAAGACCTGAAGAAGAAAGAAGAGAAGAAGGAGAACCCGAGGAAATCTCTTCTCCACCCTGAGGCATGGAAACGGGGAGATCGGGAGAAAGGAGTGACGTCTTCATATCTGATGCAAGTGAAGGAGTCGGTCGCTCGCCCGCACCCGAAGAAGATGTTTATGCGTCTCGGTTTCCCGGAAGAAGGTCATGAAGTGTCATCGCCAAATCTGCAAGATTATGCTGATCTACCATCTTCTGCGAGATCGAGCCAAGCAAGTACTCGGGCCGATAATGGAGCAGATTTTCGCGAGAATCATGGATATTCTCTTGGAAATGAAAGGTCAGATTTATGCCTTGGGATGCGAAGTTCAAAGTTTGAAGAAAGAAAGTCAAGCTTCTTCCTGTTCATTGAATGATAAGATGCAAGCCCTCTCTATTCGAATCAGGCCAATGCCAAGAGTGAGGAGGTTGTACATGACTGAAGGAAGACTTTAAAAGGCCGGAAGGCATCGTTAAGTCTATAGAAGATTTCCAGCTTGTCCGCATTCCCAAGACTTCATCTCATCCTTTTTAATGATGACAAAAAGGGGAGAGATGCATGATTTGATCAAAAACTTTCAATCATTTTTTAACTTTTGTTGGATTGTGTTGTTGTTTAACTGTTTTTGACGACTTTGACTTTGTTTTGTGTCCGGATGAGAACCTAACTAGACTTGGACTTAACTGCTTCTATTAACAAGTATTGATATCTTATGGATGGTTTTATTATATACTAGACTAACCTATTTTCTGTGGTTGCAGATTCTAGTGTTAATCTTTTAGCCATTCATCTCTATAAGATATGCATATGTGTTTGAGAAATGTTTTGCGGAGTCAAAGTTATCCAAATCTGCGCAGGAAGGTTTTGTCACCATCAAAAAGGGGGAGATTGTTGGAGAAATCTTCGTGAAGTGTTTTGAAGTTGACAAAACGTTTCCATCGATCTCTAGTCTCGAAGGTCTCGCGGACTCGTTAGTTAAAGTCTCGAAGACTTCCCACAGCCGGACTCAAGACTCAAAGTCTATCCTCATTGACAGTCTCTAATCCGTTGAAGAAAGGTTATCCAGAACTGGATGTTTTGTTCAGGATTTAACCTTATCATCTGGAGAAGATCTCGTGGTTGGAGAAGACGTATGAGAATCCTTTGATTGATCAAGATTGATTCAATGACTGAAGATTCGATGATTGTCTAAATATTATTGGAAGGTTCTACTTATGGAAACCGAGATCCGATTGTATGGGCGAATGATTGATGGGCTATCAACACGTTCCTTTAATAGCTCGAACAATCTTCCTAATTGATTCCGTCCAACGGGTAGATTGGAGGAATTCCTTTGGTAAGTGCCAACGGGTATGATGGCATAAAGGAGTATATAAGGAAGACGTTCTTAGTTGTTCGAGGTGTGCGCGATAGAAGAATTCCAAAGTCTGAAGCTCCTATTTGTTTAGATAAATCCTTTGAGCGAATACTTGTATAAAAAGAGAGTCTATATTTGTGAGAGACCTTGAGGAGGTGTGGTAAAACATCTACACTGTGGAATCAAGGCAACGCTGTGCTGTAACTTCTCTTTTGATCATAGTGAAATCCAGCCGGTGGGCTGTCAGTGCGGAAGAGTGGACGTAGGCTTGGAATAAGCCGAACCACTATAAATCCCGTGTTCAATTTTCTCTTCCTCACTCTCTCTACCTCAATCGTATTTCATTTTGTTAATTAAGAGAGAATTTACTTTCTATCATATGTTAAGAATCGCTTCCGTATATCGATAAATTGTTTAGGCACCTATTCACCCCCCCTCTAGGTACTCATACTAGCAATATCAGCATTGAGGAAGAAAAACTTTTGATCTATGAATTCGTGCCCAACAGGAGCTTGGACTCATTTCTCTTTGGTTTGCTTACTTTCTCAATTCCTTAGAAGCATGAATTTTGTGAAAGCTCCAAAATACGGTCACTAAAGTAGCAAATTAGCAAATGACTAAATTGATGCCTTACTCCTTGTAAGTTACAAACTGTGCGGAGTTTACTAATGTGAAATGAACTTTTGACAGATCCAACGCAGAGGAGCAACTGGACTGGTCAGCTCGTTTCAACATCATCAATGGAATTGCTAGGGGCTTCTTTACCTTCATCAAGATTCCAGACTCAGGATTATTCACAGAGATATAAAAGCTAGCAATGTATTGTTAGATTGTGAAACGAACCCCAAGATCTCTGATTTTGGCTTGGCTAAAAGCTTCGCAGGGAATGAGACACAGGCAAATACTAACAGAGTGGTTGGAACATAGTAAGTACTTTTAGTGCAGTGATGTCCTCTGTGCTCAATTCGCTTTTAAATTGATGGTTTCAATAAATCAATTTCTGTAGTGGTTACATGTCTCCAGAGTATGCTCTTGATGGACTTTTCTCAACAAAATCTGATGTCTTTAGCTATGGTGTATTGGTGCTCGAGATCGTAAGCGGGAAGAGAAACAGAGGGTTTCATCATCCAGACCACGATCATAATCTCCTCGGACACGTAAGTGTGTAATACCGTTCGCCTTCTAGCCACAAGAATTTCCCCTAATGGTTGGTTTCAATGTGGTCAGGCCTGGAGACTGTTCACAGAAGGCAGGTCCATGCAGTTGCTCGATAAGTTGGTCCAGAATTCGTGCAGTACTTCTGAAGCATTACGCTCTATTCATATCGGCCTATTGTGCGTGCAGCGATGCCCCAATGATAGGCCGAGTATGTCCGCGGTGGTTATGATGCTGGGAAGCGACATCAAATTGCCTCTTCCAAAAGAGCCGGGGTTTTTCAATGAAAGGAATCTACTCCAAGAAAACCCTTCACAAAGTCAACCAAACGAAATCACCATGACACTGTTATCTGCTCGATGAGAGAGTCATGGGCATGACTTGCATTCTTTCTCTTTATGTGAACCTCACACTCCATGTGGAAAACGAAGCAAAAGTTCTTCAATGTGCTCCCCCCGCTATTCTCCCGAAAATACGGCATCTCTCATTTGGCTGCAGTTTGAATGTACATGGAACGTCGTAAGTCCACAGATTCCGACAATCCTCTTTTACAAGTTTGTATTCCGAAGGCCAAGAGTTCCCGTACAAGGGCAACTTCCCCAAAACTCTGCATCATTGGCCAAAAAAGAAAAATCTCGTCAACTCTATATCTTCCATAAGCTCAGTACTTTATCTCCCCGTCAGAGAACAAATTTCCATCTGATTGAGTTCCCTATCGCCATCGAAATCACTTTTCTTCAAGAACGATGGCATGGACTTGGCACGTGAACCCGGTCTTTGTTGAAGTCACATCAAAATTTGCATGAGGACAATCTTTGAACTAAATAGGGTCCTAGTTCACACTAAATAGAAATGAGGGAACATTCACCCGTTTCTTGGAAAGATAGGAAGAAGTTTGGGCTGGGGGCGTGCACTACCAGGTTGGTCGTTTCAATGGCTAGAATCTTGAGCTAAGCCTGATTTTAAACTTGGAATTGGGAGCTCAGACACCTTGGCCCCAGAACTGGTGACCTCGAAAACCGACCAGTTTGGTTCTATCAACGAATGTTGATGAATAAAACAATATGTGCACATGGAAACCAAACTTCTCATTAGTTGGTAATACCATGAACAGTCTAAAAGACCTGGGAAACTCGCTGGTATGAAATAAGTTGTTTCGAGGTTTGGGAAGGGTTAACATCAACTTAGGATAATTCTTACTGATGCAAGAGTATGGTCGAACAGCTACTTTGAGATAAGCCAACTTCACCATAGTTTTAATATATGGAAATTTACTGGAAAATTCAAAATTCTATTGTCATGCCAATTTAGTTCTAAAATATTTTTTTGGCCAAATGACTCCTAAGCTTTTTGTAATTATGTCAATTTAGTCAATCCGGCTAATTTTTGCCGAGCGGCATGACATGGACATTGACTGTCCTACGTGACATCATTAGCACCAACATGGACAATTTTTAACAATATTTTAATGTTTTTTTTTTTTATTTTTTTCTCTTTTTATTCCCTCTCTTTTCTCTCTCTCTCTCTCTCTCTCTCTCTCTCTCTCTCTCTTCTCTCTCTTATTTCTTCCTCCAGCTAATCGTTGCCTCAGTCACTGGCCTAAGGTAGGGCTGTCCATGTTAGTGCCGGCCGGCCAAAATTGTCTAAAAGACTGAATTGACACTAATGCAAAAAATTTACTACTCATTTAGCCCAATACAAATATCTGTGATTGAATTAGTATAATTATAATAGGTTTATGGTTTTTTTGGGTAACTTTCCCGTCTAATCTGATTGCACCTATGTGCATCACCAGCATTCACCATTAAAATACTTAACCCGAGATTGTGGGAATCTTGAAAGCGCCCTTTCTTTAGATTACTAGAAATTGCTTGATTAAATATACAGGTCACCTTATCTTTTGGTCACGGTTGCTTCGGTTAGGTTTCTGAGTTTGTCAAATGTTTCCTAATCAGAAGGTGTTGAACGAGTTTGGGTTGTCAGTATCTTAAGTCAAGAAACGTGAACTCTTGTCAATGACTTGGAAGATAGGGATTGTGAAGTAAATGTTACGATGGGCGACTTCGTTGGCGTGATGACTAAGAAGTAGTGGATTTTTCCAATGACTTGAAACTATCAAGAAACGCGAACTCTTGTCAATGACTTGGAAGATAGGGATTGTGAAGTAAATGTTACGATGGGCGACTTCGTTGGCGTGATGACTAAGAAGTAGTGGATTTTTCCAATGACTTGAAACTGTCGATAATGATGTTGGGATATCCAGTACTTTATAAGAAGTTAAAGACACTTGAAGAGTCCTTCGCTCTACCGCAATCTCTCGTCCTTTTGGTCTCCATCGGCTATCCAGGAACAAATATGAGAGCATCAGCGATATTTTTCATGTGTCGTCTTCTTTTTCAATGTTGTATAAGATGGCGATGCTCCTATTTTCAATGTGGACGAGATGCCTGATACCAAATGGACCGTGCCATAACTTACGAAGGTACGGCGTGCCAAAGTCAGAGTAAAATGGATCACTTGGCTACAAAAACAAAATTTAATTTAATTTAATTTATTTAAAATATTTAAAAATAATAATTTTAAAATTAAATTATGTTAAAATATTTAAATTAATAATTTTAAAATTAAATTTAGTTGAAATATTCAGTCTAGACAAGATGGCGATAGCTTAGTATACTTCTTCAGCCCTGGTGATCCCTGAAGCAATATCGCATTATACCGTACAAAAGAACCTACAAGGACATAGTATGGGTTGCCAATGGAGCCACCCTCACAGATTCGTCGGGTACCTTAAAGTTTACTTTTGAACGGGAACAGAAGAAAATTTGGTCCTCAACTCGCCCGGACATGCCCGAGATCCAGTTGCACAGCTCTTGGATTTGGAAATCTCGTGGTGAGAGACGTGGATGGAAGTGTTCTAGGGCAAAGTTTTGATTGTCTTACAAATACACTTCTAGTGTCACATCCTCAAACCAACAAGAAGAGGATGACATCGTCATCTTTCCATTTGAAGAACGTAGAAGCAAATAGAAATCAATAAAAGAATATGTACATTTAGAACTAATAACTAAACCCAGAAAACTTAGACATAAACAACTCATGTCCAAAAATCACGTTATCAAAATGTCCTCCCAAAAATGTAAACGCTATCATCCTACTTGCGGCTACATGAAAAACCTAAAAGACAAGCAACATGGAATGAGCAACCTTTGCCCAATGAGTAATACATATTTTGTAAGCAGATCGAGCATCAATTATGCACGTTTAAGACACAAAACATAAATCATTTACACTAAATCTAGAATATAACAAACTTGCAAGATTAAATTGAATTATATATTGTTTCAACATAACTATATTCTATAATAAATATCCATTTTAACAATAATATCAAAATAACTATTAATTGTCCTAACCACTGATCAATCTTATCCGTTGACTAATCTCGTGCTCAAATATTGAACCATAATCACACATAATGCCTCGTGACATAGGCGACCAAGATTTTCTTTGGTTAGGTCTCTACCTATATTATTAGTGGACTATTTATAAGGATATCCTAAAATTAGCATGCATATTTACAGACCCCCCAATGGGCTCACAGACACTAAGCATCAATATAGACCCACAACCACATCCTCTAAAATCCATAAAACAAATCCAGAATCTAAACCAATCCAGAATCTCTATCACAAATCAGTTTTATAAATTAAAATGGTAAATCTTTCTAAACCTTGTTCATCAAACTGATCACAATGCATTTCTCAAGTTGTTTCAAAATTCTTCATAAACTAGACTTACAAATCGATATGTATAATATTTTGGAATGCATTTCATA
This sequence comes from Eucalyptus grandis, assembly GCF_016545825.1. Classification (NCBI taxonomy): domain Eukaryota; kingdom Viridiplantae; phylum Streptophyta; class Magnoliopsida; order Myrtales; family Myrtaceae; genus Eucalyptus; species Eucalyptus grandis. The sequence continues at coordinate 44,469,636 of NC_052617.1, read as the reverse complement.
AAAAGGTTTCCCAAACTATTTACCAATTTTTTTATGGTAAAGGTAAGAAATTATATTGAGCTCAGGACAAATGTACACAAAACAGTGCCAAAAACTTACACTCTAGTTGCAAATACAAGAAGAGTGGAAGGGAGCCGAGGAGAAGCCACGAAGGGCAATACATATAGCAAAGCTAGACTACACAACAACAAAGCACAAGGAACAGCAAAGAGCGGTCCAACCGAATCTCTACACACACCAAGGAGCAGACCGCTGATGAGGCAGGAAGCAAAGGAATGAGTGACTTAACGAAAATCACCAACCCGAGGCTGTTAGATAAACACGAAAGGGTTGAAGCCCCAACCTCTTTGAAGTCTACGGTTCCTTGAAGAAGCCGGGGCGTTCTTGTATGTGATCGCTTTGTCCTTAACAACCTTAATCAAGTGATACTTGAGAGCTTGAATTGCTAGGGATTCACCTCGAACTAAACCAAACTTTTATGCAACAAAAATATCATTTCATAACTCAAACTTTAGATAATCAATATTGCTTTTGAACTAAACAACGTAGCTCTACAAGCTGACGATCTCATAATTATATCAATTAAACGAGAATCAACCTCAAAACCAACTAAACACTATAACAATGACTTGACTAAACTACATTTAATCGTTAACAAAATGACTCCCACGTGTCAACAAATTGTTCACCCAAAGCCATTATTTAAATATATTTGCAACTGTAGAGCTCACTTGCAAAAATCTAAAATTTCGCACCGACTAAACCATTACTTCAAATTGATTCACATTAAACCCCCGGCTCCACAAAATCCTAATCTATCAATCCCTCATATTTCTTAGCTTAAAACTCCTATATTTAACCCATCTACTTATTGAAGATTTTGAAATTAAGGCTTGGTTTCAAAACTTTCTCCGATTAAATGAATGAAAGTGTGAACATTTACCAGGCTTTGCAAAACGAAGTAAATCTGGCTTGGCAAGACTCCATGGCGTGTATGTACAAAAGCCCTCTTTCCTTTTTTCTTTTTTCAGTCTTTCTTTCTTTCCCTCCTTTTCTTTCTTGTAGGTGCTCTCCTGTCCTTCAGGACAAATACCATAAAAAAAAACTCAAACTATGCTTTCTGTGATACAAATATTCAAAACCTTTTTCTATTTCACCAAAAACCTTAAACTTACTCATTGTTACACAGATTAGAGGGACCACAAATACCTTAATTTTTTTTAATCATGAAAAATTCCAAACTTATACATGTATGTCATATGTACTCTCTATTCAGTTTTATCTAGAATATATGTATGACATTGGTATAAGTTCGGCATTTTCTATGACACAAAGTTTGGGTATTTGTGCCATAATGGATAAACTTAGGATTTTTTGTGATATAAAAAAAGGTTCGGGGTATTTATGTCACATCTAGAGCATAGTTTATAGTTTTTTGTGATAGTAACCCCTCCTCAATAGGCTGAGCACTTTTACTTTCGTCGATCACTCAAAATTTCCTCTTTATTTTTTGCCCAGCTTTTTTACCCGGTCAATATTACATCTAGCCGGTATGAAGAAAGGAAGAATAACACAACAGGCTTCAACACTGTATCATCGTGGAAAAGCATTGACGATCCTGATCCTGGTGATTCCACATTCTAACTTGACCCAAATGGATTCCAACAGCTCCTATCAAGGCAGGCTTCTGTTATATCGTTCAGGTCAAGACCATGGAATGGGTGTTTGATAGAGTGGCTCACCTAATTTAAATCCTAACCAATCTTGCATAGCGCTCTGCATAATGAGAAGGACACGCACTACAGTCATGAGTTCCTTAACAGTTCGATCGTTTTTGTTTTGGTATTGAATTCAAATGGCATTCTACGGCAGCAAAATGGGATTGACTGAGCAAAGGGTTGGACGTTACTTCTCACTTTCCAGTAGACAATTGAGACACCTCTGCATTTTGTGGTGGCTATGATATCAGCACGGTTGATGAGTTCCTGTGTGTAGCTGCTCGAAAGGCTTCACACCGAAGTTTTCTCGAGAATGGGAAATTGTGGATTCGTCATATGGGTGCGTGAGAACTCCCTTGAATTTTGATCATATTTGTGAAGTATTCTGGGGTGAGATTGCCAGATACACGCAGCTCCTGGTTTTAACAAGACGATAGATCTTCAAGAATGCAAAGTAATTTTGCAAGAAAAACTGTTCTTGTATGATTTTTCAGACTTGGATATCAGAAGGGCAGGAAGTGGTTGCGTGCTGTGGTTGGAGAGCTTATGGGCATAAGAGAATACAATCAAAACGGGCAAGACAAATACACGAGGATGGCTGCCTCGGAATCAGGTAGCGACATGTTTTAAGATCCATGCAATTACTAATTATAGTCGTTGATTTGTATGCTCTTCCTGTTAGAATATTTTGTTAATTTAAATGTGATTTCAATTTTGTATTTCCCAATTAATTCCGATTTACTGCCTAATTTATTACTCACATTTATTATGTGATAATTGTTCATTAATATGTTATCATAACGATTTTGATAGAAGATGTCGGTAATATAAGAAACAGAACAAAAACGTCATGTCGTCTAGTTCAAATCCTATCACTACAAAAACATACCACCGAGTTTTGAAGGGTGTTAGCTAGTGGAACAAGACATATAGATATGGTGATTTCATATTTGCAAATCGATTACGATCCGCTCATTCGTTCAAAGTTTTGGGATTTTCGCATTTACAGATTTTCATCAATGGCTAGGGGTATGTCGATCATTTACATTTCCACAAAATTGTGCCCGATTATGCTTGTATATGTTTGTGAATAGTAAATCAGAATTGACAGCTTTTATTTAGATTTAGTCTAATAATTGATATCGAGCATGCTTATGATCACTACCTTGGTGAAAATTTTGGCATTTTGTATGTTTTAATTGGATTATGAATGGATAAAATTTGGATCTTTTGTGGCTTGGAAAGGAATTTTAAATTGTGGTCAAATACGAGCGACCCACCTCGCATTAACGGATTTGCATGGTCATATTGGCATTAGTTAAAAAAGCCTTGAGATTATTCGGCATATTACTTACTGCCGAAGGTTAATTGAGTGGTGAAATTTTTAGTGGTTAGGGTTTTAGGGCAAATTGTTTTAGGCTTAATTCCAGTCAATTTGTTGGTTGATTTTGTCAAATCTTGGAACTATGCATTCATCTAGCATTGTCTTCGAAACCCATTGATCAATTTGATCGAACATGGGCTGTGGAAGAAGACCCAAGCGGCGAAACGAAAGCTGGTCTCGGCGAAGCAACAATAGAAGAAAATCGCATGGAAAGAAGACCTCATGTGCATGCGCCTAGCTAATGGGCACGCGTGCAACAACCCCTGAGGTGAAAATTTCCCATTCCGCCCTTGTCAACTAAAGTATGATTTTGCCCCCTTCGCATTAAGCAACATTACAGTTTTGCTCTTACCGCATAAAATTACGATTTTACCCCGTTAGGGAAAATTATAATTTTTCCCTTTTGGGCATAAAATTCCTATTTTACCCCTTGCAAATGAAATTCCAATTCTCCTTTTTGCATGTAAAATTCCAGCTTTAATCCTTTTACACGTGATTTTACTATTTTTCCCTTACATGCAATTTTATGAATATTTTCTTGTGAAATTAAATCTCTACTAATCCGTATATATTAATTAATTGAAGATTAGCCACGGCATCTTTGATTATATTAAATTATATACATTAAGAGTATTTGGATCGCATATAGTCAAAGACACTAATTGTGACTAGTAGCATTACTATTATGAATATTATCCTATGGGAATTTTCAATATATTAATGTGATTAATTAGGGTGAAGTAATATCTTTCTTAATTTATCCACGGGGATTGAGGAAGAGAATATAATTTGATAGTTTCATAATGAAGTATTTATGAATATAATTAAATTAAAAACTTAGCTCACATGCAGTTTTTTATGTTATGTGATTTGTATTTTATAACATGTTTTGCATTGGTAAAATATTATTTAAGTTTATCTACGTCAAATATATTGATGCATAAGTTTTCCTTTGATTATAATGCAGTCTTACCACTTAAGATTAGTTTTAGTTTAATTGGTCCCGAGCTGAATGATAATAACTATAAAGAATTGAAGAAATTAATTCTTCTCCAATTGGGGTGCATATATATTAATTATGCTCTATAGTCAAACAAACCACATGTTCATATTAAGGCTAGCACTTAAGCTGAATATACACTTTATGCACAATGGGAGCAGCTTAACCGCATCAATGTGATGTACATAAAGATAAAACTTTCTGATAGCAATAGTGATTCGATCATTCATCATAACAATGCCAATGAATTGCTGGAGGCTATTGATGAGCAATTTGAGTTTTAGGAAATGACACATGTCATGATCCTGATTATGAAGTTCTCATTATTGAAGTTTACTAGTGTAAGAGGTGTGCATGAGCACATCATGAAAATGACGAACACTGTAGCTTAGCTTAAAAATATTGAGGTTGGGATATCAGAATCTTTTCTTGTATACTATATCCTGAACACTCTCCTATAAGAGCATACCCCTTTCAAAATCTCTTACAACACACATAACACTAAATGATCAATCAATAAACTCATCATCATATGTATTCAAGAGGAAGAGAGGCCGCTAATGGAAAAAGTAGAAAGTGCTCAAGGTAAGTATAAAGGGCAAGCCAAGTAGAAGAGAAAATAAAATACCTCTACCTCCTCGAGGTGGCATTAAGAAAGAACACAAGTACTTCTTTTGTAAAAAGAAGGGACACATGAAGAATGATTGCGCCAAATTCAAGGCTTGGCTCAAAAAGAAATATAACATATTCTCATATGTATGTTATGAATATAATATGGTTGATGTGGGTCATAACACTTGGTGGATTGATTCTGGTTCTACAATTCACATTTCAAATTCCTTGGGGTTTTTAGAACTAGCGGAAACGAGTAGGAAGTTAACAAAGTAATTAGTTAGGAAACAAGATACGCTCGCGTGTGGAAGCTATTGGGATATATAAATTAGTTCTCAATAGTGGTTTTGTTTTAAATTTAGAAATGACCTTTTATAATCCAAGTTTTTTTAGAAATTTAATTTCAGTTTCAAGACTTGTACTTTTGGATACTCCTTTAAAATTTTTAGTTCAATATTCAATTTATCATATAAATATGAAATTATTGAGAGCGGTATTTTGATTGATGGTCTTTTTTTCAATTAGTTTACAAGACAATGACATTTATAATGAAATGCACGTTCACGATAATACTTTTATAAAGTGATGTGTTGTGAATGAAGATTCCTCTATGTTATAGCACTAGAGATTAAGGCATATTTCCATCGATATAGTTAAGCAATTAGTAAATGATTGAGTACTTAATACTCTAGATTTTACTAATTATGCAACATGTGGATTACATAAAAGGAAAGCAGACCAACAAGTCAAAGAAATGTGCCAACAGGGGTACGGAAATATTAAAAATCATACATACATATATTTGTAGTCTATATTTGAACTCAAATGGATAGAGGTACTCCATCTCTTTCATAGAAGATTATTTACGAATCATGTATCTCTATTTGATTTGTAATAAGCACAAAGCGCCGAATGCCTTTAAGGTATTTAACACTAAAGCAAAGAAATAATGCGATAAGGAAATTAAGATCGTGAAATCAGATAGAAATGGAAAATATCATGGTAGATACACTAAAGATGAACAAGCACCTGGTCCATTTGTGAAATTTCTCAAAGAATATGAGATTATTGCCTAATAGATTATGCTTGGTTCTCCCCATCAAAATGGTGTGGCAAAAAGAAGAGATCGAACTTTTTTCAATATGGTACAAAGTATGCTTAGTAGCTCTAAACTTCCTAAGTCCTTATGGATAGAGAGCCTCTTAAAATGGTAGTGGGTGTATTGAATCGAGTTTTGACCAAGGTCATCCTAAAGATGCCTTTTGAGTTATTCAAGGGTTGAAAATCGAGTTTGAGACATGTACGCATTTGGGGATGCTCGTCTAAAGTAAGAGTCTATAATCTACAGGAAAAGAAGTTAGACCCAAGGATTATAAGCAGGTATTTCGTTGGATATGCCGAAAAGTCCAAAGGATATAGGTTTGATTTTCCATCTCACACCACTAGATTTGTGGAATCGAGAAACACTAAGGCTGCGTTTGTTTTCACTTCTTTTTTCTGTTTTTAAACAATTTTTTTGTTTTTTTGTTCCTGGGAACAAAAAAGGAACAGAAACGCATTTGGGTGCGTTTTTGTTCCAAAATTGTTTTTTGTTCCAAAATTGTTTTTGTTCCCGAAACACATCCTGGAACAAACAAGAAACAAAAAAAGTTGTTTCTTGTTTCTCAAACAAAATTTAGAAACACTTTTTTTTTCTTCTTCTTTTTCTTCTCTCTTTTTTTCTTCTTCTTTTTCTTTCTTTTCTCTTTGGCCGGTGGCCGGCCTCGGCCATGGCCGGCGACCGGCCAACGAGGGCCGGCGGCCTCGCCCAGCCTCGCCGGCTGCTGGCGAGGTCGGCCTCGTCGGATCTGGGCGAGATTGAGCTCGCCCAGCCCGGCGTGAGGTCGGCCTCGCCCGGCCTACGGCGAGGCTCGGCCTCGCCAGGGCCGCGAGCCTCGCCGTGGCTAAGCGAGGCCGCCGGCCCTCGTCGGCCGATCACCGGCCATGGCCGAGGCCGTCGACCGGCCAAAAGAGGAAAAAAAAAAAAGAAAAAATAAAGGAAAAAATAAATAAGAAAAATAAGAAAGAAAATAGAAAAATAAAATAAAAATATTAAAAAATAAAAGAAATAAAAAAATTATACAAATTTACCAAACGTGTTTCTGTTTATTTTTTATTCCCGAACAAGTTTACTGAAACGCGTTTTTTGTTCAAAAATTGTTCCAATGTAAACACTTTTTCTATTTCTCGTTTCCTAGAACAATTTTTAAACGAAAATGTTACCAAACGCACCCTAAGTTTCTTGAGAATGACATAATCAGTGGGAGTGATCAATTTAGGGACCTTATTCTTGAATAAGATCATTCGGATATTTAACTTTTCACCTTAGGTATTGGATTGGTTGTTGTTTACAACGCCCCTTGATTCAACCGATCGTTGAACAACCAATCATTAAAGATCCACAAGTTGTTGATATTGATCCAATAGACCCAACTATTCAACAATTACCAGATATTATTAAGCATCCACTTGAACAACAAACTCCTTAGGAGAATATTGATGCAACATTAAAAATGTCTACTAGAATGAAGAAATTAGCAATCTCTAGTGACTACATTGTGAATTTGCAAGAATCTAACTATAATGTTGGAATTGAAAATGATTCTCAAATGTTTTCACAAGTCATAATTTATGATCAATCCAATTTGTGATACAATACCGTGAGAAAAGAGATAAGTTATATGGCATCTAATGAGATTTGAGATTTAGTTGAGTTACTTGATGGTGTGAAGGCCATTGGTTGTAAATGGGTATTCAAAACTAAGAATGATTCATTGAGAAACATTAAGAGGTACAAAGTCAAACTCTTGCCAAGGGATTAACTCAAAATGAGGAAATAGATTACATGGAGACATTTTCTCATGTATCTAAGAAAGATTATCTTCGTATTATTTTGACATTGGTAACTCATTATGATATAGAGTTACATCAAATGGGTGTGAAAACGTCATTTCTTAATGGTAAACTAGAATAAGTGGTTTACATAAAAAAATTAGAATGATTTTTCTCTAGTGCTGGTGAGCATTTGGTGTGGAAGCTTAAAATTTGGCTTAAAACAAGCATCCCAACAATGGTACTTAAGGTTCCATGAGGTCATCTCTTCATTCAGTTTTATAGAGAATTTCATAGATTAATATATATACCAAAAGGTTAACGGGAACAAGATATTTTTTCTTGTCTTGTATATAGATGACATTTTACTTGCAACCAATGATAAGGAGTTGTTACACGAGGCGAAACAATTTCTCTCTAAGAGTTTTGACATGAAGGATATGATTATGTCATTGTTATTAAGATCCATAGGAATAAACCTCGAGGTATATTAGGACTATCTCAAGAAATCTATATCAATAAGGTTTTTGAGAACTTTCGGATGAAAGATTGTTCACCAAGTATAACACCCATTGTGAAGGGTGACATGTTTAGTTTGAATCAATGCCTAAAGAATGATTTTGAAAGGAAACAAATGAAGAACATCTCATATGCTTATGATGTCGAAAACTTGATGTATACTCAGGTTTGTACTCGACCTTACATGCCTTTATTGTGGAAATGTTGGAAAGATATCAAAGCCATCTAGATATGGACCATTTGAGAGTTGCAAAGAAGGTGATAAGGTACCTTCAAGGTATAAAGGGACACATGCTTTTGTATAGATGGACAGACAATTTGGAGGTAGTTGGTTACTCGGATTCAGCATTCGCCGGCTACGTTGATTCCCGTAAATCAATATCGAGATATATATTTATATTTGCCGGTGGAGCTGTCTTCTGGAGGAGTACGAAATAGACCTTGCCACTTCCACTATCGAGGCGGAGTTCGTTTCCTATTTTGAGGCCACCTTACATGGTGTGTGGTTGAAAAGTTTCATATCAAGTCTTAGAGTTGTGGATTCCATTATTATGCCATCAAGAATGTTTAAAGATAATTTAGCTACAGTTTTCATAGTTAAGAACAAAAAAAGTGGTAGTCGAAATAAGCACATCGACATCACGTAATTAACCATCAAGGAATGTGTTAAAGAGAAGAAAGTGATCACGGAACACATAAGCACTAAATTGATGATAGCTTATCATTTAACTAAAGGCATGCTACTAATGAATTATAAATATCATATGAGATAATATGCCATGAGATAGAAGTATGATTAATTTGACAAATGCATGATTGGGATGTGATCACGTCGCATGACAGCATGATATGGTTGTAAGATCGGGCTCATATTTCCTTAACATAGAAACATGGAAAACATCGTGAACATTAGAAAGTCCGGGTGGTAGTGCCAACCGATAGACTAAGTCACCAATCTTTTCAAGAAACTCGTATTTAGAATGGACATTGGTCCAATCATGTAATTTATATATATATACGTGGAAGAATTTGTGAGACTTTTATCCATTTGCAATGTTTTTCTCAATACAATCGTATACATTCAATTATTCTAAGAAAACCAATCACGTTTAACCTGTAATAAATATAAGGTTTATTCATTAAGTTATGTGATCACATATGGACTTATGAAATGCATTGTGATACATGAAAGATAATACTTGTTTTAAGAAGACTCATTGTTGTGATTCATATGTTTTATTTTAGCATGAACTTTATGTGGATTTGTGTTAATATTTCATTTGATGGAATGGTGGCATCAAATGGGAGAATTATGATATTTTATTAATTTAAATGTGATCTAATTTTATATTTCCCAATTAATTATGATTTATTGCCTAGTTTATTACCCATGTTTATTACATAATAATTGCCCATTAATATGATACCTTAACGGTCTTGATGGCAGATGTCGGTAACATAAGAAACGGAATAAAAACGTCAAGTCGTCTGCTTCAAAATCTATCGCTACAGAAAACACACCATTGCGTTTTGAGGGATATTGGCTAGTGGACCAAAATGTATAGACCGGATGATTCCATATTCACAGATCAATTACGCTTCGTGCATTCATTCAAAGTTTTGGGATTTTCCGCATTTGCAGATTTTCATTAATGGCTAGAGGTATGTTGATTCTTTACATTTCCGCAAAATTATTCCCGATTATGCTCGTATCTGTTTGTGAATGATAAATCGGGATGTTGGTTTTTATTTAGATTTAGTCTAACACTTCCTTCTCTTAGGTATACTACAAACCAACAAAAAGAAGCATAAACCGGTCATGGTCTTGGCACTATCTATCGTGACTGGGCAACAACGTTTCTCTTTTTCCAAATTTGATGACATGTCTACCTGTGAAGATGGCAGAGTCATATCCTGGAAGGTGAGCGAGCGGCAAAGTTGCCTCCTTTTTCCACTATGTTATCTGGGAATTGTTTTCCTGTTGGGGGAGCCAAGAGGGAAGCTAAGGACATGATTGGCAATGTTTCTATTTTTTGTTTTTCCGTTCTTTTGTTCTCTGAAATAGAAAAAAAGTAGAAATCCATTTGATTACTTCAATTAATTTTTCTATTCCTCAAAATAAAAAAGAGGCCGGGGAACAAATTTAGAACAAAAACAAAAAATAAAAATAAAAATAGTTTCTTGATCTCGAGAATAATATATAGAAATAAGTTTTTTTTTCTTTTTTTCGTTTCTTCCTCCTTGGTGCCCTACTCCTACTATCCGGCCACCGCCAACCGCTGGCCACAACGGCGGTGGCGCTAGCAACGACGACGGTCGGTGGCGGCCAGTAGTGGCAAGGAAGAATAAGAAAAGAAAAAAGAAAAAAATTATTAAAATTATTAAGTAATTAAAAGAAATTCCACGTTACAAAAAAAAAAAATTGTGAATCATACCAAACGCATTCCTATCCTTTTTCCATTCTGAGAATAAAAATTTTATGTTACTATCAAACGTGTTCTTTTACTTAGAAGAAAAAGGGGATAAGTACACTAATGGTGCCATAAGTTGTGTACGGCGCTCACTTTGGTACCAAAGTTTCCGTCGGATCACTTAAGTGCCAAAAATTTGAAAACGCTCACTTTGGTGCCAACGCCGATCTGATCGGGCCGGAAATCTGACGTGGCGTTTTTTATTAATTTTTTAGGCCGACGTGGCTTGCCGAAGAGCACAATCAGCATCTAAACCACAAAAACGACGTCGTTTGGCTTCTTTCCCCAAAATCGAAACCCTAAATCCCCAAATTGAAAGAGAGAGAGAGAGAGAGAGAGGGAGAGAGAGGAGGCACGTCGTCTTCTTCCTTGAAGAGCGACACCAGCAGCGAACGGCACCAGCAGCAACACCAGCCGCGCACCAGTTGCAACACCAACAACGGCACCAGCGGCGGCGGCGGCGGCGGCGCACCGGTTGCGGCACCTTCAACCCTCTTCTTCCTCCTCCGCCTCGCCTCCTATTCTTTCTGCCACTTTTTGTTTGAGCAACAATCTCATTCCCTCCTCATTCACCTAGTCGAGCATCTACAATGGTGGCCAAGCGACGGTGGCCGAGCGTTGGCGGGCGAACAACAGTGGCCGAGCGGCAAAGAGAAACCCTAACCCTAATTTCAACCCATGTACAAGCTAAACGGCGTCATTTTTGCGAGGGTGTCCACATATAAGAGCAAAACGACGTCATTTCTTGAAGAGGATGAAAACGACGTCGTTTAAAAGCCGAGCAACTTTTTTTTTAAATAAAAATGCCACGTAATCATTTTCGCCGGAATTTCTCGCCGGTGGCACCAAAGTGATCGTTTTTTCTCCGATTTGGCACTTAAGTGATCCAGCGGAAACTTTTGGCACCAAAGTGAGTGTCGTACATAACTTATGGTACCATTAGTGTACTTATCCCGAAGAAAAATACTATTTCTGAAAAGAAATTGTTCGCTGAAATAGAAGCATTATCAAATGAATCTAAGAGTATAACCTTAAGCCTGTCAACTCTGCTTGCTCTCAAATTTGCTTTGATGGTCATTCTTGAGGCATCAAGTGATGCTGGCACGAGTCAATTAGATTTATTCAGCCGTATAAGAGACGTAGCATAAGGAAGTCGATTGATCTTCTACAACTACAAGTCTTCACGTCATTCTCGAAAGAGACAAGAGCATGATGGATTTCTAACAGTCCAGATGGTCTATTCAACTTCTCGAAGTTTACTAAATGATTTCCTAGGTGTGATTGTTCAAAGGTTCAAAGAAGAGATGTTCATGAAGATTTTAGAAGTGTCATTACCCGCAGAAGGGACTATAATGCACAGCTTTTTCTTTTACAGGAATGTTAGTCTCTTTAAGAATCTTTTCTAGTGACTTCCAGAGTCAAATATAATGAGGATGAACCGTTGATACTTACAGAATTTCTGAGACTGCAGCCTCGTCTTCAATCATTTTTATTCTCTGGTTGGTTTGCAGGTTCAATCAGCATGGGAACAGCGGTAGGAGCCTTGATTATTTTTTTGCACTTTACTTCATCTACTATCACAGGGATTTCCAGCGCACTTGATACGTTAACTACGGATCAATCGATGCAACGTGGCAAGAGCATGGTTTCAGCTGGGGGGACTTTCGAACTAGGATTCTTCAGCCTCCATCATCCCCCAAAGCGTTACCTTGGAATATGGTACAAGAAAATAAATCCCATCAAAGTAGTATGGGTTGCCAACAGAGTCAGTCCACTCACTGATTCATCCGGTACTCTGAAGATCACTAGACAGGGAAGTCTCATCCTTCTTGATGGAAACGGGAGTGAAATCTGGTCTTCCAACTCATCAATACCCTCACGTTATCCAGTTGCTCAGCTTCTGGACTCAGGGAATCTTGTTGTGAGAGACTTAGGCAATACTGGTTCTGATAATTTCCTATGGCAGAGTTTTGACTATCCAACTGATACTTTTCTGGCGGGGATGAAGTTAGGAAGGAACAGAATTACGGGCTTTGATCGTTATCTGACATCTTGGAAGAGTGTAGATGATCCTTCTCCAGGTAATTTCTCATACCGACTTGACCCGAATGGGTTTCCCCAGATACTTCTGAAGCAGGGCTCCACTGTCAAGTCTAGGTTAGGACCGTGGATTGGTGTCCGAAATGGTGGAGTGCCTAATTTGAACCCGAATCTGAAGTACACATACGAATTTGTTCTGACTGAGCAGGAGATGTACTGCCACTACCAATTCCTCAACAGGTCAGTGATATCCCGTTTGTACTTGAATCCAGATGGTGTTGTGAAGCGCTTCACATGGGATGACCAAACACAGAATTGGGTTCTATATCTTGTTGGACCATCAGATGTTTGTGACCTTTACACATATTGTGGAGCCTATGCTAGCTGCAAGATCAGTATGTCCCCAGTGTGCAAATGCTTGAATGGATTTTTACCAAAAGTCCAACAAAATTGGAGTTCATTGAACCAGATTGGTTGCGTTAGGATAAACGCTTTGGACTGTAAAAGAGACATATTTAGAAAGTATTCTGGTTTGAAGTTGCCAGACACACGGAGCTCCTGGTTTGACAGGAGCATGGATCTTCAAGAATGTGGAGAAGTTTGCAAAAGGAACTGTTCTTGTACGGCATACTCTAATCTAGATCCTGAAGGTGGAGGAAAGGGATGTTTGCTGTGGTTTGGGGACTTGACTGATATTAGAGAATACGATGAACAGGTGCAAGACATCTATGTTAGGATGTTTGATCTGGATCCAGGTATTATTTTGCTACTAATGAGAAAATTTCCCCAGTCAGTAAACACAGACAGGAAAGCCTCTGGAACAAAACATGGGCACCGAATAATTCTATTTTAATATTCAATAAATCCTATTTCTTGTGGGCTAATTAGGATTATTAACTACCCTCATTACACCTTATCCTTGATGAGGGACTTCGTTCGAGTAACATCCTCACTGTACGCTTTAACAGTTCTGAGTCTCAATGTTTTTGTGCTCCAACGGCTCTTTTGGTCCAGGTCACTCAAGCAGGAAGAAGGGGAAGCTGATCTTAGGCTTGATATCTGGAACATTGCTGCTATTCCTAAGTCTCAGTCTGATGGTGTATGTTCAGAAAAAGAAGGCCGTGCTGAAGCACCTGCAAATTAGACTTTTAACTCAGTTTTCTCTGGTAAATTTTTTAATAATGATTAAATTTTTTCTGGTAAATTTTTTAATGATGATTAACTTTTCTCTGGTAATGTGTAAACTGTTGCTCGATGCTTTCTGCTAGCTTTCGAATGGCTAAGATGCAGGACAATGATACCTACGAAGTCTTTCACTAGAATATTACTGATTTCAAACTTTCTCTATATGCATTTATTTCGGCGTGTAGAATTTAGAGACAAAGGTTCACCATGGCTAAGAATTTAAAACCGTATGTACCTCAGCTTGCTGCAAATTTTATGCAATGTCCCAAACCCCCTACTTTGATTTTTCTTGGGTAAATAAAGCTATATAAAAACAACCTCTACCCTTTTTTCCTGCATAAACTTCCATTCAAAAAGGTTCTGAATCTGACCCTGACCTCAACTCCACCCCTCGACCCACCCTTGTCACTGGACCAAATGCCTAGTTGCTTGAAAGAGAAATGCCTGGAATGATGGAATCGGTTCGACCAAAAATAATTATGCAGGCCCTATGTTGTGCAATGGCTGAAGAATCTGAAAATATGCAACTTGCTGAAGATTTAATTTCATGTCAGATATCAATTGTTCTATCCGATTTGAAAATAAAACAATCTAAATGATCGCGGTCTCTAACCAGAAGGGTGTCAATTTTCTCGAAATGGTTAAATGGCTTTGCGAAAACTTGGAATAAATTCTTTGGAACACAGGGGGGAAGTAACGCATAGATAGCTTTCTCTGTTGGTCTGTGCAAATCCACTGAATTGCTGATTAGTTTGTTCTTTTTCTTGTGTGAGGTTACTGAGGAAAACGTTCTATTTTCCTTGATGTAGGTGGGATATGTACATCACTGGGAGGATCTGAAAATGTGGAATGCGCGGGAGAAGATCCAGAGCTACGGTTATTTGAATTTGCCACAATAGCTAATGCTACAAACAACTTTACAACAGACAACAAGCTTGGAGAAGGTGGTTTTGGACCTGTCTACCGGGTAAAATAAGTAGTGCAAGCCATCTGTATAAAATACATTATGCATCAATGGATTGATTATGCACCTATCTACCCTCTTATGGTAAATAGCATGGATGCACTGTCTCAACATATCGCACAAAAGCAGCTGCACTTGCACCTCAAACATCCAGCGATATATCAGTTCTGATCAATCACAGAAAAGAATTCATTTTGAACAGCCTTGGCTCTCTTGGCTAATGTTGGATGGATTTGCTACCTTACAACCTGGGACATAGCATAATGTAACTACATTGGGAGGATAATTCGCCTAATTTAACTACATTGGAAGAATATGATGAAAAAGAAAGTTTCTGATTCTGTCAATTTACTACAAACATAATCACTTTTTGTGAACTTTCAGGTTTAACTGTGTGCAAAATTTCTGCAAGATATGAGAATGTGAAAAAAGAGGAGAGATAAATTGAACATTAAAGACCAAAAAATACCTGTGAACAAAATAAGTAGTCCTACAATTTATGACTATTTTCAGGGTATGTTGAAGAGCAATCAAGAAATTGCAGTGAAGAGACTTTCAAGGAGTTCAGGCCAAGGACTAGACGAATTCAAAAGTGAAGCCTCACACCTTGCCAGGCTTCAGCACAGAAACCTCGTGAAGCTTCTAGGATGCTGCATTCAGAAAGAAATGTTGCTGATATATGAATACATGCCCAACAAAAGCTTGGATACGTTCATTTTTGGTTTGCTCTCTGTCATGATATATGATGCTCAACATCTCTTAAGCATGCAATACTGAAGTTCTATCTTCTAAGACCTTGCAAACAGTCATCATAGATGATTGTACTGGTGTCTCCATTCTTATGACATGAGATCTCACAAAAACTAAACTTGGAATCGTTGTTCATTTACCAATAGGATAAAGATTGATGAACTCTATAAGAGTAACATTTATCAGCGTGAATCAATTCATCTGTCTTCTTCAAATTGCAGTAATGAACTGTGCAGGCCTTACTTTAAGTACATGAATTGAACTTCTGCAGATCAGGAGCGGAGGAAGCTGCTTGATTGGAGTAAGCGATTTCACATCATCAGTGGAATAGCTCGGGGTCTTCTTTACCTTCACCAAGATTCCAGACTGAGAATAATTCACCGAGATCTAAAAGCTAGCAATGTCTTGCTAGATTGTGAGTTGAATCCTAAGATATCTGATTTCGGGCTTGCTAAAAGTTTTGGAGGAAATGAGACACAAGCATGTACAAAGCGAGTGGCTGGAACACAGTAAGCACTTAAATCACTGCAACGTCTGTGATCAAATGGATATCAAGCTCATTGTACTTGGTGGATTTATTCATGCAGTGGTTACATGTCCCCTGAGTATGCAATTAATGGAGTTTTCTCGGCAAAGTCGGATGTGTTCAGCTACGGTGTTTTGATGCTGGAGATAATTAGTGGGACAAGAAACAGAGGGTTCTCTCACTCAGATCACCCTCAGAATCTTCTTGGACATGTAAGTTTGAAATTCTGTTTTTCTTTTTTTTTTTTTTTTTGGTTCACTAAATATTAAGAACTACGCTTTAATAGATTTGTTTTAATGGGGTCAGGCGTGGAAACTATTTCAAGAAGGAAGATCTATTGAATTTGTTGATCCGGTGGTCGGTAACTCATGTAACGTATCAGAAATCATAAGGACCATGCACATTGGCCTTTATGTGTCCAGAAATGCCCCGAGGACAGGCCAACCATGTACATGGTGATTCTGATGCTGGGAAGCGATATGGCACTGTCCGCCCCAAAAGAGCCTGGATTTTCAGCGAAACAAAAGGGCCTCACGCAAATGCTCGTGTAAGCCAGCCTGAACCATGCTCTCCTAATGAAGTTACCTTGACAGCATTATCCGCTCGGTAGAAGATGCTTTCACCATGATCTCTGACCTCTGATCTGAAGAAGTATATGTTCTATGGCGACATGTACACGTTGTGAAGATGGCAGAGCTAAGTGCTGGAATGTGAGAGAAAGACATCACCAATGATTTACACAGCAACCCAGAACGATTCGTCCCCTTAAATTGTTGCACATTGTTGAACACTTCCGGCTACAAACATTGAAATTTCTTATTGTCCTAGCATTCTGCATTAATACTTTGTCTTATTTTAATGGAAAAGAAAAGGTTATACAAAGTTGAACACCGAAAGGGAAGTTTAAATAACCAGAGAGATGTCATTTCCTCATGACCGGAGACAACAGCGGAGTCAAGGTCTTTTAAGGAAATAAATTTAATTCCTAGGGTGGTTCCTTACCCTGTGAAACTTAGGAGGAGAGCTTCAACGTGGGATTTTAGGCCGTATTCTTTTGGTATTAGTCCTTGGCCAAGATGTACCTATTTTGGATATAGTTGGTTGTTTGGAAATAGCTGTTTACTTTTGTGTAGATTACATATTCTGAGACCTTGAAACCAGAGTTTGTGTAATATCTTGACCAAGTCAAGAGTGATGGGCCCGAAAGAAAAAAAAAAATCAGTGTTGAAAAGTCTGAGAATAGGAAAAAGGGTAAAAAGGACTCGGCCCTTTTCTTTTAAGCCGAGAGCTCGCGCGATGAGAACAGGGAGAGAAAAGAGAGTTGAAAAGTCAAAGAAAGAAAAACAAAATATAAAAAATAAAAGGAGGTTGACATGTCGACAAAGGGGGAAGAAAAAGAAGAAGGGGATGCTCGGCAGAAAAGAAACAGAGCGCCCGAGAGCTCGTGCGCGCAAAAAGAAAAAAGGGAAAGAAGGAAACGGAAGGGGGAAAAAGAAAAGAGGGGTTTTGCACGGGCCCGTCGTGGATGCGTTGCCAATTGAAGTATTAATCATTCTTGTTCATCCAATTGAAGTATTTTTCGGATTTAGGGCTCAAATTCAAAATTTTAAAAAAATCGAGCCGCGAAATCCAATTTTTGAGCTATGAGCTTCGGAATTTAATGAAAATGAGGGTTTATGGAGTTGTAGAGCCGTGGGTTATGACGGATGTCGTTTTTTTGCAACAGTTTTGGCGGAGTGAGATTTTAGGGTTTTACAAGCGAGTTTGCGTTGAGTTTAAGTTTGAATATTTGCTTCGAGTGAGCGATTTGTTGACACATAAGAGTTATTTTGTTAGCTTTTAAGATTAGTTTAGTCAAGCCGTAGTTAAAATAACGTTTTACTTTATTTTGATGATATTTCTCACTTATGGTAGGACAACAAGTTCATTAATTCGAGTGAGCTCTGTTATTTGGTTTGGGATATATCCAAGTGAGTGTTGAGTGGTGTTGTCTCTCTTTTTAATTTGTAAACTCATATTTAAAAAATGAATAGTATGAGGTATATTATATGCACATTGTGAAGTGGCTAAAAGATAAAAAGTACCGGCATAGCATATTTGATGCATAATTTCGGGCATTTATTACGCTTTATTCATTTGAGAATGGTTTGAGGAATGTGTTAAGGAAGGTGTCATGAAAGTTGCAAACTAATTTATGGAAGAGGTCCTTTAAGATATGAATTCTCAAATGGGGTGAAAAATGAATTGTGAATGTTTGAGAGAGGGGATATATATTGGGTTTGCATAACCCTTTTGTGAAAGAGTTGCGTTGACTTGAGTATGGTTTGTGAAATATAATTTGATTGATTATGTGAACCTGATTCATAATATGGATTCTAAATTGGTTTTGTGGAGATAATTAATTGGTGAAAAGTTATATTTTGGTTTGTGAAGGCAATTGTGATATGGATCGATAAGAATTAAGTGTTACACGATTACGTAATTTCGTAGGAGTCACCTTTAGAATATTGTGCCATAGATATGTCTTGATCAAGAACTGAGTGTTGCACGATAGTGCAGACCATTTCTAGAGTCTTGTGGTCAAGGGTTAAGTACTACACGATAACATAATTACGTGTGAACCACTTCTAGAACTTTGTAATATTAACATAACTTCGTGGGAGCCATCTCAAGAGCTAAGTGCTACACGATGATGTGGTTTTGTGGGAGTCACCTCTAGAGCTTAAGATCTAATGTGCTATGAGATTGATTAATAGAATAGACCATTGACGTGTAATACAAGTTTGATTAATGAAATGAACCATTGACGTGTAATATAACAAGTTCAACTACTAAATTGAGCCAATGATACTTGTTTTGATATTATGGACAAATGAGAAATTATGCTTTGTAATTTGTTATATGTTGGATCGACATAAAATGAGTTATATTTTTTAGTTCTATATGTGTAATGTGAAGGTTTGATCTACTTTTAAGATATGTACTACTCAGTGAGTTGTGATTGCTCACGCTTCTCTATCCCAATCTTTTCGGATCCTTCACTTAATGGCTGTTAGAGTGAGAACGTTATTGTGAGAGCTTTTGGGAGTTGGATTATGGTGGTTCGAGGTCACGTTTGTCGGGTGGAAGGACGGCCATGTCATCCTCATCCTTGTTGGATTCGGGTGTTAGAGTTTGAGGCTCCGTCCTCCTCTTGATGGACAGCCGGGTCTGCCTTTTCCCTTTGTGTAGGGTGTTGCATCCAGGCATTGCCTTGACGATCACTCTGCCCTCATTAACCGGCATTTAAAATTACTTGGCATGGAAAAAACACCGGAATTAGAAAGAAACAAAGAAAACTACATTAGTCCACATTGCTTCTATTCTCTAATTTATCTCTCCCCCTCTTTGCTGTAATAATGGGCCCAGCTCAGCCCATTTCCCAACATTTTATTTCCTCTTCTTGAACAGGAATTCAGCGGACAAGAAGCGGTGCGTTTGTGGAGATGGAAAAGAGAGAATTTTCACGCATTCACAATCCAAATAGCCTGACAAGCTGAATCAACTTCGAATGGCAAAGCTGGGTAAGTATTCAAGCTTACTATTCATCTAATCAGATTAATTTTCGAAGTTAGGTCATAAATCTGAAGTTTTATCAATTTTCAACTTTAAGTTTCGATTAAAAAATTGTCGAGCTATGAATATATATATATATATATGAAGTTTATTTCATGGAGGTGTAAGGTTAGAAGGAGCTGGAGCATGAGAGATAGATTTACTAAGATTAAATGACAATCCATGATATTTTCCCAACTAACATAATAAGCAATCAAAATGTTTGAATGCATTTCATCGTGAATTTGATCAGGTTCAAGTCGGATGTGTTGTATTTATCTTTGTTCTTCTTTCATAATTTGAATGCATTTCATCGTGAATTCATTCCCCATCTTTCTTGCCATATCTAAAGATTTATGTTGCACAACAAAAATGATGAGATTGTTAAAGAGTTAGGATAGGCAATTGTCAACGAGTTATAATAGGCAGTCAATAGGAAGTTGGAATTAGTCTAAGTCGATAGCGTATTCAATTTTGGGGGACTAACAAGAATACAAGGATTTTTTTTATGTGGATTCAGAATTAGCAATCTTAACAGTGCCCTGACTTGGAACTTAGTGGCTTTTTCTGATGGCTTTCTATCGGTTCATCAGCCTTGAGATTGCAGGGGTCTTCATTCTTCAGTGATCTCTCTTCTCCCTTTCTTCCGTCTTCTTAGTTCACTCAGCAGATTCGCTGATTTTGAGAACTTGACTGCTTCAAGCAGTATGAAAGCTTTAGTGGCACTTTCCATGTGTCTTGTTCTCTACTCTTGTAATGCCCTTGTTTCCAATGCATTAGATACCATAACAACAAATCAGTCGATTCAAGACAACGAGAACCTACTTTCTGCTGGTGGGACATTTGATCTGGGGTTCTTTAGTGTGGGTGATCCCCCAAAGCGATATCTGGGAATATGGTACGAGAAAATAACCACAATGACAATAGTGGGGGTTGCAAATAGAGTCGCACCCCTTGCGGATGCATCAAGTACTTTGAGGGTTACTAGCCACGGAAGTCTCGTCCTTCTTGACGGGAATGGAAGTGACATCTGGTTGTCAAACTCGCCAATACTGATGCATAATCCATCAGGAAATTTGGTTGTGAGAGATGCAAATGGCAGTGATCCCAATAATTTCCTGTGGCAGAGTTTTGACCATCCTACAGATGTCACACCCCGATTCACAAGAAGAAGGGGCATGACACAACTGTCCTTTTGACACAGCCTCAACGTAACCAAAATTTCAATCCGATATCAACATATATACATCCACATATATATATTTGACAAAAAGGGACAATTGGTTACAATATCATAGTATATCTATAATCCACAAAAATCAAAACAAAAACCTTCTACAAAGACTAGCTTATAGACCTATTAACTATGAATAAGCCATACCCAAAAATTTCCACCACAAAAGTCCTCCCCGAACGAACGCTCACACCTATTCGCGACTCGTTGAAGACCCTGAAAAACAAATAGATGAGAGGAGTGAGCTACCACGGCTCAGTGAGTAACACATTTCTTCTAAGCGAATCGAGAAATCACTATGCACATTTTAAAACACAAACATAACTCACTTTATCATTATACCAAATCATAACTCAAATACCGAAAGTACCAATGGTCGAGTCCATTAGTCAATCTCGTAAAACATGCATCAATGGTCTATTCCATTGATTAATCTCATCAAATCATATCGATGGTCCACTCCATCAACCAAACTCAAATCACACGTCAATGGTCCACTCCATTGACCAATTCATGCTCAAATGTCTAACCATAGTCACGCGTAATGCCCGTGACAAAACGACCAAGATTCCCCCCTTGACAAGGTCTTCACCTATTATTAGCCAGTGGCTCGGCCCACAAGGATATCCTAGAATAGTATGCGCATACCCACACCCCTCAGGGTCCACAGCGACATTGAGCACCAACCACCAATCACAATATCCAGTAATCCAATATAAAAAAAGGAAGTCATATCACAACTCAAAATTCGATATATAAATATCAAAGCATTCTCCAAAACATTTCAAGATTCTTTCACAAAAAAATTCACAAATCCTTTTTCAAACAACCATTCAAATCGAAGTCGGAATATAACTCCTTTCAAACAACAAAAAAATGGCAGTAATAGCTCGATCCTGTTTTATGTAACAAAATATGTTTTTTATCAACTCATGGAATATATAATCCACCACGTTTTTCAAAACATGAGTTTAAAATACAAAGAAGAAATAGTGTCACTCATCTGGGAAAAGCCAAAAATCAACTACGACGCTCATACGAACCAATGCATTCGGATTCCTAACAATTAACGGAAAAATAATATCAAAAGGCCGAATAAAAAGGATATTCTTTTAACAACTCGTCTATACTAAGCCTATTAGTCGATAAAACGACACCTACGCGCCCCAAATGCTTACAATTAGTGGAAACCCATCATTTTCAACTAGGCGCGGCCCATGCGCCAACTTCGTCACGCCATAACTCCCTCCACAAAATTCCGTTTCAAGCCGTCTTCTTTAGAAAGCTCTCTTAACGTGCAACAACAACACTAACTCAGCCGCCCCAAAACAGTACCAAAAACAACAACAAAAATAGACTCGAAGCCACTGTTCGCTACAGTATCAAATTGCGCCCCAACTTCAAAATTCTGTTCGAACAAGCCGCAAGCTCAAATCACGATCCGTAAAATGCTATAGCTTCACAACATCCCAAAGTACCATTTCTAAAAAATATACAGCTTAACAACTCAAAAATCGGGTTTCACCACACAAATATCCAAGAAATCCAAATTTCGAGCCCTAATTGCGGCGATTGCTTCAAGTAAGTGATTAAAGGCTTCAATTTCTTACCGGCCTTGCAAAACACACTTGAGTCGGCTTGATGAGGCATCCGGATCACGAGCCCGCCAATTTTTTTCCCTTTTTCCCTTTTTCCCTTTTTCCTATCTCTTCTTTCTCTCTTCTCCCCTGTTTTGCGTTTTCCCCTGCTTCTGCCGATATTCTTCTCTCTCTCCCTCTTTCTCTCTTTTTAAACTCAGCTAAAGGTTCCACACTTCTCCCTCAGCTTCCTTTTTTGACTTTTCAACCCTTTCTTTTTCTTTTTTTTCTTTTCTTTTCTTTCTTTCTTTCTTTTTAAAGAGCCCATATATTACAACAGATACATATCTAGCCGATATGAAGATAGGATGGAATAGAACATCAGGCTTCAATCGTTATTTAACATCACGGAAGAGCATTGGTGATCCTTCTCCAGCTAACTTCACGTGTCCACTTGATCTGAATGGCTACCCACAACTCCTATTGAAGGGTTCTGACATCAAGTTCAGGTCAGGACCTGGAATCATCTTCGATGGAGTGGCACACCTAGTTTAAATGCAAACCCATTCTACAGGTATGAATTTGTGTTAAATAAGGAAGAGTTGTACTACCGCTACGAGCTCCTCAACAGTTCGGTCATTTCCAGGATGATATTGATGCCCAATGGCATGTTACAGCGATTCACTTGGATTGACAGCAGGGTTGGATGCTTTACCTCACCGTGGCAATAGACCAATGTGACAACTGTGCATCACGCGGTGCCTATGGTAGCAGTGGGGTCGATACTTCCCCACTGTGTAGCTGCTTGAAAGGCTTTGTGACCCGATTTTCTCAAGAGTGGAATATTTTTGGATTGGTCAAATGGGTGTGTGAGGAGAAATCCTTTGGATTGTGAAAAGGACATATTTGTGAAGTATTCTTGGTTAAAATTGCCGGATACTCGGTCTTCCTGGTTTAACGAGGGCATGAATCTTCAAGAATGCAAAGCAGTTTGCATGAAAAATTGTTCCTGTATGGCTTATTCGAGCTTTGACATCCATGATGGAGGAAGTGGTTGCTTGCTGTGGTTCAGCAAGCCGATTGACATTAGAGAGTACAACGACTACGGGCAGGACCTCTACATCTGCATGGCTGCGTCAGAATCAGGTATTCATTTATTATAGACATGAATTTTGCTAGATACTGAAGAGAAAAATGGACACGCATCTTTGAGGGAGAGCTTAGAGAAGTACAATATCAGTGATGCATAGGAAACTCGATTGGTCTTCTACAGGTACAAGTCTTCACGTCATTTTCGAAGATACAAAACCATGATGGACTTCTAACAGTCCAGACAGTCTATTCAACTTTCCAAGTTAGTTTACTACATAATTTCCTGGGTGTTGATTATTCAGAGGTTCAATGAAGAAAATGTTCATGAAGACTTTAAGAGTGTCGTTACCCGCAGAAGGGGCTGTCATACACAGCTTTTCTATCATTGGAATGTTAGTCTCTTTAAGAATCTTTTCTAGTGACTTCCCAAAGTCAAATACAACGAGGATGTCCCCTTGATACTTAAAGAATTTCTGAGACAGCAGCCTAGTCTTTAAACATTTCTATTCTCTGGTTAATTTGCAGGTTCAATCAGCATGGGAACAGTGGTAGGAGCCTTGATTACTCTTTTGTACTTTACTTCATCCTCTGTCACAGGGATTTCCGGTGAACTTGACATTTTAACTATGCATCAATTGATGCAACATGGCAAGAGCATAGTTTCAGCTGGGGGGACATTCGAACTAGGATTCTTCAGCCTCCATTATCCTGCAAAGCATTACCTCGGAATATGGTACAGGAAAATAAATCCCATCAAAGTAAGTATGGGTTGCCAACAGAGTCATTCCACTCACTGATTCATCCAGTACTCTGAAGATCACTAGACAGGGAAGTCTCATCCTTCTTGAGAGTGAAATCTGGTCTTCCAACTCAGCGATGCCCTCACGTTATCCAGTTGCTTCTGGACTCGGAAAATCTCATAGTGAGAGATTTAGGCAATACAGTTAGAGTGCACGTCCAGTGGACTCCACTATATACATATTGTTCGTTTTGAACACTAAGCCCTCACAGGTTTTGTTTCTCTCGGGACAGCCCATACTACCCCATTGTATAATTAAAGGACCCAAGCCTTATAAGTTAGCTTAGGACTCCCTCTCTAGGCGATGTGGGACAAGAGACGTGCCACTTCTTGCGCACGTCCGGGTATTGAGGCGCAAATGCATTGCCATCCCTCTTCCCCGTGCACCGTCGCCTGGGCCGTCACAGGAAGGAACACAATTAGAGGCTTTGATCGTTATCTGATGTCTTGGAAGAGTGTAGATGATCCCTCTCCATGTAATTTCTCATACCAACTTGATCCGAATGGGTTTCCCCAGATACTTCTTAAGCAGGGCTCCGCTGTCAAGTCTAGGTTAGGGCCGTGGATTGGTGTCTGACATGGCGGAATGCTTAATATGAACCCCAATCTGAATTACAAGTATGAACTTGTTCTGACTGAGCAGGAGAGGTACTGCCACAACGAACTCCTCGATAGGTCTGTGATATCCCGTTTGTACTTGAATCCGGATGGTGTTGTGCGGCGCTTCACATGGGTTGACCAAACAAGAATTGGGTTCTATATCTTGTTGGACCATCAGATGATTGTGACCTTTACGCACATTGTCAAGCCTATGCTAGCTGCAACATCAATATGTCCTTAGCGTGCAAATGCTTGAATGGATTTTTACTGAAAGTCCCACAAAATTGGAGTTCCTTGAACCGGACTGATTATGTTAGGATAAACGCTTTGGACTGTAAAAGAGACATATTCAGAAAGTATTCTGGTTTAAAGTTGCCAGACACACGGAGCTCCTGGTCTGACAGAAGCATGGATCTTCAAGAATGTGGAGAAGTTTGCAAAGGAACTGTTCTTGTACGGCATACTCTAATTTAGATGCTGAAAGTGGAGGAAATGGATGTTTGCTGTGGTTTAGGGACTTGACTGATATTAGAGAATACGATGAAGGTGCGCAAGACCTCTATGTTAGGATGTTTGATCTGGATCCAGGTATTATTTTGCTACTAACGAGAAAATTTCCCGGTCAGTAAACACAGACAGGAAAGCCTCAGGAACAAAACATAGACACCGGATAATTCTACCTTTAATATCCAATAAATCCCATTTCTTGTTTGGAGCTCAGCAGAGCCTGATTCCTTCACTCAAGAGACAACAAAGAGCCCAAATCCAAGTCTGTCAACATATTAAATTGAATCCACCTCTTCTTAAAAGCTCAAACCAGTGAGTCATGGGCTAATTAGGATTATTAACTACCCGCATTGCATCATATCCTTGATGAGAGACTTCGGCCCTATTTGGTTCGACTTTTAGAATGAGCTTTGGGACTCTAAAGTCCCTTGCCAAATGCAAACGCGTTTGGTTTGATTTTTTGGGCAACTTTGGCAAGATGCAATTATATCTCCAAATGGTTCTAAGGGCTTTTAGCTCAATGCAAGACTTCTTTCATTTAACACCCTCACTGTACGCTTTAACAGTTCTGATTCAATGTTTTTTGTGCTCCAACGGCTCTTTCAAATGGCTATGATGCAGGACAATGATATCTACGAAGTCTTTCACTAGAATATTGCTGATTTCAAATTTTCTCCATATGCATTTATTTAGGCACGTAGAATTTAGAGACAAAGGTTCACCTTGGCTAAAGAATTTAAAACCGTATGTATTTTATGCAATGTCCCAAACCCCATACTTTGATTTTTCTTCTGTAAATAATGCTATATGAAGAAAAAGAAAAAAAAAACCTCTGCCCTTTTTTTTTCCTGTATAAACTTTCATTCAAAAGGTTCTGAATCTGACCTCGACTCCACCCCTCGACCCACCCTTGTCACTGGGCCAAATGCCTAGTTGCTTGAAAAAGAAATGCCCGAATGATGGAATCGTTTCAACCATAAATAATTGTGCAGGCTGTATGTTGTGCAATGGCTGAAGAATCTGAAAATGTGCAACTTGCTGAAGATTTCATTTCATGTCAGATATTTTTCATTCTATCTTATTTGAAAATAATAATACATCTTAATGATCACGGTCTCTAACCAGAAGGGTGTCAACTTTCTTGAAATGGCTAAATGGCTTTTCGAAAACTTGGAATAAATTCTTTGGAACACAAGGGGGAAGTAATGCATAGATAGCTTTCTTTTGTGGGTCTGTGCAAATCCATTGAATTGTCGATTAGTTTGTTCTTTTTCTTGTGTGATGTTACTGAGTAAAACGTTCTATTTTCCTTGATGTAGGTCAGATATGTACATCAGTGGGAGGATCTGAAAATGTGGAATGCTCGGGAGAAGATCCAGAGCCACGGTTATTTGAATTTGCCACAATAGCTAATGCTACAAACTACTTCGCAACAGACAAGAAGCTTGGAGAAGGCGGTTTTGGACCCGCCTACAGGGTAATAAGCAGTGCAAGCCATCTGTATAAAATACATTATGCCATCCATGGATTGAATATGCACCTATCTACCCTCTTATAGTAAATAGCATGGACGCACTGTCTCAACATATTGCACAAAAGCAGTTGCACTTGCACCTCAAACACTCTGCAATATATCAGTTCTAAACAATCCCAGAAAAGAATTCATTTTGAATAGTCTTGGCTTTCTTGGAAAATGTTGGATGGATTTGCTACCTTACAACCTGGGACATAGCATAATGTAATTACATTGGGAGGATAATTCGCCTAATTTAACTACATTGGGAGAATATGATGAAAAAAGAAAGTTTCCAATTCTGTCAATTTAATACGAACATAATCACTTTTCGTGAACTTTTAGGCTTAACTATGGAAAATTTCTACAAAATTTGAGAATGAGAAAAAAGAGGAGAGATAAATTGAACATTAAATTCCAAAAAATACCTGTGAACAAAACAAGTAGTCCTTCAATTTATGACTATTTTCAGGGTATGTTGAAGAACAGTCAAGAAATTGCAGTGAAGAAACTTTTCAAGGAGTTCAGGCCAAGGACTTCAAAAGCGAAGCCTTACACCTTGCCAGGCTTCAGCATAGAGACCTCGTGAAGCTTCTGGGATGCTGCGTTCAGAAAGAAATGTTGCTGCTATACGAATACATACCCAACAAAAGCTTAGATTCATTCATTTTTGGTTTGATTTCTGTCATGATTCATGATGCTCAACATCTCTGAAGCATGCTATAATGAAGTTCTATCTTCTAAGACTTTGCAAACGGTCATCACAGATGATTGTACTAATGTCTCCATTCTTATGACATGAGATCTCACACAAATTAAACTTGGAATCGTTGCTCATTTACCAATAGGATAAAGATTGATGAACTCTATAAGACTAACATTCATTAGCGTGAATCAGTTCATCTGTCTTCTTCAAATTGCAGTAATGAACTGTGCAGGCCTTACTTAAGTACATGAATTGAACTTCTGCAGATCAGGAGCAGAGGAAGCTGCTTGATTGGAGTAAGCGATTTCACATCATCAGTGGGAATAGTTTGGGGTCTTTTTTACCTTTACCAAGATTCCAGACTGAGAATAATTCACCAAGATCTAAAAGCTAGCAATGTCTTGCTAGATTGTGAGTTGAATCCTAAGATATCTGATTTCGGGCTTGCTAAAAGTTTTGGAGGAAATGAGACACAAGCATGTACGAAGCAAGTGGCTGGAACATAGTAAGCACTTAAATCACTGCAATGTCTGTGATCAATTGGATATCAAGCTCATTGCACTTGGTGGATTTATTCGTGCAGTGGTTACATGTCCCTGCGTATGCAATAAATGGAGTTTTCTCGGCAAAGTCAGATGTGTTTAGCTTTGGCCTTTGGATGCTGGAGATAATTAGTGGGACAAGAAACAGAGGGTTCTCTCACCCAGATCACCCTCTTCTTGGACATGTAAGTTCGAAATTTTTTTTTTTTTTTTGGTTCACCGAATATCAAGAACTACCCTTTAATAGATTGGTTTTCAAGTGGTCAGGCATGGAAACTATTTCAAGAAGGAAGACGGATTGAATTTGTCGATCCGGTGGTCAGTAACTCGTATAACGTATCAGAAATCATGAGGACCATACACGTTGGCCTTTTATGGGTGTGCATGTTTATGTTCTTTATTTTTGTTTATGAACAAAAATTTTGAAAAACAGAAATGTGTTTGTTTGCATTTTTGTTCAAAATCTGTTTTTTGTTCCTGGAACAAAATTGGAACGAAATAATAAACAAAAAAAAAAAAGTTATTTTTTTGTTTTAAACACTTCAAGAACAAATTTTCTATCTCCTATCTTTTCTTCTCTTTTTTTTCTTCTTCTTTTCTTCTTCTTTTTTTTTTGGCCGGTCGCCGGCCTCGGCATTTGGCCGGCGCCTAGCCAAAAGAAGAAAAAAATTAAAAAAAAATAAAAAGAAAAAAGGGAAAAATAAAATAAAAATATTAAAAAATTAAAAGAAACAAAAAAGAATATAAATTTACCAAACGTGTTTCTATTCATTTTTTTATTCCTTGAACAAGTTTACCAAATGCGTCTTTCTTGTCAAAAATTGTTCTAACAGAAATAGTTTTTTTTTTTTTATTTCTATTCCTTGGAACAATTTTTGAACAAACGTTACCAAACGCACCCTATGTGTCGAGAAATGCCCCGAGGACAGGCCAACCATGTACATGGTGATTCTGATGCTAGGAAGCGATATGGCACTGTCCGCCCCAGAAGAGCCCGGATTTTTCAGCAAAATAGAAGGGCCTCACGCCAATGCTCGTGTAAGCCAGCCCGAGCCATGCTCTCCTAATGAAGTTACCTCGACAGCATTATCCGCTCAGTAGAAGATGCTTTCACCATGACCTCTGACCTCTCTGATTTGAAGAAGAATATGTTCTATGGCGACATGTACACGTTGTGAAGATGGCAAAGCCAAGTGCTGGAATGTGAGAGAGTGGCATCACCAATAGGGTACACTGCAAACCAGAACAATTCTTCCCCTCAAATTGTTGCACATTGTAGAACACTTAAGCTACAAACATTGAAATGTCTCATTGTCTTAGCATTCTGCATTAATACTTCGTCTTATTCTAATGGAAAAGAAAAGGTTGTATGAAGCTGAACACCGAAAGGGAAGTTTAAATAACTAGAGAGATGTCATTACCTTAGGGCAGAAGACAACAGAGAATTGAGGTCTTATAAGGAAATAAATTTAATTCCTAGTGTGGTTCCTTACCCGGTGACACTTAGGAGGAGAGCTTCAACATGGGATTTTAGGCCATATTCTTTCGGTAGTCATTGGCCAAGATGTACCTATTTTGGGTATGGTTGGTTGTTTGGGAATAGCTGTTTGGAGACGTACTTTTGTGTAGATTACATATTCTGAGACATTGCAACCAGAATTTGAGGCTTCGTCCTCCTTGATGGACAGCCGGGTCTCCTTTTCTCCCTTGTGTAGCGTAGGGTGTTGGGTCCGGGCCTTGCCCTGAGGATCACTCTGCCCTCATTAACCGGCATTTAAAATTACTTAGCATGGAAAAAAAACACGGAAAAAAGAAAGAAATAAAAAAAACCACCACATTAGTCCACATTGCTTCTATTCTCTAATTTATCTCTCCCCTCTTTGCTGTAATAATGGGCTCAGCTCAGCCCATTTCTAAAAGCCCAAGCCCAACATTTCATTTCCTCTTCTTGAAGAGGAATTCGGCGGAGAAAAAGAGGTGCGTTTGTGGAGATGGAAAAGAAAAGAGGAAAAAGCAGAATTTTCACGATCCAGATAGCCTGACCAGCCGAATCAACTTCAAATTGTAGAGTCGGGTAAGTATTCAAGCTTATTATTTATTTAATGGATTAAATTTCGAAGTTAGGTCATAAATTTGAAGTTTTATCAATTTTCAATTTTAAGGTTCAATTGAAAAGTTGTTGAGCCGTAGATATATATATGAAAATAAAAGTTTATTTTGTGGAGCTATAAGGTTAAAAGGAGCATGAAAGATTCAATAAGATTAAACGGCAAGCCATGATGCTTTTTCAATTGATATGCTAGGCAATGAAAATGATTGTTATCAATAAAACCTAAATGGCCAATTGATATTAAAGATCTTAATCTAGCGGAAGAAGCATGATCTAATTGAGAAGTACTCCGATTATATGAACTAAGGACTTGCATCCTTACCAAACACTGCAAAATGTATTTAATTCGGCCTGTCAAGTTTGAACTTTTCCTCATCTTTTCTTCCACGTTTTCAATTTTTTTCTGCTTTTGACTAGTTGACCAGTCAACACGGCAATATTACATCTTGAATAAGGCACGTCAACTTCATAAGGGGAGAAAAATCGTCCGACAACTAGCAAATAAAAGTTCATACATCTGTAGCACAAAAGTGAAAACAAAATAAACCCAAATTGTTAAACTTTAATCTTTTCTTTCCCCACTCATTTTCGTTAATTTTCATTAACTAATCAAGTTCGAGTTGGATGTGTTGTATTTACCTTTGTTCTTCTTTCATAAATTTTTGTCATGAATTCATTCTCCATCTTTCTTGCCATATCTAAAGATTTATGTAGCACAATAAAATGATGATATTGTCAAAGAGTTAAGATAGGCAATCAATGGGCAGTTAGAATTAGTCTAAGTTGATGGCCTGTTCAATTTTGGGGACTCACAAGAATACAAGGATTTTTTATGTCGATGTCACAATTAGTAGCCTTGTCGGTCTGACTTGGAACTTAGTGGCTTTTTCTGATGGCTTTACATCAGTTCATCGAAAAAGCCTATGGCTCCAGAGCAGCCTTGAGACTGCAGGGGTCTTGATTCTTCATTGATCTCTCTTCTTCCTTTCTTCTGTCTTCTTACCTCACTCAGCAGATTCGCTGATTTTGAGAACTTGACTGCTTCAAGCAGTATGAAGGCTTTTGTGGCGCTTTCCATGTGTCCTGTTCTCTTCTTCTCTTGTAATGCCCTTCTTTCCAATGCACTAGATACCATAACAATGAATCAGTCGATTCGAGATGGCGAGAACCTACTCTCTGCTGGTGGGACATTTGAGCTGGGGTTCTTCAGTGCAGGCAATCCCCCAAAGCGGTATCTGGGAATATGGTACAAGAAAATAACCACAACGACAATAGTGTGGGTTGCAAATAGAGTCGCACCCCTTGCGGATGCATCAGGTACTTTGAGGATTACTAGCCGCGGAAGTCTCGTCCTTCTCAACGGGAAAGGAAGTGATATCTGGTCGTCGAACTCGACAATACTGGTGCGTAATCCAGTTGCACAGCTCTTGGATTCAGGAAATCTGGTTGTGAGAGATGCAGATAGCAGTGATCCCAATAATGTCCTGTGGCAGAGTTTTGACTATCCTACAGATACATTTCTAGCCGGTATGAAGATAGGATGGAATAGAACTTCAGGCTTCAATCGTTATTTAACATCATGGAAGAGCATTGATGATCCTTCTCTGGGCAACTTCACGTATCAAATCGATCCGAACGGCTACCCACAACTCCTACTGAAGCAGGGTTCTGACATCAAGTTCAGGTCAGGACCATGGAATGGTCTTCGATGGAGTGGCACGCCTAATTTAAATCCAAACCCATACTACAGGTACGAATTTGTCTTAAATGAGGAAGAGATGTACTACCGCTACGAGCTCCTCAACAGTTCGGTCATTACCAGGAAGTTATTGATGCCCAATGGCATGGTACAGCGATTTACTTGGATTGACCGAACACATGGTTGGATGCTTTACCTCACCGCGCCAATAGACCAATGTGACAACTATGCATCGTGTGGTGTCTATGGTACCTGTAGGGTCGATACTTCCCCAGTGTGTAGGTGCTTGAAAGGCTTCGTGCCCCGATTTTCTCAAGAATGGGATATTTTGGATTGGTCGAATGGGTGTGTGAGGAGAAATCCTTTGGATTGTGAAAAGGACATATTTGTGAAGTATTCTTGGGTAAAATTGCCAGATACTCGGTCTTCCTGGTTTAATGAGAGCATGAATCTTCAAGAATGCAAAGTAGTTTGCATGAAAAATTGTTCCTGTATGGCTTATTCGAACTTAGACATCCGAAATGGAGGAAGTGGTTGCTTGCTGTGGTTCAGCGAGCTGATTGACATTAGAGAGTACAACAACTATGGGCAGGACCTCTACATCCGGATGGCTGCGTCAGAATCAGGTATTGTAGACATGAATTTGCTAGATACTGAAGTGGAAAATGGACACACATCTTTGAGGGAGAGCTTACAGAATTGTAATGTCAGTGATACCTAGTTCTTACTCCTGATCCTGTGTGCTCCTGCTTCTTCTCTTAGCTTTACTACCGTCACCCCAAAAGAAGCATAAGCTGGTCATGGGCTTGGCAGTTTCTTTCGGGTCTGTCTTCCTCATTCTGGTCCTCATCATCTGTGTTCGACAATGCAAGAAGAAGAAAATGGAGATTCCTGAAGGTAAACCGTACTTCATGATACAGTACTGTCAGATTTTGTATTCTGCTTCTTATCATACCCAGTTTTTACATTAGCCATTTCGTCACTTACAAGTAGGTACCCAATGCCAAATCTATTATTGCGCACGAGAATTTCTTGTCTCGTGTTCATTACATTAGTTACTCTTGCAGAAGTGAAGTTTCTTTTCAATTAGACTATTATTGGAGGGGATTCTGCATTCATGTCACATTCAGCATTCATCCTCACCAAGCCCAACAGTTATAAGATTTTCTATTTATTTTATCCCACTATTCCTTATCACCAGTGAGAGGTCACTAAAAGATTCCATGATGAACTGACAAAGTCAGTCTCAACCATATTGTTCAATGCATTTGTGTGTCAGTGTCAAATGTGCGAAACAATGACAAACCACTAGCAATCACGATCATATTATCCTAATATGTTCGCAATTCGATGCTTTCATATTTAGCAATGAGCATGCCTTTGTAGCATCATAGTTGAAGGAAATGTGAATTAATGCAGAAGCCACCCAGAGATATTTGCAAATCAATTTCATATAATATGTGCACCAGCTAAAAAGGACAGTTTTTGAATCAGGAGACAACTGTGAAAACCAGGAGAAAGACCTTGAGTTGCCACTATTTGACTTGTCTACAGTAGCTCTTGCTACCAGTTACTTTTCAACCGACAATAAGCTTGGAGAAGGTGGTTTTGGACCTGTCTACAAGGTACAAACATTATGCGTACTATTCTCGAGAAGGACATTGTTGCTATGTGAGGATTACAAAGTACAGCCTCGCTGTTGCATTTGCATAATTTGCTCGAGAAAATATTTCTGAATATGTTGATGAGAGGCTGAACAACTAGATCCCAAAAAATTTAGTTACTGTGAGTGGAATTCTAGCGAGAAAAAGAGTAGGCAAGGAATTATTTTCACTAAACAAGTTGACCATATGCAGGGTGTGTTGAGGGGTGGTCAAGAAATTGCGGTGAAGATGCTGTCAAGGAACTCAAGACAAGGGCTGCATGAGTTTAAAAATGAAGTTCTATATGTTTCCAAGCTACAGCACCGGAACCTAGTGAAGCTTCTAGGATGTTGCATTGAGGAAGAGAATATTTTGATCTATGAATTCATGCCCAACGGGAGCTTGGACTCATTTCTCTTTGGTTTGTTTACTTTCTCAGTTCCTTAGAAGCGTGAATTTTGTGAAAGCTCCAAAATACTGCCACTAAAGTAGCATATTAGAAAATGAATAAATTGATGCCTTGCTCCTTGTAAGTTATTCTTAATGTGAA
This sequence comes from Eucalyptus grandis, assembly GCF_016545825.1. Lineage (NCBI taxonomy): Eukaryota > Viridiplantae > Streptophyta > Magnoliopsida > Myrtales > Myrtaceae > Eucalyptus > Eucalyptus grandis. The sequence goes on along the minus strand of NC_052617.1, from coordinate 44,435,430 downwards.
ATGAATTTTTGACAGATCCAACGCAGAGGGAGCAACTGGACTGGTCAGCTTGTTTCAACATCATCAATGGAATTGCTAGGGGGCTTCTTTACCTTCATCAAGATTCTAGACTCAGGATCATTCACAGAGATGTGAAAGCTAGCAATGTATTATTAGATTATGAGATGAATCCTAAGCTCTCTGATTTTGGCCTGGCTAAAAGCTTCACAGGGAATGAGACACAGGCAAATACTAACAGAGTGGTTGGAACATAGTAAGTATTTTTCAATGCAGAAAGTGATGACCTCTGTGCTCAATTCGCTTTCAAACTGATGGTTTCAATACATCAATTTGTGCAGTGGTTACATGTCTCCAGAGTATGCTCTTGATGGAGTTTTCTCAACAAAATCTGATGTCTTTAGCTATGGTGTATTGGTGCTCGAGATTGTAAGCAGGAAGAGAAACAGAGGGTTTCATCATCCAGACCACGATCATAATCTTCTTGGACATGTAAGTTCATAATATTGTTCACCTTCCAGCCAAAGAATTGTTCCTAATGGTTGGTTTCAATGTGATCAGGCTTGGAGACTATTCACAGAAGGCAGGTCCATGCAGTTGCTTGACCAGTTGGTTGCGAACTCATGCAGTACTTCTGAAGCATTGCGCTCTATTCATATTGGCCTATTGTGCGTGCAGCGATGCCCTGATGATAGGCCGAGTATGTCCACTGTTGTTATGATGCTAGGAAGCGACATCGAATTGCCTCTTCCAAAAGAGCCAGGGTTTTTCAATGAAAGGAATCTACTCCAAGAAAACACTTCACAAAGTCAACCAAATGAAATGACCATGACAGTGTTATATGCTCGATAAGAGAGTCATGGCCATGACTTGCATTCTTTCTCTTTCTGTGAGCCATACACTCCCGTGTGGAAAATCAAAGTAAAAGCTCTTCAATGTCCTCCTCTAGCTATACTTCCAAAAAATACCGCATCTCTCATTTGGCTGCAGGTTGAATGTGCATGGAATGTCTTTAGATCTATAGATTCTGATATCCTCTTTTACAAATTTGTATTAGAAAGGCCAAGAGTTCCCGTTCAAGGGCATCTTCCCCAAAACCCTGCATCGTTGGCCCAAAAAGAAAAATCTCGTCAACTCTATATCTTCCATAAGTTCAGCACTTAATAGGACTGTTATAGCAACGGCCCCCGTTCACTGGGGATCTCCACTTCAGAGAACAAATTTCTATCTGATTGAGTTCCCTATCACCATCAAAATCACTTTCCTTCAAGAATGATGGCATGGAATCGGCACATAAACCTGGTCTATGTCGATTTCATACCAAAATTTGTGTAACGATGATTTTGAACTAAAACAGGGTCCTAGTTCACACTAAATAGAAATAAGGGAATAATCACCCGTTTCTTGGAAAGATAGGAAGTAGTTTGGGCTGGGGGCACGCACGGCCGAGTTGGTCGTTTGCATGGCTAGAATCTTGAACCATGCCAGATTTTAAACTTGGAATTGGGAGCTCACACACCTTGGCCCTAAAACTGGCGACCTCGAAGACCTGCCAAACTCACCAGTAGTTTGGGCTGGGGGCGTGCACTGCCAAGTTTGGTTCTATTACGACTGTCGATGAAAAACAGAATAAGTGCACATGGATGCCAAAATTCTATTAGCTGCGAATGCAGTATAAAAGACCTGGGAAACTCACCAGCATGAATTAAGTTGTTTCGGGTTTGGGAACAATTAATTTCAACTCTGGATAATTCTTACTGATGCAAGAGGAGTGCCGGACACCTCAAGTGTCAAAACTTGGCACAGATGGGAATATAAGTGCCATGAAAGATATGTCACTTTTATTTAATATTAGACCTCTTTTTTAAATATTGGACCTTAAGAGCCAACTCAGGTGAGGCTTAATTTTGAGATGTGGTCGCCTAGGTCCAACTCTTCAAAGTACAGTAAGACTGATGGTGATCTTTATTTGGTGAAACAAGTTGTGAAATGTGTCGAAATTAGCTCTCAAAAGCGTCAGACTTGATGGATTCAAGACATGGTGGCGTGTGTTGATACCTTTGGTGGCCGGTTTTTGAGAAATACTTTAGAATCTGGCTAGTCTAAGGGCAACGAGCCTGATGGTGGAGTCTTCAGTGAAGGAGTCTTGAGCTGCAATTGAAGCTACTGCTTTGGCACAGAGTTGGGAACGGCTTGCATTGAATAGACTTGACTAGGCTCTTTCTCAAATAATAGTGATAGCTCTGATACTAAATTAAGATTTGTGAATGAAGAGAAAAATAATATTGTGTCATCACTAAACAAAGAGCACAAGATATGACCACGAAAAAAAAAAAACAGAGAGCACATGAGCCTATTTATAGGGTTTACAAAATAACTATCTAGGGTAAAGTAATAAGATATTACAATATCAGATACAATCAATTAGGATTAACCACGGATATCTCCTGATATCTGTCAATGATTTCTAGCAATTATGATGGCCATTTTAGATTTAACTTCTATACGTTCATTGGCAATTTGACCACCTGGTTTGTCACATTCCTTCATCACTTAACGAATCCGTTCCTTGTTCAACTGTTCCAAAAAATTCTAACGGGAGATCAAGATGTAGGTAAGAACCTGAAAGCTTGATTCCAAAAAGCCAAACCTACAGTGGGTGAAATTAGGGTGAAAATTTAATTTTTCATTAAGAGGCAAAGTTGAACTTCTGCAAGGTGTGTCGGAGGATCGTAAAGAAATTGCAGCGAAGAAGCTCTCAAGGAACTTGAGGCAGTGCCTGCACAAATACAAAATGAATTTCTTTCTGTTTCCATGCTTCAGCATTGCAACCTTGTGAAGCTTCTAAGATGCAGCATTCAGGAAGAAACTCTGTTAATCTATGAATTCCTGCCCACAGAAGCCTGGCCTCATTTCTCTTTGGGTTGCTTTCTTCCTCCATTCATGGGAAGCGTGCTGGAAGTTTTGTATAAGCCCAAAGATACTCTTTCTTGATGATTTTACCGATTAATGGAGGCTTTTGACGAATGGTCCAGTGATTAGACCGGGCATGTCGACCTCATGTATACCAGTGCAAAGGGAAACTTACTAGAGCAGCATCAGTTAGCAAAATGATGGACTCGATGCCTTATTTACTTCTCCCCGTACGTTGCTAGATGTGCAGACTTTACTAATGCAAATGACTTGTTGACGGATGAAACGCACAGGAAGCTGCTAGAGTAGTGAAGCCGCTTTCACTTCATCAATGGAATAGCTAGGTGACCTCTTTACCTTCATCAAGATTCCAGACTCAGGATTATTGACAGAGATGTAAAGCTAGCAATGCAACGCTAGATTATGAGATGAATCCCGAGATATCTGATTTTGGCTTGGCTAAGAGCTTTCCAGAGAATGAGACAGAGGCAAGCACTAACAGAGTAATTGGAACATAGCAAGAAAATGCAGAAAGTTACGATGTTTGTGCTCCAATGGCTTGATCACTGATGGTCTTTCAATGCTTTGGTTTCTGCAGTGGTTACATGTACGGAGTATGCCATCGACCAAATTTTCTGAATGAAATTCGATGTCTTCAGCTCTGGTGTTGTGGTGCTCGATATGGTTAGCAGGGAAAGAAACGGAGGCTTCGGTATCCTGCCCACACTCATAATATTCTTGGACATGTAAGTTCCAAGACTTTTCGCCTTCCAACATCAAGAATCCCCTCTTATGTTTTGGCGTCAATTTGGACAGCTTGGAGACTATTTACAGACGGCAGGTTCATGGAATTCCTTGATCATTTTGTCAAAAATTCAACGTTAATATATTTAAATGTTATATCACGCTTTCATCTAACGGCTTTTTCCAAAAGAGCCAAGTTGTTTCAATGAGAGGGAGCTGCTTCAAGAACAAAATTCTTCTAGCTAGTTATCACCTTCTCCAAACGAGATCACCATGACAACTGTTCTATGCTTGATGGACGACAGCTTGCGTGATCTAGCTCCGAGGATAACTGCCAAAAAATTCTGGCACAGTGAAAGAAATGCATTACTTTTCGACCACACGTTCTCCTTCTAATCCTCCAAAAAACCAACTTTATGTAGAACTCTGTATTCCAACATGGTGCTTCAGAGATCAGACCCTCCTCAAAATGAGTGTGTTGACTTTTTACTGTAACATCCCGGGCCCACAATATTGTCCGCCCTGGCGCGAACGCACCGCTATTCCAACATGGTGCTTCAGAGATCAGACCCTCCTCAAAATGAGTGTGTTGACTTTTTTATCGTCCATTTGTGTCCCAATATTGTCCGCTTTGGGTCCCACGCGCGGACGAACCGCCATCCCAGCCACGGTCTTTTCCCTCACGGCTTTAAAACGCGTTACACAGGTTAGAGGAACCCAAGCTTATAAGCTGACCAAGATCTCCCTCCCTAGGCGATGTGGGACAAGAGAGGAGGTTATTACACTCTCTACCACATCGCCTAGGGAGGAAATCTTGGTCAGCTTATAAGCTTGGTTCCTCTAACCCGCGTAACGCGTTTTAAAGCCGTGAGGAAAAAGACCGTGGCTGGATGGCGGGGTGCGTCCGCGCCAGGGCGGGTGACCCAAAGCGGACAATATTACACAGTGGGACCCGGGATGTTACAAGTGGTATCGTGCCGACTCCCGATCACATGTGGGGACCACAAATTGAATGCTGTTCGATGCCCGTGGGGCCATAGCGAGGACGCTATTCTGTTAAGAGGTGGAGAGTGTAATAACCTCCTCTCTTGTCCCACATCACCTAGGAAGGGAGGTTTTGGTCAGCTTATAAGGCTTTGGTCCCTCTAACCTATGTAACGCGTTTTAAAGCCGTAGGGAAAGGGGTGGTTCATCCGCGTCAAAAGACCGTGTAACGCGTTTTAAAGCGAGATGGCGGTTCGTCCGTGCCAGGGCGGGTGACCCAAAGCGGATAATATTACACAATGGGGCCCGAGATGTTACATTTACCATGGAGAAACACGCCAACAAACTTAGAGAAAGTATTTAGTGTTTTGGTTTTGGTCCGAAAGAGAGTATTTAATTGACCAGTTGGATAAAGTTGCCTATCTTTCAGGGACCTATCCATTCATGAAAACCATATGATTGACAGTGGCCCCCGAGGGACATACATTAACCCATGAGAGAAATAGAATAGAGCTTGCAAATTGCACCAGTGCAGGTAAAGCCAGGGATGAAGGGAAGGATGCTTAATGTTTACTCTCTCTCTCTCTCTCTCTGTCTCTCTCTCTCTCTCTCTCATTGATCTCAACTCGATGGTTGTGCTGTGGTGGTGACTGGCTGGTGTAGTTCGTTGATAGTGGTCAACGGTGATGAAGTTGAACGACGGTACAGAAGGTGGTTAGTTCTCTCTCTCTCTCTCTCTCTCTCTCTCTCTCTCTTCTCCATTCTCTTTTTCCTCTGATAAATTAGAAATTGACTTGTCATAATTTAATGTATTGATTGCTATTTTTAATTACCAATGATTAAATGTTGCCCCAACAACCGTCATTTTAGAATGTCATTAATGTCAGTCGTTGAGTAAGGGATGCTACATTTGGAAAAAAAAAAAAGAGAGAAGGGAGAGAGAAAATTGTAGTTTCTATATAGTTTTTTAAGTTTAAAAAAAAATCATGAAGTTTGACTGTTTTTAAGATAATCAGCCTAGTCAACAGCAGTCCTTACACAGGTGTAGCAAGTTTTTCAGTGATCTAACAAGTGATATTAGCTATAGCTAGTAATACGAGCCAAAGATTCGTCCATTTCTAATCACAGGGCAGCGCAGAATAACCGTATCACTTATTTTTACTTAGTCATCTTATCACCAGATAAAAACATGGCAATGATACTGTTAAGTGGGTCAGCTACGAAAAAATCTGGTCATTCCAATTCTATGAACCAAATGAGCCATTCATCTTGGTCAAGCGGCTTAGAACTTGGAATCTTTCTTGATACAAAACAATTGCAACTAGTCCAAGTTGATTAAAAGAAGCTAACCTCTCACGGGGAAGATTCCTCGTATTCTCCACTTTTGCATAATTTTGCTCTCAATAAAGAAAGACTTGCGACCACAAATTTGGTAGATGTCTCTGAAGGACTTGCGAGCGTTGACCTTAATATTTAATGGATGCCACCCTTTTAGTCACAATACTTATTGTGACTTGCCTAAGTGGTTGTTCAGTTAGCCATTGTGATGATCTTGGCGGGCTTCATACAGAATGAGAACCATACTGTCTTTTTTCATGATTTTGCTTTTTTATGCCTCTTCATCTTACGTTGCTCAAATTTCTGAGGCACTAGATACCATCACTGTGAATCAGTCCATCCAGGATGGCGAGAGCCTAGTTTCGGCTGGGGGGACGTTTGAACTAGGATTCTTCAGCACCAGTGTCCCATCAAGGCGATATCTTGGGATATGGTACAAAAAGGTAACCATAATGACAGTAGTATGGGTTGCAAATAGAGTCACCCCGCTTGCGGATTCATTGGGCACTTTGAAGGTTACCAGCTTGGGAAGTCTTGTCCTCCTGAATGCAAATGGAAGTGAAATTTGGTCATCTAACTCATCCACAGATGCACGAAATCCAGTCGCACAGCTCTTGGATTCAGGGAATCTTGTTGTGAAAGATGTAGATGGAACTGGTTCTAGTATTTTATGGTGGCAAAGTTTCGATTATCCAACAGACACGCTTCTAGCAGGCATGAAGATGGGAAGGAATCGAAAAACAGGCTTCGAACGATATTTGACGTCATGGAAGAGCATTGATGATCCTTCTCCAGGTAACTTTACACATAAAATTGACCCAAATGGCTTCCCACAAAGCATAGTGAAGCAAGGTTCTGTTGTCAAGTTCCGGCTGGGACCATGGAATGGTGTTCGATATAGTGGAATGCCTAATCTAGATCCTAATCCATATTACAGCTACGAATTTGTGTTGGATGACGATGAGATTTACTACCACTATGAGCTCCTTGACAGTTCGTTCATTTCCAGGTTGGTAATAAATTCAAATGGCATCGTACAACGTGTCACTTGGATTGATCGAATGCAGGGTTGGACGCTTTACCTTACTATACCAAAAGACAACTGTGACACCTATGCATTGTGTGGTGCCTATGGTAGCTGTACGATTGATGAGTCCCCAGTATGCAGGTGCTTGACAGGATTCACACCCAGGTACTCTCAAGAATGGGATATCTTGGATTGGTCAAATGGGTGTGTCCGTACAGCTCCTCTGGATTGTGGAAAGGACATATTTGTGAAGTACTCTGGGATGAAATTGCCAGATACAAGTAGTTCTTGGTTTAATAAGAGTATGAATCTTCAAGAATGCGAAGAAGTTTGCAAGAAAAATTGTTCCTGTATGGCTTATTCGAACTTGGACATCAGAGGAGGAGGGAGCGGTTGCTTGCTGTGGTTTGGAGAGATAATTGACATTAGAGAGCTAAACATAAACGGGCAAGACCTCTACATCAGGATGGCAGCCTCAGAATCAGGTATTAATAGAGTATAGACAAGAATTTGCTAAAACCCAAAGAGAAAAATGGTCCCACAACTGTGACGAATCACTTAAAGAAGAGTTGTACCTGTAATACCTGGTTCTAACTCTTGATCTGTATGCTGTGCTGCTTGTCTTAGATCTACTACATTCAAAGCAAAAGCTGCTCATGGGCTTGGCAGTTTCTTTCGGGGTTTTTTCCCTATGTCTGGTTCTAACATTCTATATTCTAAAGAACAAGAGGAAGAAGAAGAAGCATCTTGAAGGTAAACCATATTATCCTGTGCTGCCACCGATCTCACTTGCAGTTTGTTCCATGCAATCCTAGTGTATGCTAAACTAGTTGATGAATATGACTTCCTAATCTGCTGGCTCTTTGATACAATGATACTGAACTAGCCTTTTTCTCACATGCAAGTATGGATTTTGCAAGATATCCAAGTATCTTTTCTATTACTGCACTCTTTTTGTGTTCACAATAAGTCTTATTTCTGTCATAGCAAGGTTTTATATCCCTGCATGTTCTTTGACGCCATCTTTGTTCTTGCTGCAGGTAAAGATGACGGTTCTGAATCAGGAGACAACTCTGAATGTCAAAAGGAAGATCTTGAATTACCAGTGTTTGACTTGGAACAGTAGCTATTGCTACCAATAACTTCTCAGAAGAAAATAAGTTGGGGGAGGGCGGTTTTGGACCTGTGTACAAGGTGATAAAATAATGCATACTATCCCGAGAAGTACTTTATTCTATTTGATGAAATGCCCCTGTTTTTCTTCAGCATGGTTAAATACTTGCGTTAGAAGATACTTGTCCTGTAGACTTTATTTTAGTTTTTGAAATCTTAAAAGGATAAGACAGTGAAGGGCGTTTTAGTTATTATTTTCACAACGTGTCTCGGCAACTTAAAGCAGCTTGTTTGTAATTTCATGAATCTTTTCCTGATTTTACTCGTGAATTGATCGATATCATTCACAGGCTTTTAAAGTATCAGATATTTTTAAAAAATACACACATATGATTTGAAGATGAAGATGACAGGCTGAATGACTCAATTTCGAAAAGGCTAAAATTACCATGAGCATTCAAGTCACCAAAAAGATGGCGAGCAAAATAATTAGAAAATTGATGTATCACAACTATTTGCAGGGGGTGTTGGAGGATGGCCAAGAAATCGCAGTGAAGAAACTTTCAAATGACTCAAGGCAAGGGCTACACGAGTTCAAGAATGAAGTCCTATACATTGCAAAGCTTCAGCACCGAAACCTTGTGAAGCTTCTGGGATGCTGCATTCAGGAAGAAGTTTTGTTGATCTACGAGTTCATGCCCAACAACAGCTTAGATTCCTGTCTCTTTGGTTTGTCTTACTTCCACAATTCTATAAAGCATACTAGAACTTGTAAGCTTTATAATACTATTGAAGTAGCACCGGCTTCTGGGTCGTTTGTCAAGAGGTCTAACGATTGGATGTAGCACCTGTATGTTGTTTACTTGGGAATGGAGAGGAAACAGAACAGTAACAGTACCATTAGTTTAATGAAACGCAGACTTAATGCCTTGGTTCTCTATTTGAATAGGAACATGCTTTACTAACGTGAATGAAAATTTGGCAGATCAAAACCAGAGAAAGCTACTTGGCTGGTCAACTCGCTTTGGCATCATTAATGGAATTGCTAGGGGGCTTCTTTACCTTCATCAAGATTCCAGACTCAGGATCATCCACAGAGATCTAAAAGCTGGCAATATATTGTTAGATAATGCAATGAACCCTAAGATCTCTGATTTTGGCTCAGCTAAATGCTTTGTAGGGGATGAGACAGAGGCAAACACTATCAGAGTGGTCGGAACTTAGTAAGAACTTTTATCTAAAACTATGACCTCTGTACTGAAGATGCTTTTAAACCGATATTTCTTAACCCAACAATTTCTTCAGCGGCTACATGTCTCCAGAGTATGCCATCGATGGAGTTTTCTCAGTGAAATTGGATGTCTTTAGCTATGGTGTTTTGGTGCTTGAGACAGTTAGCGGGAAGAGAAACAGAGGGTTTCGTCATCCAGACCACTGTCATAATCTTGTGGGACATGTACGTTCTGATTTTTAACACCTTTTAACATCAAGAACTGCCCCTAATGGTTTGGAGTCTTTCGTTCAGGCTTGGAGACTCTTTACAGAAGACAGGTCCATGGAACAACTTGATGAGTTGGTTGAGTCTTATAATGCTGCTGAAGTCTTAAGGTCTATACATGTTGCTCTATTGTGCGTGCAGCAATGTCCTGAGGATAGGCCGAGCATGTCTGCGGTGATTCTGATGCTAGGAAGTGCCGATGAATTGCCTCTTCCAAAGGAGCCTGGTTTTTACAATGAAAGGAAGCTGCCTCCAGAACACACTTTTAGCCATCCGGTACATTCTCCAAATGAAATCACTATGACATTGTTGTCTCCTCGATAAAAGACGCGTCGGTTGTGATGTAACTCATAAAAATATCGGGCAAAGTGTTGGGACCGTGAAAGATATGCATCCTTTTTGTCCACATGCTCCTCCTTTAATTAGAATTTGTACTTCATGGTACTTTTTCTTTTTTAATGGCTCAAGGATGGCACTATACCAGAAACTCTGAATGGGTGTTGCTTATCAGGGATGACGTATCCTAGTCGCTTCATTCTATTCTCCAAGATGGCGAATGATGTTATTGGAGCTGAACCCATACCCAAAAGTCTACTACAAGAGTCCCTGTCAATAGCGCTCTCGTTCTACTTGCCGTTAACCAATCAACTTGAAAAATATGAAAGATGAATAAAATGAATAATCACGGTCCAATGAGTAGCAAATCAAAAAACCATAATGCATGTATACAAAGTAATACCAAAATTCACGTGAAATCTTAAAATTCCCATTCCAACCAAACCATTGCTCCAAGTCGACTCCCGTCAAACACCACGGCCCTACAACACCCATAATCCACATTTCCATGAAATCTCACAACATAATGACTCAAAAATCTGACTTCGCTGTTCAAATTTCACATAACTTCAAATTTGAGCCTTTAACCCCAAAGATTACTCCGATTAGATGAACGAAGGGTGCAAGCACTTACTGGGCATTGCAAATCGGAGTAAAGCTAGCTTGGCATGGTCCTCATGGATTATACGCACAAATCCCTCTCTTTTTTCCCTTCCTTTTTTATAAATTGAGCATCCACTTTTCCCTATTTTGTTTACCTAGTCTTTCTTCTTTCTTATGCTTTCAACTTTTTTAAACTTTTCAAACCGCCACTATTATAACAACCACTATCCAATGAGTAATACATCTCTTGTAAGTAGATCGAACATTCATTATGCATCTTCACAAAAACAGCATCATAACTCATCAATCCCAAACCTAGTATACCATATATAGAAATTATTGCAATATGTCAAACCTTTTCAACAAGACTTTTCATATTTAATCAATACTAGTAAATCAACCATAACAAATCAATCATCAATGGTCAATTCCATTTAATCTCTACTAAACAAATACGGTCCACTCCATCGTTTGCGATATAGATGACTAAGTTTACCCCCTTAGTTAGATCTCTACCTATATCAATAGGTGGTTTAGCCTAGAAGGATGTCCTGATAATGGTATGTATACTCACACCCTCAATGGGTTCTCTTCACAGAAACATGGGTATATTCCACCAATGTAATCCCTCAATAATCCACAATTAAAACCATAATCCATCTTAATACTCAGGTTCATTAACTAAATCACATAACTTTTCACAGAGGTATACCTTTTATAAACCAAAATATATATTATTTTACAACTCAATTCACCAGTGAAAATATCTTTGGTACAAACATATCTCAAATCATTTAAGAATGCACTTCATAAACTAGATTCACAAACCATTCACATATACAAAAAATAGTAAATGTTCAATCCAATTTTATGCAGCCAAAGATGTCATTTCTTAACTAATAATGTGTCTAATTCATATTCCATTTGATAACACCACTCATATGGGAAAGTTGAAAATCAAATTCTAAAGGTTACTTGAACCGACGTGATCATATTCCTACAAATAAATTACAAATGATATCAAAATCTAAGTAAAATACTATTCTAAGAATGACTCGACTAAACTATGCTTAATCAGTAATTAATCAATTTGTACATGCTAACGAAGGATCTTGTTTGTAATAAATGTTCATCTTTGTTGATTAAGTGTATTGTTTACTATGTGTAACTCCCATGCTAAACTTCAGAAATTCATTCCAATTAAACCGTACTTCGAAATCAACTTTTGTCAAACCATGAGGCTCCACGAGGCCCTACTATCATTTTCATATAAATCTATAGCTTAGTAACTTTAAAATCGGACTTCGTAGCTCAAAACTCACATAACTCCAAATTTATAATCTAATTTTGAAAATTACTCTAATCAGACGAATAATGAACTGGAATATATACCAAGCGTTGGAATTCGAAATTGACTGAGCTTGTTAGCAAGTCTGAAATAGGCATGCGCAAAAATTTCTCTCTCCTCTCCGCGATTCCTTTTTCCTCTTCACGGACGAAACCACCTTCCTCTTTCCTTTCTTCTTGGTTGGTCCGTCCCTTTTTTTTCTTTTTTTTTTTAAATCAGGCGGTGGAGCTTCCTGGTGATATTTTAAGGGATATTTGGGTTGAGCTTTGGGCCCATTATTACAAACCTCGTGTATTCCAGTGTAAAAGGAAACTTCCCAGGGCAGCATCAGTTAGCAAAATGATAAACTTGATGCCTTATTCACTTCTCCCCGTACGTTCCTGGATGTGCAGACTTAGGCAAATGAATTTTGACGGATGAAACATACAGCAAGCTACTAGAGTAGAGAAGCCGCGTTCACATCATCAATGGAAATGCTACAGGACTTCTTTACCTTCATCAGGATTCCAGACTCAGGATTTATTCACAGAGATGTAAAGCTAGCAATGCATTGCTAGATTATGAGATGAACCCCGAGATATCTGATTTTGGCTTGGCTAAGATCTTCCCAGGAAATGAGACAGAGGCAAGCACTAACAGAGTAATTGGAACATAGCAATAAAAATGCACAAAATTATGATCTTTGTGCTGCAATTGCTTGATCACCGATGTTTTCTCAATGCTTTGGTTTCTGTAGTCGTTACATGTTCTGGAGTGTGTCATCGATGGAATTTTCTCATTGAAATTTGATGTCTTCAGCTCTGGTGTTCTGGTGCTTGATCGGTTAGTGGGTAGAGAAACAGAGGTTTCAGCATCCTGACCACCCTCATAATCTTCTTGGACTAAGACTTTTTGCCTTCCAACACCAGGAATGGCCTCTTATGATTAGGCATCAAATTGGTCAGGCTTGGACTTGGAGACTATTTAAAGAGGGCAGGTTTATGGAATTGCTTTATAATTTGGTCGAGAATTCAATATTAGAATATTTAAATATTAAGCCATGCTTACAACTAGTAGCTCTTTACAAAAAGAGCCAAGTTTTTTCAATGAGAGGGAGCTGCTTCAAGAACACATTTTCTCAAGCCAATTATCACCTTCTCCAGACAAAATCACCATGACAATCTGCTCATTGGACGACAGCTTGCATGATCTAGCTCCGGAGATAATTGGGAAAAATGTTGGGACATTGAAAGAAATGCATTACTTTTTGACTACACGTTCTCATTCTAATCCTCAAAATTATCAACTTTTAGATAGAACTCTATATCTCAACATAGTGCTTCAGAGAAACTCCTCAAAATGGGTGTTTTGACTTTTTCATGGAGAAACGCCAATGAGCTTAGAGAATATATTTGTCTTGTTTTGGTGTTGGTCGAAAGAGCGTATTTAATTGACCAGTTGAAAAGTTGCCAATCTTTCAGGGACCTATCTTTCATGAAAACCATAGAGCTTGCAAATGATACCAGTCCATGTAAAGCCGGGGATGAAGGGAAGGATCCTTATATTTGCTCTCTCTCTCTCTCTCTCTCTCTCTCTCTCTCTCTCTCTCTCTCTCTGATTCATTGATCTCAACTCGATGCTTGTGCTGTGGTGGTGATTGGTTGTTGTAGTTCGTTGTTAGGGATCAACAGTGATGAAGACGGTCGTTAGTTGTAGAAGACGAAGGTTGACGATGGACAGAGGGTGGTTGGTTCTGTCTCTTCCTCCACCCGTTCTCTCTTTTTTCCTTTAATAAATTACAACTTGTCTTCTCTTGATTTAAAATATTGATTGCTATTCTTAATTACCAATATTATATGTTGCCCCAACAACCGTCATCTTAAAATGTCATCAACTTCAGTCGTTAACTAAGGGATGCTACATTTGTTATTAAAAAGAAGAACAAGAACAAGAACAAGAACAAGAACAAGAGAGTAAATTCTAGTGTTTATATAGTTTTGAAGTTGAAAAAATCACGAAGTTTGAGGGGTTTTTTAAGATATTCAGCCTATCTATAGTTAGTAAAATTCACGCATGACTATAAACTTTTCTATGATCTGAAGCAATAGTCAACAGCAATCCTTACTTAGGTGTAGCAAGTTTTTCGGTGATCTAACAGGTGATATCAGCTTTAGCTAGTAATACAAGCCACAGATTCATCCTTTTCTAATCATATGGCTGCGCAGAATTACAATATTACCGATTTATACTTAGTCATCGGATCACCAGGGTCGAGTACAGAAAATTCCAGTCATCCCATTCTGTGAACCGAACGAGCCATTCATCTTTGGCTGCAGGGCTTAGAGCTTGGAACCATTGATGCAAAAGACTTGTAACTGGTTCAAGTTGATTAAAAGAATATAAGCTAACCTCTTACGTGGAAGATTCCAAGTTATCTCCATTTTTGCATAATTTTGCTCTTGTTAAAACTTAAAAAAGAAAAAAAACTTGCGCCAAGAAATTTCGTAGGTATCTCTGAATGACTTGCAAGCGTTGACCTTGGAATTCAATGGAAGCCACCCCTTTAGTCACAATACTAATTGTGACCTGCCTAAGTGGTTGTTCAATCAGCCATTGCGATAATCTTGGCGAGCTTCAAACAGAATGAGAACCGTATTGTCTTTTTTCATGATTTTTCTTTTCTATGCCTCTTCGCCTTATGTTGCTCAAGTTTCCGAGGCACTAGATTCCATCACTGCGAATCACTCCATCCAAGATGGTGGGAGCCTAGTTTCGGCTGGGGGGACATTCGAACTAGGATTCTTCAGCACTGGCCTCCCGTCAAGGCGGTATCTTGGGATATGGTACAAAAAGGTAGCCACAATGACAGTAGTATGGGTCGCAAATAGAGTCACCCCGCTTGCGGATTCAGTGGGCACTTTGAAGGTTACCGGCTCGGGAAGTCTTGTCCTCCTGAACGCAAATGGAAGTGAAATTTGGTCATCTAACTCATCCACAGATGCACGAAATCCAGTCGCACAGCTCTTGGATTCAGGAAATCTTGTTGTGAAAGATGTAGATGGAACTGGTTCTGGTTTTTTATTGTGGCAGAGTTTCGATTATCCAACAGACACGCTTCTAGCGGGCATGAAGATGGGAAGGAATAGAACAACGGGCTTTGAACGCTACTTAACGTCATGGAAGAGCATTGATGATCCTTCTCCAGGTAACTTTACATACAAAATTGACCCAAATGGCTTCCCGCAAAGCCTACTGAGGCAAGGTTCAGTTGTTAAGTTCCGGTCGGGACCATGGAATGGTGTTCGATATAGTGGAATGCCTAATCTAGATCCTAACCCATATTACAGTTATGAATTTGTGTTGGATGACAATGAGATTTACTACCATTTTGAGCTCCTTGACAGTTCGTTCATTTCCCGGCTGGTATTAAGTTCAAATGGCATCGTACAACGCTTCACTTGGATTGATCGAACACAGGGTTGGACACTTTACCTCACTGTACCAATAGACAACTGTGACACCTATGCATTATGTGGTGCCTACGGTAGCTGTAAGATTGATGAGTCCCCAGTATGCAGGTGCTTGACAGGATTCACACCCAGGTACTCTCAAGAATGGGATATTTTGGATTGGTCACATGGGTGTGTCCGGAAAACTCCTCTGGATTGCGGAAAGGACATATTTGTGAAGTATCCTGGGGTGAAATTGCCAGATACAGGTAATTCCTGGTTTAATAAGACTATGGATCTTCAAGAATGCAAAGAAATTTGCAAGAAGAATTGTTCCTGTATGGCTTATTCAACCTTGGATATCAGAGGAGGAGGGACTGGTTGCTTGCAGTGGTTTGGAGAGTTAATTGACATTAGAGAGCTAAACCAAAATGGGCAAGACCTCTACATCAGGATGGCAGCCTCAGAATCAGGTATCCATAGAGTACAGACAAGAATTTGCTGAAATCCAAAGAGAAAAATGGTCCCATGACTTTGACAAATCACTTAAAGAAGTGTTGTACCTCTATTACCTGGTTCTAACTCTTGATCTGTATGCTGTGCTGCTTGTCTTAGATCTACTACAGTCAAAGCAAACGAAGCAAAAGCTGTTCATAAGCTTGGCAGTTTCTTTCGGGGTTGTTTCCCTATGTCTGGTTCTAACTTTCTGTATTCTACAGAACAAGAGGAAGAAAATGAAGCATCTTAAAGGTAAACTATATTATACTGTGTGTTGCCAGCGATCTCACTTGTAGTTTGTTCCGTGCACTCCCAGTGTATGCTAGACTAGTTGATGAATAGGACTTCCTAATCTGCTGGTTCTTTGATACGATGATATTAGAGTGAAAACTTTCTATTTATGGTGTATTTTCCATTTTGTGAACTCAAATTCCTAACTGATTTTACTCATTATGCTATTAAGTAAATTGCTAGGATTAGCCAAGCCTACCTTAGATAGGAAGAAAATGACTTTCATGATACTTAAGGATAAAAATCTTCAGAACAAATAGGGAATTTAAAGCAGACCCCTTCATAATGATTTCTGGGCACTCCATTTAGCTTTTGAACTAGCCTTTTTCTTACATGCAACTATGGGTTTGCTAGATATCCAAGTATCTTTTCCATTACTGCACTCTTTTTGTTTGCACATGATGTCTTATTTCTGTCATAGCACCGTTTTATATCCTGTGTGTTCTTTGACCACATCTTTGTTCTTGCTACAGGTGAAGATGGCATTTTTGAATCAGGAGACAACTCTGAATGCCAAAAGGAAGATCTTGAGTTACCAGTGTTTGACTTGGGTACAGTAGCTATTGCTACCAATAACTTCTCAGAAGAAAATAAGTTGGGGGAGGGCGGTTTTGGACCTGTCTACAAGGTGACAAAACAATGCATACCATCCTTGTGAAGTACACTCTTCTATTTGATAAACTGCCCCTGTTTTTCTTCAGCATGGTATAGTACTTACATTAGAAGATGCTCGTCCTGTAGACCTTCTTTTAGTTCTTGAAAGGCTAGGACTATGATGGCCCTTTTAGTTATTATTGTCACAACTTTCATCAGCAACTTAAATCATCTTGTTAGTAATTTCAGGAATCTTTCCGTGATTTTACTCATATATTGATTGATATTATTCACAAGCTTTTAAACTATCGACTCTTCTTAAAAATTCACACACGATTTGAAGATGAAGATGGGAAGCTGAATAACTCAATTTCAAAAAGGAAATTACTGTGAGAATTTACGCCACTGAAAAGATAGAAAGCAAAATAACTGGAAAGTTGATGTATGACAACTATTTGCAGGGGGTGCTGGAGGATGGCCAAGAAATCGCAGTGAAGAAACTTTCAAGGTACTCAAGACAAGGGCTACACGAGTTCAAGAATGAAGTCCTCTTTATTTCAAAGCTTCAGCATCGAAACCTTGTGAAGCTTCTGGGATGCTGCATTCAGGAAGAAGTTTTGTTGATCTATGAGTTCATGCCCAACAACAGCTTGGATTCCTGTCTCTTTGGTTTGTCTTACTTCCACAATTCCATAAACCATACTAGAGCTTGTAAGCTTTATAATACTATTGAAGTAGCACCGGCTTCTGGGTCGTTTGTCAAGAGGTCTAGCGATTGGATGTAGCACCCGTATGTTGTTTACTTGGGAATGGAGAGGAAACAGAACAGTAACAGTACCATTAGTTTAATGAAACACAGACTTAATGCCTTGGTTCTCTATTTGAATAGGAATATGCTTTACTGACGTGAATGAAAATTTGGCAGATCAAAACCAGAGAAAGCTACTTGAGTGGTCAACTCGCTTTGGCATCATTAGTGGAATTGCTAGGGGGCTTCTTTACCTTCATCAAGATTCCAGACTCAGGATCATCCACAGAGATCTAAAAGCTGGCAATATATTGTTAGATAATGAGATGAACCCTAAGATCTCTGATTTTGGCTCCGCTAAATGCTTCGTAGGGAATGAGACAGAGGCAAACACTCTCAGAGTGGTTGGAACTTAGTAAGGACTTATATCTGAAGTTATGACCTCTGTTCTGAAGTTGCTTTTGAACTAATAGTTCTTAACCTATCAATTTCTTCAGTGGTTACATGTCTCCAGAGTATGCCATTGATGGAGTTTTCTCAATAAAATCGGATGTCTTTAGCTATGGCGTTTTGGTGCTTGAGACTGTTAGCGGGAAGAGAAACAGAGGGTTTTGTCATCCAGACCACTGTCACAATCTTGTGGGACATGTAAGTTCTGATATTTAACACCTTTTAACATCAAGAACTGCCCCTAATGGTTTGGCGTCTTTCGTTCAGGCTTGGAGACTCTTTACAGAAGACAGGTCCATGGAACTGGTTGATGAGTTGGTTGAGTCGTATAATACTGCTGAAGTCTTAAGGTCTATACATGTTGCTCTGTTGTGCGTGCAGCAATGTCCTGAGGATAGGCCGAGCATGTCTGCACTGATTCTGATGCTGGGAAGTGACAATGAATTGCCTCTCCCAAAAGAGCCAGGTTTTTACAATGAAAGGAAGCTGCTTCCAGAGAACACTTTTGGCCATCTGGTGCATTCTCCAAATGAAGTCACCATGACATCGTTGTCTCCTCGATAAAAGACACTTCGGTTGTGATGTAACTCACAAAAATAGTGAGGCAAAGTGTTGGGTCTGTGAAAGATATGCATCCCTTTTGTCCACATGCTCCTCTTTTAAGGTGCTGTAGATATTAAGATCAGAATTTGTAAGTCATGGTACCTCTCATTTTTTATTGATGCTTCGAGGATAGCACTATATAAGAAACTCTGAATGGGTGTTGCTAATTAGGGATGAAGTACCTAGTTGCTTCAGAGTATTCTCCAAGATGGCAAATGATGCTTTTGTGGCAAAATATTATAGCGGTCGATTCTGAGTCTTCAATTGAGATGTCATGAATTTCAATGACAGGTTTAGCTATGCAGGGTCTAAAAGATCTTCCTCAAAGGACTCTGATGAATGTACAAAGTGTATAGTAAATGACTTACAATCATGTTTTAACCCTTGTATGGCATTAAGGATCTCTTGGGAAAAGAAGCAGCTTTCGACAGCGCAACTCAAGAACATAAAAAATGTACCGTCAATCACTCCTACGACTCGCGTGCTGAACAGAGCATTTCACAGTTTAAGCCTCCGTCACCAACGAAGGCGAGACTTCACCCATGCACATGCATCACGGGTGAAGCCTGATGGGGGCGTCCGTTAACGACCCGAGAAGATTGTCCGACCAGTTCTTAGTTATTCCAGCGTTGTACTCTTTCTTCGGTTACTTGACATGGTAGGTTTGCCGGGTGTTTCTTTGGCTTGTGACCTTCGTATTTCATCCACCCGAAGTTCTCTGTCAAATACAGATCTGCAGATGACTGTAATCAAGTCCAAGTCAAATGCCGCCAACTCTGAAGTTTTTCTTGAGGGGACGAAGTTTCTTGCACGATTCCAAAATTTGTCTGTTGTTAAAAGTCTTACGCCAAGAGATATGGTAGATATCCCTGTCTTAGGAGAGTTGGACATTGAAGATCCAGATCTCTAACAAGAAACGAATCTTTCGCTCTTCACTCATCTCTTTTCTGTCACTGTTGTAATCTTGGCCTACTTACAACAAAACGACAATCCAAGTGTCTTTATTTATGGAATATAAATTATTTAGAAGATATTTTCCTAAAAATCACTTACAAAAATGAATGAATGAAAAAAATAATTCATCGTCTATAAAAATGTTTAGATATAAATTTTTATCGATAATGAAATATTTATATTAACTAAATATTTAAAGTAATTTAGGTAATTATTTAAAAAAAAATTCAAATCATTCATTTCACGTAACAAACAGATTTTTTTTTCAGGAATAAATAGAGCCTTGACAAGACACTGTTTTTCATTATCCTTCTTTGCTTTAATAAAAATGGAATTATTTTAATAAAAATATATCTAACCTGACCTCTCTCTCTATTTTTATTTTATTTTTTTGACAGTTTAATCCAAGAAAATCGTCTGTTTCATGATTATGTTAAGCGACTCCAATCTGCTTGATTGCGGAAGTACTCGGCGGGATTGCGGACGTTTCGGGGTTCCGACTTTATCGGGGATTGAAGGGAATATCCCTCCTCGGAATTGGGGAGGGCAAGAAAACTGACCGATGAAACATATTGGAGTGCGACAGAAGAGTGAGGACAGCTAATCACCTGCAAATTCTGCTGGTAATTTCAGAAGTAAAGAGCTCCGATACGTCAATGTAACCTCAATACCTCAAGTTAGGGTTTACGATATACGTCAATTTGGAACAAGAAAAGAGGTCAATATCAACAAGTCAAGTTTGATAACATCATCTCCCGGCAAGCCACGCCGACGATTTTATATTAAATTAATGTCACATTGAATTTTTCGATAAAAATCACTCAATTAAGCACGTTTTAAAAGCCATAGCACTTAATGACTGGCAATGACAAGTCCTATGGCTACCTCAGAATCAGATAGGGATATTATAGACAAGAATTTGCTAAATCATAGAAAGGCCTCTCATATTATTATAGAATTAATCTCTTGATCTCTATGTTTTTGCTGCTTCTCTTAACCCCTACTGTGATATCCTTGATTAACTTGCCAATTCCATACTGAACCTCACGATTTTGTCATTTGGCATACAAGCATATACTTTCCTATGAGGTCACCTATTCTTATAGTGTTCTAGTCTAGGTTCACTTAACTTTGGAGGTCTAAAGCAAACATTGTCATTACATCAAAATGCACTTCCATGAGTTGATTCCAAGTTTCAAATATATATCTTATAATCACTCTCATTCTATTCGATGCCTAGTTTAGTTTATTCTTATTTCCTTCATCATTCTAAAACTTGCAAGGAGTCACTCTTTGTTTATGCCCTTGGGCCTCGATGACCATTCTTTGCGGTTGTCGGACTAGATCATTATAGGCCCATCGGCTTTTGCTTGATTCGTCCCCTAACTACAAACCTACTAGAGGGGTGCCACTCCGATACCATATTGTAACATGTTTGGATTAACTCACTTAATGTATTGTCTGTTTTGGCCTATCTTATACCAAATATTATGATTTTGTATTTTAATGTACAAATAGGCATTTTTCCAAGGAAAAACTTATCATTACATCAAAAGGCGCCTCCATGAATTAATTCCAGTATTGACTTATATATCTCCGAATCATTATCTTCTTGTTTGCTACATGATTCTGATTTTTCCTACCACCTTCAACATCCTAGAATCCACTAGGAGCTTCTCCTTATAAACCCTCCAATCTCAACAACCACTCCTACCCCTCATTAGACTAGGTCCTTATAAGCCCACCTACTTTCGCCTGGTTTGCCCCAAAACCATACACCTACTGGAGGAGGTCCCACTCTGATAACATATTGTGACATCCATGGATTAATTCACTCAATGTATTATTTATTTTAGGCCATCCCATACCGAGTCTCACAATTTGTCTTTAGACATACAAGCAAACACTTTCCTAAGAGATCACCAATCCTAGTATTACTATAGCTTGTGCTCGCTTGAACTTTAGAGTTCCAATGTAGAGTTTGTTATTACGTCAAAAAGCGCCTCTATGAGTTAATAGCTCTCCCCCTAATCAATGCATAGTTTGGTTTATTCATGTCCCATTCACCATCCTAGAAACTTGTCAAGAGCCACTCTTTGTCCAAACCCTCTAACCCTAGCAACCACTCTCCCCGGCCGACAATATCTTAAGTGAGTTAATCCAAATATGTCACAATATATATTTCTTATAATTGCTCTCCTCCTGTTCGGTGTATAGTTCAATTCATTTCTATCCCCTTTGCCATCTGAGAAGCTTGCCAGGAGCTACTTTTTGTTTAGGCCTTTTGGCCCTTGCTACTACTCCCCACCCTTGTTGGACCGAGTCATGAACACCTACTGCACTTAAACCCGAAGAATTACAAGCTGGTCATAGGCCTGGCAGTTTCTTTCGGGGCTGTTTTTCATATGTCTGGTTCTAGCTATCTATATAATACAGAACAAGAAGAAGAAAATGAACCGTCTTCAAGGTATATCTCTCATTCTGATCTGTTACTAGATTGTTTTTATGTTCTGCTGCCACAGATGTTGCGAATGGCCGTGATGTTCTCACCTTTTATTTGTTCGATGCGCTGCCAGCGACATTAGGCTGGTACTTAGATCGGGCTTCTTCATCTTCTGACAATAAATTATTGAACAGCATGATATTGCAGTACTTGGAATATAATGCGCGTCTTTTGCACCTTGTGCGCGTATTGACACCACTTTCCGCTTGTTATTCTCCTCATTATGCTAAATTAGGGGATCAGCTACAGTTGCTGCACTTTTCTGTCACTTACAAATGGATATCTTGGGAGATCTCCAAATAAGTTATTCTATTGTTGCCCTCATTTAGTCTCTCACCAAAGCCTTCTGTTTCTCATAGAACCGATGTACACCCCCGTGTACTTTGTTAACATTTCACTCGGCCATTATCAGGTTTTTGGTTAATTTTAAGGATAAGTGTATTGAAAATCATAAAACTTGTCATGAAAGTGCAACTTAGTGCTAAAACTTTCAAAGGATATAATTAAATTCTAAAACTTTCAAAAATTGCAATCAAATCATAAAATTTGTTAAATTGGTACAATCGGATCCTTTTCTTGATTGTATTTTTTATAGTTTTATAACTCAATTGTATTCTTGTGATATATTTTAGGACTTAACTGCACTTTCGTGATAAGTTTTAAGAGCTAATTGTACTTTTTGAAAGTTTATAATTCAAAGTTTTAGGATCTCTAGTGCATTTATTTCTTAATTTTAATTACTGTTCCACGTAAGCAATGGAGCTAAATCTAAAGTTTTATCATGAAGAGAAGAAGTCGGTTGATCTCAATCAAATCCATTGAAAGCATTTGTCCGTTATATAAATGAAGCTGACGGGAAGGTACTCCGTATCACTCTTGTTCACTTTCCCATCATACTTTCCCGATGTTTTTCATTATTCACATGCTCTGGCAATATCAGGGACTCACCGATCGGATTTTACAGAGAAGTTTCTCGGGTCCTTGCAATGCACTTGAACGTAATCTAGACGCAGGCCAAAGCGAAGGTTTTGAATCAGGAGACACCTCCGAGAGCCGAAAGGAAGATCTTGAGTTACCTTCACTCGACTTAGCTACAGTAGCTATCGCTACCATTAACTTCTCGACAGATAAACTTGGAGAAGGCCATGCTGCACCTGTCTACCAGGCAATAACTAGCGCATGCTATCCTCTTCTTCGATGAATGCATTATGCCATTCTATTGTCAGGCAAACCTTTTTTAATGAAAGGAGATGATATGGTGGCCATCTTAGCTAAAGATTCTATATGTTCATCAACAACGTAACCAGCTGGTTTGTTATTTTTCATGAAACTTTCGCTTTTTAATATATACAGATTAAGATCACCGTAAGTTCAAATTTTCGGCTGTTCTTTGAAACTCAAACATGTGATGGGAAGATGTAAAGGAGTTCTCTTACCAATATCCTACGTCTTTAGCTAAGGCATTTTGGTGCTCGAGACGGTCAGCAGGAAGAGAAACGGAGGGTTTCCACCATCCGGACCAAGAAAATGTAAGCTCAGAAATTTTTCACCTCCCAACATCAAGAATTTCCTTCTGAGGTACTAACGTCCATACATATGCCCCTATCGTGTGTGCAAAAATGCCCTGTGGATAGGCCGAGCACTTCTGCGGCGGTTCTGATGCTGGGAAGTGACATTGAACTGCCTCTTCCAAAAGAGCCAGGTTTCTTCAATGGAAGGCACCTGTTTCAAGAACACATCCAAACGAAATCAACATGACATTGTTGTCTCCTTGGTGAAATGCGCTTCGTAGTAATACATTCAAACGTAACTGGACAAAAGTGTTGGGACTGTGACAGAAATGTACCACTTTTGACAGCACGGTCCCTATTAATGTGCAATATATACTGATAAGATTGGAAATTGTTTTTCATCATACTTTCTCACTGTTACTGATGCACTAGGATTAATCTGTAGCGGAATGCTCGACAATCAAAAACTCATGCTGGACGTCTTAATCGAGAATCATTCTAATAGCTTGGAAGTTGGAACCTTTTCTTCTTGCTTTTTTGCCCATATAACCATTGGCAATAATCTCCAGGATGACGACTATTTAGGCTTTGTTCCTTTCATGAAAAATATGAAGTTTTTCGAAAATGATTTTCATGAAAATGACGATACTTTTCAAATTCGGTTGAAAGCTGAAAATGAACTGTAAAAACATTTTTTGCCGTTTGGTATATAATTTGATTTTCTGGGGAATTACCACAGCAGCAGTGGGTGGTCCGTCAGTCGGCTGAGGAAGAAGCAAAAAAAAAAAGAAAAAAAAAAGAAAAAAAATTAAATTAAATTAAAAAAAAAATGAATTTTTAAAAGAAAAAATTATATATAAGGAAAAGGTGTTCTATGAAAGAAATTGCTTGGCCTAGAGATGAAAGAAAAAGGACAAGCGGAAAATATTGTCCCTACTTTTTAAAATACCTTCCTTGACTAGTTTATTCGTGAACCAAGCGCTGAAAATTCAAAAAGCATTTTTCTAGAAGTTGTCCCCCGTGGAAAGAACAAAGTCTCAATTCCACCAAAACTTCTGAAAGTTACCCAACAGCCGTCAGCAATAAACCAAGAAAAAAAAAACAAGAGAACAGAATTAGTCAAATGTATGATTCTAAAGCATGGTTGGACCAACCAAAGATATCACAGGATTTATATTCTCGGTCAGAATAATTAGTTGCATAACTTAGGACACAAGTGGATCTCATTCCAGTCCTTCATTATTCTTATCCAAAGTCTACGTACATTTTATTAGTGGACAACTCAGATTGACCGGTAGATGTGAAATGGGTTTATGATATGCTGTGGAGTAAATTGCCGGTTGCCCTGTAGGAAAAGCAATCCTGCTAGACTTGTAACTTCCCATTTTCTAAAACTATAAGCAATTGAACGGTAGAAATTTCTTCTTAACGATGTGCTATTGCAGGTATGAGAACTAGTATTCACATATACCCACTACTGATTTTATTTTCAATCTTTTCGACCTTGGTTCCGTAGGTCAATGACTCGAGTCATAAATTATTGATGTTCCATCAGCTGTCTATCTTTGATTTAAATAGTCAGTTTTCTTTTATGAGCTAACTCCCAGAATTGACTGTCCACTATTTATTTATGAATATAGGGGGAGTGGGCATTGGGCTGGTGGAAATAGGACATTGTCAAAAGCAATTATATTCACAATGATTTGAAGATTTGGCATTTAAGAAAAGAATAATTTATAGTAGAATCTTCGAGATCTTTAACATTAATAGGATACCGTGTGAGATCAGATATATACTTCCGTTAGGGAAGTTGATGGGAAGGCCATAAAAGGCAAGTAGAGACCGTTTCGTCATTTTCCGCTACTGTTCCTACGTAGGTCAACTCACGAGAATGAACAAAAGTCAATGGAAAATGAGAACTGCATCCATACCAAACTCATAATTTGTCGAAGAATGAGCACTCGCCAAGTTGGCCAGATTTCTTCAAACAAAATGGCTGAGTGCTCTGACCAATAAAATTTTAGGAGTCCAAACGTGCCCGCCACCTCCGGAAGGAGAAAATTGAAATTCCCTTGGACATTCATAGTTCAGAAGGAAGACCATGGGGGTTTGTTAGAGTTCTTTTTTTTTTTCGGATTCTTCTCTTAATGATATGAACTTCCGATGTCATCGAAGAGATTGATGAGAAGATTGAGGACGTTCATGGTAGGCTCTACCAAATTCATCCTCTTGTCCACTTTGTGCTGCATTTTTGTTGTATCTGCTGCTCTGGACACTATTGCAGAAAACCAATCAATCAGAGATGGCGATACAATAGTCTCAAGCGGCGGGAACTTTGAGCTAGGATTCTTCAGCCCTGGGAAGTCAGGATTACGCTATTTTGGAATATGGTACAAGAAAATATCTTACGGAACGGTAGTATGGGTTGCCAATAGAGACTTGCCCCTGAATGATTCTTCTGGAGTCGTTAAGATTGTTGATCCCGCAGTTCTCACCATTTTCAGTGGAGATAATCGCAGTGTTTGGTCTTCGAACTCATCTTTAGCTGCAACAGGTGCAGTTGTGGCTCAGCTCCTAGATTCAGGGAACTTTGTCCTGAGACCTGAAAATGACACCGATCCAAGTAAGTACCTGTGGCAGAGTTTTGATTACCTGGGTAATACTTTTCTTCCAGGTATGAAGTACGGCATAGACTTAAGGACAGGCCGTAACCGCATCCTGACATCCTGGAAGAGTCCGAATGATCCCTCTACTGGTGATTACACAAACGGGATGGACCCTAGTGGAGTGCCCCAGTTCTTCCTGAGGAAGGATTCTACCATTACTTTCCGTTCTGGACCGTGGAATGGCCTCCGCTTCAGCGGGATGCCGAATCTTAAACCAAACCCAATTTACAACTTCAAGTTTGTATTCACCAAGGAGGAGGTCTATTACACCTATAATCTCACGGATAGCTCGGTTGTCTCGAGGATGGTTTTGGACCCGTATGGTGTCCTCCAACGTTTCACGTGGATTGACCGCACTCAAGGGTGGAACCTGTATTTGACAGCTCAGATGGATAATTGTGATAGGTATGCATTATGTGGTGCTTATGGAAGTTGCGACATTAATAATTCCCCTGCCTGTGGATGCTTGAAAGGGTTTGTGCCAAAATATCCTCAGTATTGGGCAATGTCGGACTGGTCGGGTGGGTGTGTGAGGAAGACGCCGCTGGATTGCCAGCAAGGAGAAGGGTTTTTGAAATACTCTGGTGTGAAATTGCCAGACACACAGCATTCATGGTATAACAAGACAATGAATCTCCAAGAGTGTGAGAAGGTTTGCTCAGAAAACTGCTCTTGCACTGCATATTCAAATATGGACATCACTGGTAGCGGCACCGGATGCATACTTTGGTTTGATGGCCTGATAGATATCAGAAATTATGCTGATAACGGGCAAGATATTTACATAAGGCTGGCTGCCTCTGAATTAGGTAAGAATTTCAATTACCATACTAGAAAACTCGAGCCTCTAGTGCTCATGATACTTATCCTTTGTAAATGCATGTATTAACATTGTAAATCATTTAGATGCTAGTCCATTTCTGAGTATGATGTCTGATGCTGATTGATATGGACTTATGGACACTATGCAGCGGCATATAGAAGCTCAAAAGGGAGGAAACGAGTTCAGACCATAGCTATCCCAGTATCATGTGGAGGATTACTTCTCATTGGCCTATGTCTGATCTTGAATATTTCAAAGAAAAGGAGGAAGAAGAGGAAAAGCAGAGAAGGTAAGAATTTTTAAAGATTCCAGCAAGTTTTGGCTCCTGTGAATGTGTTTTGAAAGATTTTTCTCCCAAACTTTCACCATATGAGCACCACTTGGAACCAAATAGAGGGAATTAGTTCTTCTGTAGTAGTATGAGAGTATCTCTGCCCTATCTGCATGAATAACCAACTATTTATACATTTTTTATTCTTGGATTTTGGAAAAAAGAAAAATAGAAATAGTTCAATCGAGACTCTTTAGCTCAAGAAAGACTTGAAGCGGAAGTACCTTTCCATAGCATCTACTAAATTCTTGTTATTTAAGGAATGCAAGAATAATAACCGTTCTGCATTCTTCATGTCCCAATACCTGTTAGTAGGAAGTCAGAGACTGCTATAGGCATTGATGTTTCTTCTCTGCAGAGGTCGGCATGCAGAAGCCAGAGCAAGACGGAACTAAACAAAATGAGAACACAGATTTGGAACTGCCGTTGTATGAATTTGATACAATAATTACTGCCACGAGCCATTTCTCAATTGAGAATAAGCTGGGACAGGGAGGCTTTGGACCAGTCTACAAGGTATCAACATGTTTAATACCAAAAGAATACCTAGCTATGTCGATGTTTTTTATCTGGCTAAAAAAACTGAATTACCGAGTTAGATCAACCTGCAAACTTTTACCAAAATATTGCAGGGTCTATTGGAAGATGGAAAAGAAATAGCGGTGAAGAGGCTTTCAAAAAGTTCTCGACAAGGACTCAGAGAGTTCAAGAATGAAGTACTATGTATAGCCAAACTTCAGCACCGGAATCTGGTAAAGCTCTTAGGGTGTTGCATTCAAGAGGAGGAAAGGATGCTGATTTATGAGTACATGCCAAACAAAAGCTTGGACTCCTTCATATTTGGTGGGCTCCTTAAAACCTTTAGAAACTCAACTTAATGAGGCCTATGTATGCTCAGACAGCCTAGTTAGTGATAAACCACTGACGTATCCGTCACCAAATTTAGCTTCTAGATTTCAGTCTAGAAGGGGGGCGTCATATTATATGTGCACAATTTCCAGTGGCGGCACAACTGACTGACTTGCATGAGAAAACATGTGCAGATCAAAAGCGAAGAACAGTACTGGATTGGCAGAAGCGCTTTCAGATTATAAATGGCATTGCCCGGGGGTTATTATATCTTCACCAAGATTCCAGATTGAGGATCATCCATAGAGATTTGAAAGCTAGCAACATCCTACTAGATCACGAGATGAACCCAAAGATCTCAGATTTTGGCATGGCTAGAAGTTTTGGAGGAGATGAATGTGAAGGAAATACCAACCGAGTTGTCGGAACATAGTAAGCACTTGTCCTCATGAATTTCTTTTCTTTTGACTCAAACCATACATAAAATTGTGAAGCAACTTAAATTGTGTGGTGCAGTGGTTACATGCCTCCAGAGTATGCAATTGATGGCCTGTTCTCAGTAAAATCTGATGTATTCAGCTTCGGTGTGTTGGTGCTGAGATAGTAAGCGGGAAGAGAAACAGGAAATTCAGCCATCCTGATCACAAGCTTAACCTACTTGGCCATGTACGCATTCATTATCCGAGCAACCTCTGTTATACAAATTCTGTCATTTGTGCAGCATGCAATCACATTGTTTTAATTTTTTCCCCTCACCAGGCATGGAGACTGTCCAAGGAGATGAAATCTTGTGAACTGATTGATCCATCAATTGCAGAATCGTGCGTTGAATCCGAAGTGCTAAGATCAATCCATGTGGCTCTATTATGTGTGCAACAAAGTCCCGACGACAGGCCTAACATGTCAACAGTAGTTCTGCTTTTGAGTAGCGACATAGCATTGCCTCCACCTAAAGAGCCCGGCTTCTTCAATGAAAGGGATGTGTCTGACATGGATTACTCATCAAACAAGCAGGACCTTTCTTCAAGCAATGCAATAACAGTTACTTTACTAGAGGGTCGATAAAATTCAAAAGCTGCATTCACCAAAATGCTTAGTTATTTTTATCACAGGTATGCTTCCAATGATCTTGCGATTAAACATTGGACTTTCACATATTGGAAGAGATTTATATGCAGCTTCAGTGTAAATAAGCATCTCATTAGAGAGAGAAGGAGCACATAAGCCCCTTTGAACGGTTGTGATACTTGTTTTTCCCACGTTCCTTCGGAACAGGAAATAGTGTTTTTGCTATAAGTTGGTACTGTCTATCAAGGCTGATTTATTGAGGCTCTTGCAAGTTGTGGCATTTCAAGTCAAATTGCCTATATCTGTGAGGTTAGAACATTGCTTCAACCACTACTCAGCTCTCCATTGCGACATTACAAATACACATAGGGTGTAAATGGCCAAAATTGAGATTTCAGAACGCAAAAAAGCTTGAGTGCCACATGACAATAGAACGCTCCAGCTTTATTATTTTTACAACGATCATGATCAACCGTAACTCAATTGTGCTCATATCAAGCTTCCTGTTTCTTGATGAAGAGAAATTCCATCATAACTCAATTACACAATAAAGCTCAAATCTTGTTTGTTTTGCACCTACAAATCACAAGTGTGGCCTTTCAGCAAAGAATCACATGAAACAGGATGAATCTTGTGTTTGAAAAGCTACCGAACTTCCATTAAAGAGACCATAACATCCTTTACTGAATCGAGATCAGGTCTGTAAAGAGGCAGTTCTGGGATTTTCTTGGTCAATATCTACGAGAAAGCTGGCTGCTTTGAAGAAGGTAGAATTAAAAGCTTATTCGTGAGCATCGTCAATACTTCTGACATAGTTGGTGTATCAGCTGCAATCCCTTGAACACAGAGAAGAGCCAAATTAATGTCTCGTCAGTGTACTATCCACTTCGTGATGTTCTAACACTGAATCCACCAAGCAGAGAACTCTGTCTTCTCACCTCAGTTGCCAAGCCTGAAAAGCAAGAGACGGGATGTGTTAATGTTGTCGAGAAGTGAAACACAAAAGGCACCACACCTAATTGAATAGCCAAAGCAGAGGAGCGAAAAAGGATAAAGATTAGAGTACAGAGCTGCTTCTTTTCTTTATGTACAAGCATGAAGCTTCTTCGCATGAAGCTTCTTCTTACTTATCCCAAAAGATTCATTGAATCGGTCCGATAAAAGCCAGTATTTTTCTTTTTTTGCCACTTATTATCTCCAGAAGCAGCACTTCGAAGCTAAACACATCCAACTTTATGGAGACGACACCCTCCAAGACACACTCTGGAGACATATGGCCACTAAATATTAATCAGTGGGGTTAGGTTTTTTAATTAACAAGAGACTCTATAGAACACCCCAAAGAATCTTTCTTTGCAAAAATGTATAGAATGACAGGTCTGATAAAAGCTTTGGTAAATATTGCACTTACTATGTTCCCAAACCCCGATTTGTAATTGCCTTGGACTCATTTCTTTGCAAAACACATATAGAATAACAGGTCTGATAAATGCTTAGTTAGGTAAATATTGCACCTTTCAAAATGGCTTCACCCCATGATTTTCCATTCCATAGATGAACCTCACTGCTCGATCAAGCTCCCACACCTGGCCAAAATAAAGAGCAGCAATGCCACTGTCAATTTCACTGTATTTTCCTTTCATTGTGGTTCCTGGGTCTCCAGAGAGGGGAAAAAAAAAAAGACCCATGAGCTTCAATAAGAACTCATTCAAGTAACGGATCAGTAACCAGATTGCCTCTTCCTCTCCCAAAAGCACAGCTGCTATCATCTATATCTACATAACCTTTGAAATAAATTTCATAAATCCAATAAAAAGAAGAAAAAATCACAAATTGATTGGTCAATTAACTCATAACACATGTCAATGAGTGAGCTGAAAATTACCTGCAAACAATGGGTCTGTACAGAAAAAATGCCGTAAGACAGAACAAACCCAGATAAGAAATTGCAGTGATGAAGCTGCAGAAGAGAAAATCCAACAAAGAATTTTTAGATTCAATCTTCTGTTCTGGGAAATGGGTGTGGATGAATACATACTCTCTCTCAAGAGCCATAAATTAAAACCACTCACTCTAAATTTGTGGCTCGCGCGACTCGCTAATTGATTAGAACCAATGAAATGAGCCCTGGTCGAACTAGTACACAGAGAGCGAAACGAGCTAACAACTAACATCGCCATCCTCGCGAAGCAAGTAAATGGAGACAGAGCAGAGACAGAACGTGGCAAACCCAGACCATAGGCGATCCAGCCCCGCATTCGTCGATCCACACGAGCGAACCCGGACGCTGGGCGACCCTCGGCCACCCTCGGCGACCGTCGGTGGGGCATCAGCCCGGCAACCAGATTTGCATCTGGAGTTCAGACCTGGGCTCATCGGCAGACGAGCAAGCCCAGGCGACCGCCGCCGGTGGCGCGCCGGCTTCTCTCCGCTGCTCTGCGACTAGACACGATGGAGGGCAAAAGGGGCATATGAGAAACTTAGTGAGGGCAAGATGGGAAGAAGAAATTAAATTTTCCTTTTGAACACAATTCATTAAGTCTGGAGCCGATCTCCAGACCCCAAAATGCATCCAAAAACATTTTTCTAAGAACTCTTACTTTTTTCTCAAATACTTTAGAAATCTAAATTTCTTGGAAAAGCTTAATTACTCGAATTTCTTTTCTTTGACTTGCAACATTGTGAAATTTGTGATTTAACTTGAAATGCATGGTACAGTTATTGCATGTCCCTAGAACATGCAGTTATGGCCTATTTTTAATGATATTCAATATATTCAGTAGTGATGAATTGGTGTAAGGGATTGTAAGTAAGAGGAGGAACAGGAAATTTTGGCCGTCCCCTATCACAAACTCAACCTACTCAGGCCAACTCGGCCGTGTATGTAATCGTAATCCAAGCAGCTTTTTGTTAATCAAATTCCAACAATCTTTCAACATGTAATTATCTGGTTTCAGCTTTGGGTCCCCTCCAAGCAAGGAGACTATCCAAGGAGACGAAATCTTGGGAACCAGTCAATCCACTAAATTCAAACTCGGGTAACAAATCCGAAGTGCTAAGATCAAATCCATGTGGCTCTACTGCGTGCGCAACACAGTCCGGACGAGAGGCCTATCATGCCAACACTAACAACAGTTCTGCCCTTGAGTAAGCGAAATGGCATGGCCTCCGCCTCAAGAGCCTGGCTTCTTCAATGAAAGAGATCTGTCTGACAAGGAATACATCATACGAGCAAGACCTTTCTTCCAACATTTATTGAAAGTTACTTCACTGGAGAGTCGATAATATTTAAAGGCTCCTATCATCAAAATGCTTATTTGTTTTGATCACATTACAATGATCTTGAGTTTAGACAGTTGAGATTCGCAGATTGGAAGAGATTTATTCACAGTTTCGATGAAAATAACATAGCATTCCTGCTATAAGTTGTACTACCTATGAGGGCTGATATATTGAGGTTCTTGCAAGTTGTGGTATCTCAAGTAAAATGTGTCCGTGTATGTTGGGTTACATCATTGCTCGCAATAATACCTAGCACTCCATTGCGACATTACGAATACATATGGGCACTAAATGGCCAAAATTGAGATTTCAGGATGCAAAAAAGCTTGAAAGAGCCACTAAAATAGAAAGCTCCAGCTCTATTGTTTTCACAGGGGCATAGCAACCGTAACTCAATTGAGCTCATATCGAGCTTCCTGTTTATTGACGGAGACAAATTCCACCATAATTCAATTATGCAATAAAGGTCGAATCTGATTTCTTTTGTACTTACAAATCACAAGTGCAGCCTTTAGGCGAAGAATCACAAGAAACAAGATGAATCTCGTGTCTGAAAAGCTATCGGGCTTCCATTACAGAGACAGTAACATCATTTATCGAATCGAGATCAGGTCTATAAAGAGGCGGTTCTGGGATTTTCTGAGTCCTTATATATGAGAAAGCTGGCTGCTTTGGAGAAGATAGAATTAAAAGCTCATTCGTGAGCATCGTCAATACTTCTGACATAGTTGGCCTATCAGCTGCAATCTCTTGAACACAGAGAAGAGCCACATTAATATGTCTCATCAGTGTACCATCCGAGTTGTGATTTTCTAACGCCGAATCCACCAAGCAGAGAGCTCCGTCTTCTTGCCACAGTTGCCAAGCCTGAAAAGCAAGAGACGGGGATGTGTTGGTGGTGTCAAGGCAATGCTTAGTAAGAGCAGCCTTGTGGTGAAACAAAAGGGGCACATAATCCGAATTGAAGCCAAACTAGAAGAGTGAAAAAGGATAGATATTAAGAATCTGCTTCTTTTCTTTTTGTACAAGATAAAGCTTCTTACATATCCAAGGAGATTCATTGAATCAGTCTGATAAAAGCCAGTATTCTTTTTGCCGCTTATTATCTCCAGAAGCAGCACTCCGAAGCTAAACACATCCGACTTTGTGGAGACCACCCCCTCCAAGGCATACTCCGGAGACATGTAGCCACTAAATATCAATCAATTGGGGTCAGGTTCTATAATTACCACGAGATTTCATAGAGCACCCCCAAAAGCACCTTTCTTTGCAAAAACATGTATAGTCAAATGACAGGTCTCATAAATGCTTAGATAAATATGGCACTTACTATGTTCCCACAATTCGATTTGTGTTTGCCTCAGACTCATTTCCACCAAACATCTTTGCTAGGCCGAAATCGGATATCTTGGGATTCATGTCACTATCCAACAGAATGTTGCTAGCCTTGAGGTCTCTGTGGACGATGCGCAATCTGGAGTGTTGATGAAGATAGATAAGCCCTTGAGCAATTCCTTCAACAATGTGTGCACGTGTTTCCCAATTTAGGAGATGCCGTTTTGCTTGATCTGTTCCAATTTGATATTACTAAGACATTATTTTGAATGAATTAACATAAAAAGTTAAACTAAGTGATGACACATATTCCTGAGGGGGTGCAAAACAGCTCACCGAACAGGAATGAATCTAAGCTTTTGTTGGACATGTATTCGTAGATTAGAATCTTTTCATCTCGCTCTAAGCAGCAGCCCAGGAGTCTAACAAGGTTCTTGTGTTGTAGCTTGGCTACTAGCATTGTTTCGTTTCTCAACTCTAACATCCCTTGAGCAGACTTCTTGGAAAGCCTCTTCACTGCTACGCGTTTTCCGCTCAGTAATTTACCCTGGAGAGATTTTACTTGCATAGCCTTTACTAATGCAAACTTGCCACTTCCAAATAAAATTTGCAAGACAATAAAAGCTACTACCTTGTAAACTGGTCCAAAACCTCCTTCTCCTAGCTTGTTCGAATTCGAGAAGTTTTGCGTCGCTGCATTTACACTTGAAAAGCTAAACAAAGGCAACCAAGCATCCTTTGTAATCTTTTCATTTCCAATTCCTTTTTCAGAAGTTTCATTTGTCCTAGCAGCAATGCTCTTATCCACATCAAACAGCAAAATGTCCTGAGTCGGTCCCATTTTACCTGTTCATCAAAGCCACATCCACATTATGTTTTTTATACCTTGAGAGACCCCAAAACAATAAAAAGGAGAAAAAAAGATCAGAAGACTTGCCCTTCCTTTTCTTTTTCCATTGGCAACCCATGTAGGTGGTTAGGAAGAGAGCAACAAGAGGAAAAGCAGAAGCTAGGGCTATCTTCAGTGTTTTGTTAATCCCTGAAAAAACATGCATTTGAAGAAAGTAGAAGTCTTCTGCAGGAAACTAACATAATATATCAACAGGATTAGAATAATGCCTCTACCTCGGGAGTTTTGGAGCTCAGATGCGGCAAGTTTGATGTATATTGTATTACTGTTAGGATCATCTTCAGAGAGCTGCCTCAGATTTAAGAGGTCTTCATACCACAGCAAACACCTGCCAGTGCCACTGCCATTATAAGCATATGCAGTGCAAGAACAATCACCTGAGCAGGCTGATTTACATGCTTTAGAGGATAATTTTTCGGATGCATTGTAATACAGTGGAAATGTCACATGGTTCATCTTGAGGAATCCGTCACCACCATTTTCATATCCCATTTGCTCACACTGCAACAGTTTTTTCCTCACACACCCTCCAGATGTATCGTCCTGTTGCCACTTCTCCTGATCCGAGGGCCTAAATCCATCCAAGCAGGCACAAGAAGAAAAAGTATTGTCGCTGCATCTGCTGAATGAACCACAGAACTTGTAGACATCACATGGGTCCCGTGGTTGAGACCAAAACAGATTCCAAGCCTTCGAACTCTCTAGCCAGATGCGTTGTTTAATCTGCCCAGACAGGTCTATAACTAATCCTGTACTTACATTTGACGAACTATAAATCGAATATGTGAAATAAACCTCATTGGGATTGTTAATGAAGCTGTAATTGAAAATATAGTTTAATCTCATCTCAGGAACAAGTGAAAATGTTTGTGAATCTCTATTCCAAGGCCCACTAGCCCAATATTTCTCACTACCTTTAAGAATAACAAACTCATCCAAGCTTTCGGAATCTAATCTCAGGGAGAAATCCCCAGGGCTAGGGTCCATGGCATTCTTCCACGACGTCAGCGCCCATACCTTTTTAGTCTCTCTGCTGTATCCAAGCTTCATTCCGGGCAGAAAAGTATCCGAAGGATCATCAAAACTCTGCCACAGTATTGCCTCCGAGCTCTCCCCCCTCAATACAAAATTTCCCGAATCCAACAGCGTAGCGCTGACGTTGCCACTGACGGAATTATTGCTCAGGTGGTAGGTTGTCCTGCCACCCTGGATCACAAGATTGGCTCCGTCTATGGCAAGAGCAGGAGCGGAGATGGTGAGAGGTTGGTCTCGGTTACCCACCCAGACAACGGTTCTTTCCTCAATCTTCTTGTACCATATTCCGAGGTACGTATCAGAAGAATTTCCTGGGGAAAAGAAACCCAACTCAAATACCCCACCAGAAGATACTAGAGTGTCTGAGCCTGTGAGACTCTGTCCCACTGAAATCGTGCTCGTTGCAGCAGCAACAACAACAGAGAATCGAATGCAATGGCACGAGAACATCAACAAGAACAGGAGGGCCAGTTTCATTGTCGGCATATTCGTGTTGCAGGGTGAATCCATTGAACTGGTTGAAGTTTGGGCTGATAATGGTTCACGGAATTGCCGAAGAAACAGAGTGGAATTTTCTTCTGGTAACAATTCCAAGGGAAGTGATACATGATAGGAGGGAGACGTGCAGAGACTTGGCAGCTCTCAAAGTCTTGGCACCCGATGTCTTGCAGCGACAAATCAATGGATACACCCCACGAAGTTACGTCCGACGAATGTCATTTAGCCTTTTGAATGAAACGCCCCGCAAAGGCTTTTGACCAAGTCAAAAGAAAGAAAAGTAAGTAAGATAAAATAAAAGGAAGATCTGAAAGTCAAAGAAGAGATAAAAAAGAGGAGAAGGGACGTTCGGCTCCTCTCTTTTTAACCGAGGGCTCGCGCAAGGAGCAAGGGAGAGAAAATAGAGAAAAAAGAGAGAGGGAAGAAAGAAGAGTACTCACCGCAAGTACCTCGTCTAATGCAACGCTTGGTAAGTACTCGTGCCTCCATTCGTCCAACTAAAGTAGTTCTCGAAATTAGGTGATATATTCGAAGTTTTGTTAAACTCGAGCCTCAAAATCCGATTTTTAAGTTATCAAGCTATAGAATTTCTTGGGAATGGTGGATTGTGGCATTGTAGAGTCGTGAGACTTGACGGTCATTGATTTAAAGTGACGGTTTTTTTATAGCAAGATTTTAAGGTTTCACGTATTCTGTGTTGCGTTGAAATTCGAATAATCATTTCGGATAAGCGACTTGTTGACACATAAGAGTTATTTTGTTAGCATTTAAGTTTAGTTTAGCCAAGTCATAGTTGATTTAGCATTTTACTTGGTTTTGATATTATTTCTCGCATATGCAAATTCGTTGATTCGAGTAAGCCTTGTTTTTTTATCGTAGGCATTTCCAAATGAGTGATACAATCTCATTTTTGAATTGAAAAGTATTGCGATTTGGCTAAAAGGTAAAAGTAATGGATCAGGCATTTACTACATTTTATTCATTTGAGAATGGTTGAGAATTTTTTAATGGAAGGTGTTGTGAAAGTTTAAATGTGTATATTACAATGAGAACTGATTTATAAAATGGGTTCTTTGATAATTTGGGAAACATTCAATGAGAAAGATCTTTCAAAATGTTACTGCATTATGAAATTGATTCCTAAATGGTGTGAGAAATGTGTGTGTATATTATGTCCAATGAATGGAGTTAGAAAAGAGGATATAGTTTGGGTTTGCTAAACCTTTTCCAGAAAGAATTGCGTTGACTTGCATATAATTTATGAAAGTTGATATAATTCGGTATGTGAAACCGAATTATAATATGGATTCTAAATTGATTTTATGAGGAGAATTGATTTGTGAAAAGTTATGTTTTGGTTTGCGAAGGCAATTGTGATGTGGACTGATAAAGGGCTAAATGTTACACGATAACATAACTTCGTGGGAGCCATTTTTAAAATCTTGTGTTATTGATATGTATTGGAAAATGATTATGTGCTACACAATAATGTAATTTTGTGAGAGCCACCTCTAGAGTCTTATACTACTCAAGGGCTAAGTGCTACATGATATCATGAGTCTCATGAGCTACCTCTAAGGCCTTAAGATATAATGGGATACAAGTTTAGAAAATAGAATGAACTATTGACATGAGATATGATGAGTTTGATTATTGAACTAAACCAGTGATATTTGTTTTAATATTATGGATGAACAAGAAATTTTGTTATTGATATACCAAGTTCGAAGTAGTATATAAATCATGTCATTGTTGTAAGTTGTTGTATTTTGGATTGACATAAATGAGTCATGATATAAGTTTTAAATGTGTAATATGGAGGACTGATTTGCTAAGAAGATATTTACTCCTCATTGAACTGTGATTGCTCACTCATCTTCTTTCTAATCTTTTCAGGTCACTTGGTAAGCAACTTATAGAGTGAGAGTGATATCAAAGAGGACTTTTGGGGGTTGGATTTGGGTGGTTAGAGACTGTGTTCTTTGGATGGAAGGATGGCCGCATCATTCTCATTTTCTACTAAGGTTTAAGGTGTGATAGCATGTATTGTGAAAGGTAAGCAATCGAACAGGAAAATAGACAGAATAAATAAAATAAATCAGACAAGAGATTTACGTGGTTCGATCTTAGTTAACTATGTCCAAGAGGAGAAGAGCAAAGAATTTTACTATAGATCAAACAATGCAATGGAGATTACAGCCACACTCAACTCAATCAAACACTCTTAGTATTTTTCAAAATCCGATTACGTTGAATAACTCCTGTAGTGTTTAGCCTCACAATTCTTCGCTAAATAATCTTTCCATCTCATGATACATAAATTCTTATCATAAAAATTTAATCGATTTTAGCACATAAAAGCTCTTAGTGTAATTACACGAACGTAACCAATGGAGAAACTCATTGCCAAGTACTCGTGAACAGCGCTGCAAGATTTCAGAACCAGCTAAGCAACGCTCGGCTTCTAGTACATATGATGATATATATGCCTCTGCCCTACTAGGGCAGCCCTAGGAACGCGAACCAACTTCTACACGGAATAATTCTGAATCTTTCTCTGACCCATCGTTGACCGAGTCAAAGTCTTCAAGTCGGATTTTTCAATTCTGCCGATTTCTTACCGGCTTCAATACAAAATCTATTTCCGTGTGTATATTTAAACAAAGTACATGATCAACTTTCCTTTTTCAGTTTTTTCTGCCATTATCGATTTGCTTCAACTCAATTAAGCCTAACTCTAATATCAATTATTGCGAAAGATAAGTAATCAAACAATAAAATAAAGAAAATAAAGAAAATAAATCAGATATTAAATTTATGTGATCTAATCATAGTGATTTGTATTTATGGGAAGAGCAGCAACAGTATACACAGCACAAAATTATTGCCTTCATCGGGTTTTTAGTTAATTTATATCATTAAACAGTAAAATTCGTCAAATGAGCCGGAGTGGCCATCGGACACGACTAGAAATCATGTGGACTCTGCCCCCGCAGGATCGAATCTTGCCCCTAGAGAAGCCGCTGCAGCTGATGCACGTCGTTCGGTCGCGGACTCATAGTGCAGTGTGCTGCTTAATGCTTATGCATTAATTACCCAGTTGGAATCGTTGATGTTTCTTCTCTTGCCAATCCATTTTGTCCCTATCAATCTTCTGAATTTAACTTCAGGATCAGAACTGATGCGTGACGTGCTATTACTTCGTTATACATTTTATGTGGAGGTCACTTCTGCACGCTCCGCTTCCTGTCCTACTCTTCTCTCTTCTTCCAATGAGCTTCTATTCTCAGATCGTGGGAGGCACTTGTTCTCTCACATTTTAGTAGTAATTAGAGCTATCAGTTTGAATGGACCATTTTCTTTTCCACAATGTTCTTGTATTTATCTGTAGTGTATTGGTGCTAGAGATTGTAGGTGGGAGGAGAAACAGGAAATTCAACCATCCTCTATCGACAGCTTAACCTACTTGGCCACGTATGCAATCATAATCCGAACAAACGTTCTGTTATACAAATCCCGCAATTCTTTCAGCGTCGCAATTATCTGGTTTTGGTTTTTGTCCCCTCCAGGCATGGAGACCGTCCAAGGAGACGAAATCTTGTGAACTAATCGATCCGTCAAATTTGGTAACAAATCCAAAGCGCTAAGATCAATCCGTGCGGCTCTGCTACGTGCGCAACACAGTCCAGACGAGAGGCCTAATATGCCAACACCAACAGTAGTTCTGCTGTTGAGGAAGCGACATGGCATTGCCTCTGCCTCAAGAGCCTGGCTTCTTCGATGAAGAGATCTGTCTGACATGGAATACTCATCAAACGAAAAGGACCTTTCTTCCAATACGCTTTGAAAGTTACTTTACTGGAGAGTCGATAATTTTTAAAGGCTCCATTCGTCAAAATTCTTACTTGTTTTGATCACATGTATAGTTGCAACGATCTTGCACTTAGACAGTTGAGATTCGCAGATTGGAAGAGATTTATTTGCAGTTTCAATGAAAATAACACAGCACTCGTGCTATAAGTCGGTACTGTCTATCGGGGCTGATTTATTGAGGTTCTTGCTAATTGTGGCATCTCAAGTAAAGATGCGTCTGTATACGTTGGGTTACAACGTGCTCACAGTACTATGGAGCACTCTATTGCAACATTACGAAGACATGTAGGGGCTGAACGGCCAAAATTGAATTTCAGGATGCAAAAGATCTTAACAGAACCACTAAAATAGAAAGCTCCAGCTCTATTATTTTTACAGTGATCATCTCAACCATAACTCAATTGAGCTCATATCGAGCTTCCTGTCTCTTGATGGAGACAAATTCCACCATAACTAAATTACACAATAAAGCTCAAATCTGGTTTCTTTTGCACTAGGAAATCACAAGTGCAGCCTTTCAGCAAAGAATCACACGAAACAAGCTGAATCTCATGTCTGAAAAGCTATCGAGCTTCCATTAGAGAGACAGTAACATCATTCACTGAATCGAGATCAGGTCTGTAAAGAGGCGGTTCTGGGATTTTCTGAGTCCTTATATGTGAGAAAGCTGGCTGCTTTGGAGAAGGTAGAGTTAACAGCTCATTCGTGAGCATCGTCAACACTTCTGACATAGTTGGCCTATCAGCTGCGATCTCTTGAACACACAGAAGAGCCACGTTAATATGTCTCATCAGTGTGCCATCAGAGTTGTGATGTTCTAACACCGAATCCACCAAGCAGAGAGCTCTGTCTTCTTGCCACAGTTGCCAAGCCTGAAAAGCAAGAGACGGCTATGTGCTCATGTTGTCAAGACAATGCTTAGGGAGAGCTACCTTAGAGTGACACAAAAACGGCACCTGATCCTAATTAAATAGCCAAACTAGAGGAGCAAAAAAGGATAAACATATAAGTACAAAGATGATTCTCTTTTTGTACAGGCGCAAAGCTTCTTACATGTCCAAGAAGATCCATTGAATCCGTCTGATAAAAGCCTGTATTCTTCTTGCCGCTTATTATCTCCAGAAGCAGCACTCCGAAGCTAAACACATCCGACTTTACGGAGATGACTCCCTCCAAGGCATACTCCGGAGACATATAGCCACTAGATATCAATCAATGGGGTCAGGTTCTTTAATTACCACAAGGGACTCCATAGAGCAACCCAGATGCATCTTTCTTCGCAGAAAATGTAAAGTCAATGAAAGGTC
Source organism: Eucalyptus grandis (assembly GCF_016545825.1). NCBI lineage: Eukaryota > Viridiplantae > Streptophyta > Magnoliopsida > Myrtales > Myrtaceae > Eucalyptus > Eucalyptus grandis. The sequence continues at coordinate 44,393,972 of NC_052617.1, read as the reverse complement.
TGATAAATGCTTCGTTAGGCAAATATTGCACTTACTATGTTCCCACAATTCGATTTGTGTTTGCCTCAGACTCATTTCCACCAAACATCTTTGCTAGGCCGAAATCGGCTATCTTGGGGTTCATTTCACTATCCAATAGAATGTTGCTAGCTTTGAGGTCTCTATGGACAATGCGCAATCTGGAGTGTTGATGAAGATAAATAAGCCCTTGAGCAATTCCTTCAACAATGTGTGCACGCTTTTCCCAATTTAGGAGATGTCGTTTTGCTTGATCTGTTCCAATTTGATGTTACTAAGACATTATTTTGAATGAATTGACATAAAAAGTAAAATTAAAGTCAATACACATTTTCCTGAGGGGAGCAAAACAGCTCACCAAAGAGGATGGAATCTAAGCTTTTGTTGGGCATGTATTCGTAGATTAGAATCTTTTCATCTCGCTCTAAGCAGCAGCCCAGGAGTCTAACAAGGTTCTTGTGTTGTAGCTTGGCTATTAGCATTGTTTCATTTCTCAACTCTAACATCCCTTGAGCAGACTTCTTGGAGAGCCTCTTCACCGCTACATGTTTTCCGTTCAGTAATTTACCCTGGAAAGAATTCACTCGCATAGCCTTTAGTAATGCGAACTTGCCATTTCGAAATGGAATTTGCAAGACTATAAAAATTACTACCTTGTAAACTGGTCCAAAACCTCCTTCTCCTAGCTTGTTTGAATTCGAAAAGTTTTCCGTCGCGGCAGTTACACTTGAAAAGCTAAACAAAGGCGACCGAGCATCCTCCGCATTCTTTTCGTTTCCAATTCCTTTTTGAGAAGTTTCATCTGTACCAGCTGCAATGCTCATGTCCACATCAAACAGTAAAATGTCCTGAGTTGGTCCCATTTTACCTGTTCATCAAAGCCGCATAATGCTTTTTATACCTTGAGAGACCACAGCACAAGAAAAAGGAAACAAAGGATTAGAGGACTTGCCCTTCTGTTTCTTCTTCCACCGGCAAAAGATGTAGGTGCTTAGGACTAGACCAACAAGCGGAACAGCAGAAGCTAGGGCTATCGTTAGTGTTTTGTTAATTTCTGAAAATTCGCATGTGAAGGAAGTAATAAGTCTTCCTCAGTAAAGCAGCATAATGTCAACAGGATTAGAAGAATGCTTCTACCTCGGGAGTTTTGGAGCTCATAAGCAGCAAGTTTGATGTTTATTGTTTTGCCGTCAGGATCACGCTGCTTTAGATTTAGGAGGTCTCCGTGCCACAGCAAACACTTGCCGCTGCCGCTGCCATCATGAGCATACGCAGTGCAAGAACAATTACCTGAGCAGGCTGATTTACATGCTTCAGTGGATATTCTTTCCAACGAATCGTAATAGAGTGGAAATGTCACATGGTCTATCTCAAGGAATCCATCCTCACCACCATTACCATCTCCCATTTCTTCACACTGCAACGGTATTCTCCTCGTGCACCCTGTAGATGTATCGTACTGTGGCCACTTCTTCGCATTTGAGGTCCTAAATCCATCCAAGCACTTACAAGGAGCAGGAACAGTTCTGGCGTTGCATGTGCTGAATGAACCACAGAACTTGAAGACATCACATTCGTCCCGCGGTTGACTCCAAAACTGCATCCATTGTTTTGACGTCCCCAGCCAGGTGCGTTGTCCAATCTGTCCATGCAGGTCCATAACTAACCTTGAGCTTATGTTAGCAAACGAACTATAAAGCGAATATGTGAAATATCTCTCGTTCCGATTGCTAATGAAGCTGTAATTGAATATATAGTTTAATCTCATCTCAGGAACAGAAGAAAATATTTGTGAGTCTCTATCCCAAAGCCCACTAGTCCAATATTTCTCACTACCTTTCAGGATAACAAACTCATCCGGGCTTTCGGAATCTATTCTCAGGGAGAAATCCCCAGGGCTAGGGTCTGTGGCGTTCTTCCACGAAGTCAGCGCCCATACCTTTCCAGTCTTTCTGCTGTATCCAAGCTTCATTCCAGGCAGAAAAGTATCCGAAGGATCATCAAAACTCTGCCACAATATTACTTCTGAGCTCTCCTCCCTCAATACAAAATTTCCTGAATCCAACAGCGTAGCGCTGACGTTGCCACTGACGGAACTATCGCTCAACCTGTAGGTTACTCTGCCACCCCGGATCACGAGATTGGCTCCATCTATGGCAAGAGCAGGAGCGGAGGTGGTGAAAGGCAGATCTCTGTTACCCACCCAGACAACGGTTCTTTCCTCAATCCCCTTATACCATATTCCGAGGTACGTATAAGAAGACTTTCCTGGGGAAAAGAAACCCAACTCAAATACCCCACCAGAAGATACTAGAGTGTCTGAGCCTGTGAGACTCTGTCCCGCTGAAATCGTGCTCATTTCAGCAGCATAAACGACAGAGAATCGAATGCAATGGCACGAGAACATCAACAAGGACAGGAGGGCCAGTTTCATTGTAGGCATATTCGTGTTGCAGGGTGAATCCATTGAACTGGTTGCTGTTCGGGCAGATAACGGTTCGGGGAATAGCCGAAGAAACAAAGAGAACTATCCCTCTGGTAACAATTCCACGGGAAGTGATACATGAAAGGAGGGAGACGTGCAAAGACTTGGCAACTCTCAAAGTCTTGGCACCCAATGTCTTGTAGCGACGAATCAACGGATACAACTCCACGAAGTTACGTCCGACGAATACTATTTAGTCTTTGAATGAGACGCCCGCACCATGGCTTTTCTTCTACCCAGGAAACAATGGATTCAGAAAATATAAAATTTATATTGCTATAAAGTAAGACCGAATGATGTGGACGTGCCGGAGTGGTTATCGGGCATGACTAGAAATCATGTGGGCTCTGCCCGCGCAGGTTCGAATCCTGCCGTTCACGACTTTTTTACCTCTTCCTTTTTCTTTTTTCTAGGATCATAAGATGAGGGGACACTGACGATCAAAAGCAATGTACCGCTGGAGAAGGTAGTACATAGCGCGAGAGATCCACGGACTGCCACCGCATATGATGCGTAGAGCCCCGATCTTTCCGCAGTACATACATAGGTGAAAAGAGATCAGAGGAGCTTAAATTTGAGAGCTTGAGGAACGGTTTTCTTCAAAATCAAGGGCTCCAGGGCCATGCCATAAATGCCCTGCTTTATCCAGGTTATGATATGTAAGGCCAACATCCGCGCATGCAATAAGCTCAAAGTCTTTTGCTGGCCAAGAGATTGAGACAAGCCTTGAGTCAGCGCAAGCTTATACCATAAAACAAGACAAAAATTGGCAGTGGCGTCCACGCGAAGCACCAGAAAGTACAATTTCAGCATAAACTTTTTGACTTCCGATATATCTCATGCGGAATAGATCGGTGGGTATAACCTTTGACAACCGTAGAGTGAATAAATGTTAAATTATATTTCGAATTTGAACTTATGAATAAAACCTAACTCGAGATAAATTATAAGAAAGTTTGGTCAATTAAATTAGGAATTTGGATATATTTGCAGACATTCAAAATGGAGTAAATCAGAATACGGTTATTTTCTTTGGCGATTTGGAGTCAACAAAAGAAACGGGAAGTCCAATTGGCCATTTCCTTTTTAAATTAAATGAGATCTTTGACCGATTCAAAATTGGACTTCTAGGGTGGGTTTATATAAATATTTCCATATGCGATTTCGACTCTTTGGTAGTGGACTTTGAATTTGACAATCAGTCGATCAACTTGGGTTTCATATATTTAGAAAATATCTTCGCTGCAACGGGGATGGACTTCTAGAAGCACCGCCTGAGTGGTTGGTGTTCCGTTGTTATTGCCGTGAAGTCTTGAAGTGCCATATATTGAGTGTTTGGCAGCGGGTTCATTATTATTGTTCGTGAATTACATCCTAGAAGAATTAGTGCTCAAGCCAATTAAATCTTTCGAGATTTGTGTGTAATTCCTTTATGAGATTGAGAAATTATTTCACGAGAAATTGTAAAGATAAACACTGCGTGAATTATTGTACATTTCGTGAGTTATTGTGTGTAATTGAGCTTGAAAAACATTATGAGTATTTTAGTGACTCGAGTATGTGTTGTATATCTGTTGTATCGCTTGATGTATAGTAAATTCGTTGCTACTTTCATGAATGTAGGTTACTACAATGGAATCACGTAAATCCGATGTTCAATTTATTTGCTTTATTATAACTACTTTATTATTCGATTGCTTGTTTTTCGCAACAATTGGTATTGGAGTCAAGCTTAGTTGAGTTGAAGTGAATCGATGGCGACACAAGGCGGAAAAGTTAGAATCAACAGATTTGATGAGAATGATTTTGGTTTCTAGAATATGCAGATTAAGGATCATCTTTATCAAATAAAACTGCACTTGCCCTTGTCGAGGGAGAAGCTAGAGACGATAAGCAAGCTAACTAGGAATTGTTAGATAGACGAGTTATGGGTATTATTCAGTTAACGTTAACTCATAACGCCACATTTAATATTGTGAAGGGGAAACCACTACAAGTTTGATAAAAGCCATGTTGGATATATACGAGAAGCCATCTACAATCAACAAAGTTTATTCGATGCGACGTCTATTTAACTTTAAGATGAGCAAAGATGTGCCAATTGCAAATCATATCAATGAATTCAATGTGATTTTTAGTCAATTGAGTTCAATTGAAATTGACTTTGAAGATGAGGCACGTGATTTAATTATGTTATCCTTATTGCCTGATAGTTGAAATATTACTATTATTATTGTTACTAATTCCTCTTGGTCAACGAGTTTGAGGTTTGATTGGATTCAAGATTTAATTCTAAGTGAGGACATCCATAGAAAAGAATCTAGCTAACTTGCTTTAATAGCTGAAAAAAGAAAAAAAAAAAAAAAACTAGTATACATGTTAGCAAAGGTAGTATAAACAGAAACAGATATAGTCAATCTAATTTGAACAAACGCAGTCAGTCTAAGACTAGTGGTGTCATTTGTTAGAATTGTGGTAAGAAATGGATCTTTGAAAGAATTGCTTTAAACTGAAAAATGAGAATGGTAAAAAAAATTATAGTTGATCCTACAAATAATGTTACAACTATAGATATCAGTAATTTGAATGGCACATTCAAGTGTTGAAAAAGAAATTGATTTCTTTGAGTGCCTTGGATTCAACTGGATGTCAACAAATTTTCAGAATGTGGAATTCTAAAAGTTGTTTAAAGCGACTTGGTGATAATGAAATGAATCAACACAATAACCTGTATGAACTTCAAGGTGAAAACGGTGACAGATTTCACCGTGGAGACATCGGATGCATCTATTCAAAAGTCCGAATTATGGCATTTATGCTTTTTGGGGAACATTAGCAAGAGAGCCCGAAAGTTTTAACTAAAAGAAATATGTTGTGTGGTTATGTTGCTATGCAGGTGTTGTGTTTAGATCAATGGCAAAAAATGCGATTCAATGTGATTGTCAAAGAAACCACAAAAATTGCAAAATCAATTCACTTGGTTGTTTGCAAGTTATTAAAGTTTCTTTCAAGAAAAAGTGCTAGATTTATACTAACAATCGTTAATGACTACTCGAGGAAGACATGGTGTTTGCACTAAGGCACAAATTTAATGTTGTTGTCAAGATGCTTTGATCAAAAAGGAGACTAGTAAGATGATCAAACAGGTGCAAACTAAACTTTCGGAGCTGTTAAACAAGTTTGCATAAAGGATGACATAGTGAAACACCTTATTAGTGCCAATGTAGCATAACAAGTTGCAGAATTGATAAGCAAAATAATACTAGAGACGGCTCATAAAATACTCTCTAGTGTTGGCATGGTTAGGAGATTCCTAACGAATGTGTTTAGTACAACAAGCTACCTAAAGAATAGATTTGCATCGACTACGATTAGACGTCGGACTCCCGAAGAAGTGTGATCAAGTAACATTGCTGATTATTTAGTTCTTAGAATATTTGATTGCCCATGTTATGCTCAAGTTAGTGATGGTAAGCTTAATAGAAGGGTAAGAAAGTGCATATTCCTAGATTTATTTGACGAATCTCCAGTACTTCTGGCTAACAGTGTATTAACAATGTTTATATGGATTTCAAGGGTGTTCAACTTGAAATGGATTTGCAACTAGAAACTCTTGATGTAGTGGGTACTAACAAAATAATCAACACATATGGTGTTTGTAGCAAGATAGAGTATGTAGAGCCAATAATTGTTGTAATTGTCGATATTGACAAGGTACGTGTTCAATCTCTCAGTAGGTATGGATACAATAATAGCTTTACTTTATTTGTCGTAAAGGAGGTTATGTCGGAGAATCGTTCTAAAATTATTAAAAGTACATGTGGAATTAGTGTTTTGATGAGGTTGATGGTTATGGTGAAGTTAGAGTTTGGCTTGGACTTGGAAAATATCTATGGGGTAAAGCTCATCGGGAGCTATGGGAGAATTGTAGCAAAGTTTGAATTTTTAGCAAAGCAATTGTGATTTTGTTAATGTCAATCCAAAGTAGAGATTGTTAAAATATAATTTGAGTTTGAACTCATGAATGAAACTGGCTTGCAATAAATTACAAGAAAGTCTGGTCGATTAAAGGAAAATTAGAAATTTGAATATCTTTGTGGACGTTCAAAATCAAGCAAACCAGAATACTGCAATTTATTTGGCGATTTGGAGTCGGCCAAGAAACATAACATAAACGGAAAGTTTAACCGGATGGTTTCCTTTTCAAATTCAGTGTGATCTTTGACCAATTCAAAATTGGACTTCTGGGGTGAGTTTATGCAAATATTTCCATATATGACTTCGACTCTTTGGTAGTGAACTTTGAATTTAACCATAACTCGGTCAACTTGCTTCTCATATATTTAGAAAATATGTCTGCTGCAATGGGGATGGACTTCTCGAAGCGCCGCGTGAGCGCTGGGCGTTCCACCATTATTGCGGTGAAGTCTTGAAGCGCCTGTATGTTGAGCGCTGCGCAGTGAGTCCATTGTTCTTATTTGTGAATTACATCCAATAAAAATAAAAATAAGTATTCACGTCAATTAAATCTTTTGAGTTTAAGATTTATGAGTAATTCGCTCATGAAATTGAGAGATTATTTCGAAAAAAATTATAGACTAGAACACTACGTAAGTTATTAAATGTAATTAGACTTGAGAAACACTGAGTGTATTTGAATTATGCAAATATGGTTATAATCTTCATTGTATCGCTTTATCTATAATAGAATTCGTTATTGCTCTCCTTATAGACATAAATCATTACAACCGAACCACATAAATCCGGCGTCTAATTTATTTTCTTTATTCTATCTATTTTATTGTTCAATCGCTTGCTAACAAGCTGCTGAACTCATTGGCAAAGCCATCGAAAAGCAACCTTAGTTTACTCGGCTTCCTTCCTGATCTCGGCTGGCCAAGACACAGAAACCTTGATATAATTCGTTCGCATGTTATCCTCGACAAAGCTTTTACCTTCCATTGGTGCGAGTCACAATTCAACCTGTAAGTTTGTGTTTATATACATTTATACTATTTACCCTTGAAAGAAGTGCATGCAGGGAGAACTTTCAGCTTCTCAGTCTAAATTTGATCTTTGAATGTTGTTGTTCTTGCAAACGCTACAATCCGAGGAAGAGTAAACATCGCACACAACATCCATTTACCCGGCGCAACAAGACGAACCCTACGCATTTCTACTTGAACTGCCACCTCCGATAAGGCAATTCTTATCCTCTGCATTCACATTAAAAAACCAAAATGGAAAAGAATCATCAAAAAAAGAGAGCAAAAGATGGACAATAGCAAGCAACAAGTAAAGATGTGTACACCTTGCCCTTTTGCAAGGCAACTGTAAAACAGATATCTGAGAGGCACCAACCTCATGAAAGTCGAACTCAGGATCTCCAGCTTTTGAGAATCCATACACATGGATCACAGGTAGGGCGTGCATCATTCCCTTGGGTTTATCTCCATATATTCCCCTAAATGCATCTATTGGAGATAAAAGGATTAATAAAAATTACTCATACTCCAGAAACATGCCTGCATACTATCGGAAACCTTTCCCTATTTACTTTAATGACATTAATGACAGTAAATAACATACCTAAATATTCAGCAGCATCATTTGGCAAATTCATAACAACCTGTGTAATGGACAAAGCTTTCTCACTTGCAAACAAAGACTTGATAAACCTTCTTCCATCCATATTGAAAACCTATAAGGCATAAAAGTCATTGCAGCAGTCATAATTTTACCTTGAGAACAAATTGGTTAATCTGGCAGTGAACTAAAATGTGTATAGTGCAAGTATCAGTGTGAGCCCAGTTGTCACTTCTATGATTGGTGATGATATGAGTTAACAACTACAGAGAGGGTCAACAATATTTAATATAACTTTCCTTATGAATGTCAGCATGATAAACCTAGTTATCTATGTGTAATACTGACACTACTGTAGTAAATCAATAATAACGCACTAAGGTCAGATAACAAAACAGGACATGTGAAACCACATCCTAAATCACTCAGAACTAAGACAAACATGTCTTTTCAAGTTAGGTATTTGTTCATGTAAGCTTCACATATAATCACATCATCGAGTACAACATGTACAACCATCCTGACGATTGTCAACAGCATAAGATGTCAAAGATCCAGAAAGAAGGATCCCAATGCAATCTGACACCTCTATCCCCATGCAATCTTGAACTCTAAGTTTCTGAGAAATATCATGTTGATAAGCCAGACAAGTCAAGTATTCTGACACCTCTACTGAAGGTACCAGAGTAAACTGACAAACTAGATTATCAAAACTGGGTTTCTATTTGAGCTTAGGCCTACAGAAGTCTTCTGCTAGAGTCTGTTTAGAATATCTGTTTTCAGACTTTTCAACAGCTCTAGTATTTACTATTGGCTTAAATAATACCTGAATTTTCCTGTCAAGTTTGTTGAGCACAATGTTCTTTTCTAAATATTCAACTGCTTGAGGATTCAAGTCATTGGCATAGACTCGTTTGACTATCTTTGCTGCAGAAATGGCTATTGGTCCAACGCCACAGAACACATCACCTGTTAATTACGAAAAAGAATAATTCATTAACCACCGCAAATAGCAAGATAGTAAGCAGATCTGTAGTCACAAATGTGCAGATCTCCCCAGCAGTATGACACAGAAAGTAAAATGAAGAAACAAATTTTATTGGACTAGAGAGTACAAAGGAAAAAGTATACAAAATAAAATGCTCCAGCAACGCCACGACAGTTCACGGAACACATACAAAAGATTTACACTCTAGCATTCAATTATTGTCCAATCAAACTATAGTTGTAATGTGAGACGCTTCTTTAGTTGAAGGCATGGTAGCATCTAGACATGATTAGCCCTAATCCATAGAGAAAGTACAACTTGCAATCCATTACTGAGAAGCTGCTGCACTAGTACATGTCCCTTGCTGCAGGCAACTTTCAACCTTCTCAACCAATTATCTACAGATTGATGCACTTTTCCTTTTTCAGGCAAGATTAATTATGGTGGCTAACATACATCATGTCTCAAAGGACTTTTGCTTTTTGCTGATCTAACTTTTACAGCAGACGCATTTTGATTTATTTTTTTTCCCTTCTACCCTAAACACCTGATACTTTCATCATATACAAATGTTGACATATAAGTTCACATATTTTTTTCAAAATGTTTTTATATTTGTATTATATTCTAAATTTTGCAGGAAAGCAAAAAATGCACATTTTGCTTAAACTTAGTTCTTAACAAACAAGTCCCTAACATTTCAGTCATTTATATAAAATTCAGAATCAGAACAATGGGAGCAAGGAACTCAGCCACAAAATAGAGAAATGGCATCACTTAATTACATCAAGGAAATCATGGTACTGTGCTGTCACTGTTTGATAAGTCTTCCACCCACTTATTAGTGATTAATGCTTCAGATTTTCTATAACACCTTCGTTTATATGACTTTTAGCATTGCAAAGTAGAAGTGACAACTAAATACATGGGTTAGTAACCAGATAACACACACCAAAATCCTGGTTATATCAGAACAATCATCACAGGAATACAAAGATTGATCATCACAAATGCAACCGAAAAATGAACATACAGATAACATCGTTGTGTGTGAAGCCACTTAAAAGTCTCTGCCTTTCAGTCGCTAGCCTCGAATTCCAGTAACTGCATGAGATAGGAAATAGATAATGTCCCCTAGTGCCAGTGCCAATATAAAACTGAAAAATTCTGAATCTTCCACTCCAATCTTAAAAGGAACTTCATATATCTCCAGTTTCAACAATTTCAACCATAACATGCGTAGGCATGCACCTGCACACACACGATCTGAACTATCATTCATGCCAAATGCAGGAATATTCTTGTTGAAAGAAGCTAGCAATTTAGCAAATTGACTGAGACAAAAGTACTGGTCATATTGCTGGGACACAAGATGGAGCTCTTCAATAGTTTCATGAAATTTTAATTGGTAAAGTCTATCGAAACCCCACTGAGAAGTACCTGTTATTGAATTTATCAAACATTCTACTTCAGAAACTTAATCTAAACAAACGACTTATAAGGACATGAGAACATACACAGTTGCAAGATCAACACTGAATCTTAACCCATTTTCAACAACAGTAGTCACTAGGGAATGGTTTCCAGCCAAAACCTCAAGCTGCATCGTCCTATAATCATTATGAATCATGTCAATCTTATTGACAACTCTTTGAATCTTTGGCTTGTTTTTATCCAAAACCACCTGAAAGAGAACATGATACCGTTACGATATATCCTAAAAATTAACCCATAGTAACCTTAATATCCAAGACTGAGCAGTAAACACCTTAGCTATGAGCTTCTTGTATGGTAAATGTTCTTCTCTCAAATTCAAATGCGCAATATGTCCTACAGTTTCAAAAGACGAAGGAACAATCATCCCCTTAGGTAGCAAGGCCTCCAAAATCTGCATATATGAAAATAGAATGAGAGCAAAACCAGTTTGAAGTACTTGTACTGTAAGTCCTCCAGTTTATACTAATAATGAGCTGCCAGCATGTGTTACCAAATCACATAATTAAAATAAAAGCCTATTCTTACATAAGAAAAAAAAAATGCAAAAGCAACCAACTGATGGCTAGGACAAAGACATGCTATAGCCTTACTGCTTGCAAAAACAGGAACTTGCAACGGTGTTGGTGTAATCACCTCATTCATCGACCAGTAATCATAGAACAAAGTCAGTATGCAAGACACAAGCTCAATTGAACTGGTGCCATCTCTTTCGCCTTCTTTGAACACTGCCTGGCATAACAATGCAATGATGTTTGTCATTGTGAATGGACATAAATAAATGAGAAACTAAAGAACCTCAATTGACTTCAAGTCTCTTAAGCACCAGAAAGAACCCACCTTGACAGCTTCAGGCAAATCCTCTAAGCATTTTTCGGCATATCTGTCATCCAGAAGCAACAATCTCGTCGAACCCCTCCACCTTCTCCCCTTGAATTCATCCCCCAGCAACCCCCTCAAATCCTCTCCTTCTCTTTCTTCATCTTCAATCACCTCCACCACAGCAAATTTATTCCTCTTTACACTACCTTCTCTGTTTCCATCCTTCTTCTCATTAACCTCCCTTTTCTTCCCCTTCTTTGGCCGTGAAATCTTCGCCAAGTTCCTAAAATTCACGAAACCTCGTGAATTGAACGTCTCCGCAAGTCTCTCCCTGTACAGAACACCGCTCAATCGCTCACCGTCGCCCTCCGCTCTCCCATAAATTCTCCTTCCTAGCTTCTCACATTCCTCCCCCTCGCCGGATTCCCGGGACTCGTTCCGGCTTCCGATGAGCTCAGCGACATCGTCTTCGACTTCGTCGCCTGGAACCCGGGCGACGTTGCAGACGCGAGGCCAGTTGAGGAGGTGCCCGCGGAGGCGGCTCTCGAGGGCGAAGCAGTCCTTGGCGGGCACGCGCAGCGCGGAAATCCTGAAAACCCGAGCGAAGCTCGCTTCGTCGAGCGCATCTTCGCATGCTTCCTCCTGATCAGAGTCTTTGAAGGATTGCGAGGGTATGGTGCCCTTTTGCAGCGAAGGTCCGTAGGGCAGAGGTGCCGCGGCGGCGTGGAGTTGAGTGATGTCTGTGGCGGCGGCGCGTGAGGCGATAGTGAAGAGGACTGAGCTGGGCTTAGAGTGAGGAGTGAGGCGGAACGTGGACGGTGAAAGGGGAAAGGATAGGCGGTGATAAGGTTTAAGCAAGAATTTAGCGACCATTTCCGCCGTCGCCGCTGCCGCCGTCGCCGTCCGAAGGAGGGTGGACGGGTTTGGAAATGGAGATTTTATCATAGGCGAGCAAACGGATAGAGAGTGGGCACTGGGCAGAGCAAAAGAGAGGGACGAAAGTGCTATTGCCAGAGCCTTTGCTGGTGTTGACCGTTGCCCGGTGTCAAAGGGTTGTAATGTGGGCGAACCGGGAATTGGTCGGACGCCACGACCCGGTTCACCCTGTGCACTTGGACTCGTTTTTTTTTTTTTTTTTTTTTTTTTTTTGGACAATCACTTGGACTCGTTTAATCAACTGCTCTTTTCATGAAAAAAAAAAGTGCACTGACATGTTTAAATTGACTTTCACATATTATTTAATCTAGACTTTGCAACTTACCCTTTTATCTCCGACCAAAAAAAAAAAAAAATGTGCATCGCTCACTTTAAATTTTTGTAAAAATAATATACTCTTGAAATTTTTAGAAAACCAACCATTAACATATAAACTAACACGTGATTATTTTCTTAAAATTTTGAAATCTTCGTAAAAGGGAATTCTTTGCTTTTACTTGAGTCTACAACAACAATAATCTCTTTGCGTTATTTGGTTTCAAGAAAAGCCACTTTTCACAGAAATATTTAAGAAGAGCTAGACCTAGATTTGGACCTTCAATGGCGAAGAAGATGCACGTCATTGAAGAAGAGCTGAAGAAGAAAGATGAGCGAAAGAGCGAAAGGAGAGAGCAGCATACCTCAGAAAAATCTGGAGAGGAAAAGTGAAAAGTCAAAGAGAAAAAGATGAAAAGAGAAAGTGTTTTCACCTTATGAGGTGGAGGAATTTGTTTTCCAAAAATAATACATGATATTTGTGTTGACCGGAAAGTATTTTCTGTTGACCAAATCTTTTTAGAGAACCAAATAGTTGAAAATCTGGAAAACACTTTCCAGTAAAATACTTTCAGTGAAACAAACACACCCTAAGTGACAGAAATTATGTATAGCTTTTACTAATTACAAGACTAAATATAATGAGTATTGTGACGTCAAAGCTATACACATAGAGATGAAATTGTTAGGAATGTATAAGGGTGATTGGCAAATGTAAAAGATAAGTGCAAAATAAAAAAGCAGGAGCTAATTCGGTTTAGTTGGAAATTTATTAATATTCACAAGAAGTTCAATTTTTTGAAATCCTCTTATTTGAAAAAGTAATTAATAAATCAATTGACAAACAAAACGGATCCCATTATGAAACATCACTGTTCCATTACAATGATTGATTTGTTCTTGTGCGAATATATATTTGAAGATATCTTTAGGAACTAGTTTTCATATTCTAGACATAATCATTCTCGGGATTGATTTTATTAATATGGATTGGGAGAGACAAAGCAGGTGATTAATCGAGTCGTTCAAAATTCAGTTTGCAAACCGAAGCTCACAAATTTGACTTATCAATCTATCCTCGATCTTGGGAAATCTTTATTAGTTCGCCGAGGACGAGTTTAGACTTAAGTTGTATGACAAGTCTTGAATTCTCTACTCACTCAAACCTGATGGATCGGCCAGGCTCGCTTCTTACATTAGCCCATAGTCCGTTAGGGTCTCGAACCGAACATTTCATTTGCATTCGAGATGGATCTCGACCTCATCCAAAAGCTCCTTCGGGCGCAACGAAAGGGTACACAATTGGAGAGTGCTCATAGGCCTTTGCTCAAAGTCAAAAGCTGAGTTCGCCGCCTTTCCTACTTTCTAAGCAAGAAGCATCACGAGGTGCCGCGTGTGGCGTTACGTGGCCCGGCTTGATCTCCTGTCGCTATTTGCCGCGCTAGAATTCTGTCGCTATTTGCTCTGTCGAGACTAGATTACAGCTTTTAGCCACGAACTCCTCGAAGGAATTCAATGTAGCTGACGATGGCGGTTCCGACGACGACCTCTCGGTATTGATCAAGCCGGGCGACGTCTGAACGCATCTTCTCCATCCAGTCCGCTCACTCAAAGTATCCTTGGCTCCCAGGTAAAGCATCCGCTTTCTAGCACTCCATCGAACCGGCTCGTCGACCGTCTCTCGTGACGTTGTTGCACTCGCGCCCGTTCGTAGAATTCGAAACTTTTTTTTCTTTTTTTATATATATATGCGATGGACGGGGACTAACGCGGAGAATGCCTGGACGGTTTGCTACTGTCGGTACTGTCGCTCGCAAAGCTGGTGCGTGTCCGTTCGGATGAGTTCTATATCGGGACGACGTTCATTGTTTTTTTCCATTCGCTTGTGGTTATCGTCGGTTCTCTCTTTTTCGTGCTGTTTTGAACTTGGAGTCTGATCGTTCGTTATTGGCTACCCGCAGTTGGAAGTTCGTCATGGGCGACCGCGATTCAGACGATGTTTTGAAGGACTTTTTCGTGCCAGATTACATCCTGGGACACGGCTCAGAAAGGGTCGGGGATTTTTCCCATGCGCCTGCCTGTCCGGTCATAGTGTTTATAAACTCCAAAAGCGGTGGTCAGCGAGGGGGAGATCTTATTGTTACCTACAGGACTCTACTTAATAAGAATCAGGTAATCTTCGTCGGACCTTCTCTATGGCTACATTTATTAGTGTCGCCATTCCACTTCATCGCTGCAAGAACAGACAGAGCACAGGGAAGTCGATGCTTTGCTTATCGAATTGTGTACTAGATTCATGGTATTGCACGAGTTACGTGAAGTTAGTTGGGAATATGAATGAATCGGAGTCATGAAAAACAGTTCTAAAGACAGTCGCGGAAAGATAATTTCTCTGCATTACTTGATTTTACTCAGTTAGCAATAAGCTGTGTTTAAGACATATCCATTCAAAAATCAATGGTACCAAAATCTATTAGGAGACGGGTAATAATAGCTTAGATTACTATTTACAGAAGAAAGTCAATTCCAAGACCATTTACTCTCTTGTTTAATTGAATTTACTTATTTCCCTGTGGTTATGTGGGTTGTGTATGGTTTATCAGGTTTTTGATTTGGGAGAGATAGCTCCCGGAGAGGTGCTACGAGAGCTTTATAAAAATCTAGAAATTCTGAAACAGGATGGTGATCCTTTGGCCAGTGAAATCCAGAAAAGACTGAAACTAATTGTAAGTCACTTGTACAGCTTCGAGCACAATGCACAAAGATGTTTTATATTCCCTGTGCAGGAGCATCATGTGCCTTCTTCTTTCTGCATGTATGCCCTTATATGATAGTTCTTCTTTCTTTTGTTGCCAAATGTCTAGGTTGCAGGGGGGGACGGCACAGCTAACTGGCTTCTTGGGGTAGTTTCTGATCTCAAATTATCTGAACCACCTCCAGTTGCTACTGTGCCTCTTGGAACTGGAAATAACCTTCCATTTTCCTTTGGCTGGGTAGGACTTCATATTCGGTACTGTTGGAGTGAAGTAAATGGACTACCTTGTAGGGATTGTGACTCTGAGAATTTGACATTTAATTTTCTACTTTACAGGGAAAGAAAAATCCCAGGATAGATAGGCAATCCGTGATGTCATTCCTAAATCAAGTGAAGACTGCAATAGAGATGAAAATAGACGGGTAAATGTTTTGAGTTTATATATTCTATTTGACTAACTTGAGAACAATAGCAGCGGATGTATTTAGGCAAGCTCCTCAGACACACTATCAGTATCATTCTTCTGGAGTGGCCAAAATCTCGTGTCCTGCTGTTTTAGCTTCATAGTGACTTTGGATACCCTTGCTTCTCACTTCTCAGGCTGTGTTTAATATTTGATGCTGTATGCTTTGTCATCCTATAAAGTCTTGAACCTAGATTGGGCAATATTGTCACATCTTAAAGCAAAAAATCGAGCTGCATTGTGCTGAACTTTTGAGTCATACAGTGGAGAGCCTATTAACAGATTCATGAGCCTAAGAAACAAAGTGCACAGAAAGTTTGTCTGTTTTCTTTCTTTTTGAACTTTCCCGGAGCACTAATTTGCTTGGTTAGAACAT
This sequence comes from Eucalyptus grandis, assembly GCF_016545825.1. Classification (NCBI taxonomy): domain Eukaryota; kingdom Viridiplantae; phylum Streptophyta; class Magnoliopsida; order Myrtales; family Myrtaceae; genus Eucalyptus; species Eucalyptus grandis. The sequence continues at coordinate 44,377,734 of NC_052617.1, read as the reverse complement.
CAAATTTATAGTCAGAGGTTGCCATTTGGCACATCCTCAGAACTGCGTTCTGTTAATAATGAATTTCATTAAAATTTCAGTTGGCATTTGGTCATGCGAATGAGAGCTCTTAAGGAAGGTTCATGTGATCCAATTGCACCAAGTGGACAAACCAATTCATTGAATGCATTCCAACAGGTCTTTGAGCCAGATCCCTCATATATGGCAAGTTCCTATCTATACTATAAGCTGTGCCATGTCCTAATTGATGATGCAGAGTGTGAACAATATTAGAAATCTCTTCCTGTTAAATTTGTAGTAGCATAAAGGGACTGAATTTGCTTTTGTAAAGAAATATTCCATATAATGTACCGTCCTGGACTGTGAATTTATCTCACCAAGTTCCTTTTCACTATGCAACTTCTTGTTGACTGCATCAAGCATTTCTGGCTAGACAACCTATTGCAAAGTAGATGAAGAGATAGGTGTGTAGACATATTATGGCTGCCAAAATTCCACTGATGTGTAATTTTATGCAAGGTGCTCAGTAGAAGTCTCAAGGTAACAGAGCTAACACAAGATTTTTGATAGCTTGATCTGATGAGTTTGCTGGTCAAAAGAGTATGAACTGAATGAGTTGCTTAAAGCAGGACTGCTTCTGCCTTTATGAAATCCATAGGTCAACCGGGTAGGTTATTACTGTCTTTTGGATTCAGACATTTAACACGTGTAGTCAAATAGCAGTGTTTTGTAATTGACCCTCTGCTTGCCTAATTTATCTCTGATGCTCTTCTGGATTCATATGGAGACTTCGCCACTATTTACTTGCTAATATTCCATTGATGATTATCAGGATGGGTTCCACAAATATGGTGGAAGATTTTGGAACTACTTTAGCATGGGTAAGAAACAGAATTAGCGAAAAAAGTTATAGTTCTTCAATAGCTGAAACGAAATGGTAGCACTCATCTGAGGCCTTGAGTGAGATCGACTGCTTATTTGATGGAATTAGTAAAAGATGAATGTAGCTACTCATCTCTTAAGCAATTAATTGTTCTTGTCAGGAATGGATGCACAGGTATCATATGCATTTCACTCGGACAGGAAGTTACACCCGGAAAAGTTTAAGAACCAGTTAGTTAACCAAGTACTCTTCTCACTTAATACTAGTTTATTCACAAATTGCAAACTGACACTGTTTGTTTTGCGTGCAAAATCTTCTGGTATGTCGCACTCTTTCTTTTTGAAGGACCTTTTTTTATCTTGAATAGTTTTGAGTACACTGATTTTTCTGAAATCAAGATTTGATTGTCTCAAGGCAGTTGGAGGTGATTGTACTTATTTCATTAGACTCGAACGCAATCCTCAAGACAAATATTTGTTGAAAGCAGCTGAAAAAAGATGCAATGTGTCTTTAATTTTTCTCAGTGAAGCCTTTTTCTTGTTCTAGCAATCCATTCATTCAAGAGACATCTGTAGAATGTGTGCATATGGTATTTAGCATGAAACCACGTGGCTTGCTCCACCTGACTGCTCTGTTAGCCATTTTCAATGTTAGCTTTGAAGTTTCGATGCACTTCCTTTTACTCCATACGGTGTAACAAATCCATTTGTTTCAGTCTCACCCTAGATCTAGTATTGGATCCCAGTTGTTATATTTTATTTGGCTGTAGGGTTTCTTCTCCAGTATAATCTTTCCAATGTTGTTACTCTGAGCGAAAACTGATCACATAAGATTGAGGTAACGATAAAGGCAAGGCTTTTTATTTGTCACTCTCAAGGACTAGAAACCATTTAGTTTAGAAAGTAAATCTAGAGTTTAAGCAACTCTTGTTATCCAATTTCACTTAATTAGTCACGTTGGTGGTTGAATATCACCTACCAGTTGCCGCCATTACCGACTGATATTACGTAGAAGAACTTCCTGCAATTGAATTTTTATTGTCTACCATTACATTTGAAGATGCTTTGTGGCCACTAAGATACATCATCAGTTGACCCACTGATTCAGATACCATTTCCAGTTTCAGTCGGTACCATTGAGGAATAATGATTTATTTGCACCTGCAATCACTTTTGATGTTGTCTTCAAATATAAAGGTCCCCCATGCATGAACAAGGAGTTGTTCATTGACATACCAGGCACTTAAGCTCGATTCTTTCAATCCAAAACCATTTGAGACAAGTTTAGGTTATTTTTTCCTTCTCGATCTCAATGAGCAAATAATGAGAGTTACTGCCAACTGCTTCTGTTTTTGGCTTGTCAGAGCAATTATTTGAAGCTTGGATGTACTCAAGGATGGTTTTGCACATCTTGTTTTCACCCTTCTTCACGGTGAGTCTTTTGATTAGTTTCTGTAGTGATGCTTTACAGTTTTATATCCTGTATCTGTTTCCATTTCCCATTTGTTATCATCTTTTGTGTGATTAAAGATTGAAGTTTGAGGTAGGCACCTGCCAGATGGCATTATCAAAACTTTTTGGTTGTTACTTCCTTTCAGCAATTCGAGATTGTTTTGAATGATTGAAAGTAGCTAGATTGTCTGCAGCTGAATTAGAGTACAGCGTTCTGTATCAGTGGTCAATATCTGAGGATGTAACGTCAAGGCATGTGTCTCTGTCAAGCTGCGGCTGTCTTCTCTGGAACTTGGCCTTACATTGGCTTGCTCAAACATAATTCTTGCTAAGCCTTACCCTTACTAAACCATAATTCTAGCTAGGTGAAACCATGTGATTATATCATGCATCCACTTACTTTTTGGAGAAACCGTGGCTACTATTTATTCACTACTAAACTTCTACTCTGTTCGCTGACATTAAAATTGTTAAGATTGCTCTTATGATTGTGGTCATACCTTAACAGCCAGCACTTGTGTGAATTTGTATCGTATGACTTTTAGACCCTAGTCATCTACTTATTTGATTGCTCTCCTTCCCTTTGTTAGTTACTGCCAATGCCATTCAGTATAATTTAATTTTATACAGGAACATAGCACAGCTGGCAAATGTCAGGATATTGAGAAGACAAGGTCAGTGGGAGGATCTCTATGTACCTCGCAGGTGATTCCTCTCTACCTACTGTAGCATGGAAACTTGCACCTGCCCAAAATGCACTTCACATGCACTCTTATGAGCTTGTACTCATTTTTCAGTCAAGTGATTTTAGAAATTATATCTGGACTTTGGTGCGTTATTCTATACTTAGTTACATATTAGTGTATTACCATGTAAATTGCAGTATCCGATCCATTGTGTGCCTCAACTTGCCCAGCTTTTCTGGTGGACTTGATCCTTGGGGAACGCCAGACCCTAAGAAATCACATGAGGTTGGTTTTAAGTTTATTGCTATCCTTAATACTTTGCAGTATGATATGCAGAAATTTCATTTTAAAATATTCTATGCTGTGGATTCACTAATTCTTATAGAAAGACTAATCATTGGCCCGAACTTGTAGAGAGACTTGACACCTCCATACGTTGATGATGGCCTAATTGAGATCGTCGGTTTTAGAGATGCTTGGCATGGACTAATATTACTACTCCCAAAAGGACATGGGACTCGCCTTGCACAGGTAGAAATTTCATATATACATTCAGATTACACAAATTAATTCGACATTGATCGGCTGCCTGGGGAGGCTATTGCCCGCTGGATGCGGTGAACCTGTGTTTGTGCGGATGTGCCTCATTTTTTTCCTCCAAAATTCTTATTCCTCCCTGTAGACAAGTAGAGTTCATTTCGAGTTCAAAACAAGAGCAGCAGATCACACCTACATGAGAATCGACGGGGAACCCTGGAGACAACCATTGCCATTTGAAGATGGAAGCGTCACTGTAGAGATTTCCCATGCGGGTCAAGCGAAAATGCTTGCCCCTCCATCTTGCCGGTCCAAAAGTTTGCCCATTACTTAGCGGAATAAAGGAGGCAATATGATCGAAGAAGTGCTCATTAAAGTGGAGAAAGAAGAGAAGGTATAAATGCCGATAGAGTTTACATTATCGCTGGTAAGTTATTTGATGCCATTGAGCCTCTAGAATAACTCCGAGAATCAATGCAGTCCAGCCTGCTCTGTGTTAGCTGTATCCTGTCCAATGAAGGAAGTGTTCTGGCAGGACCTGCCACTGGATTAGATTTTACATCTGACCAATGAATTCTTGTAAAAGGCTATGCTGAATCACCGGACTTCCAACAGACTTGATATTTTTGCAAGTATGGTAAGGAAAAGTCGGTGCACTGAAAGTTTTACCTTCTTTTCTGATTTGATTGTTTAGTAGGAGTTCTATTCTTAAAAGTCTAGCACTAGAAGGTACCGTGATAGCAAATACTGATCAAACCAGACATCTAGACATTCTCTGCTGGCTTGTCCTCTTCGCTGTCTTTCTGTTGCAAAGATCAGAAGGCGTGACATCGAAAATCTCAACCGGTTTTCATGTGAATGTTCCGGGAGTTCCAGTTTTTGACAATTGGAATGGAACGATACCGAATAATGTTTGCCAATGCCTACCTGATGATGGAAAGCTCGCGACAATCTTTTTATTTACAAACGAACATGCTTTAAACATGAAGCACGTATCACTGTTATTATATGCGTACATAGTCCAATCAACAGTTTTAAAAAGGAGATCTTAGAAGCGAATGTCAATAAATTACTCAAAGAAGTGTTGGACGATGAGTTGATGATCTTTGTACATTTGATTGTTTGTATACAAATTGTCCCCCTAACCTATTTCCTAATCTAGTCAGAGACAAATTTTGAGCCTTTACTACGTCACTTAATTGTAACGCAATTGAATTGCTTTAAAAGTGCTTTGTCTCGACTTTCAGAAGTGACCGTTGAACACGACTACTACGAATTAAGCATAGAGCTAGTTGCCGCCTCCTCCGCAGCCCTTCCAAGCCCGAAAGTTCAAATAAGCAGGCTCGAGACAACAAGAAAGTCTGGCCAGCTTTATACGAATTGGAACAAATCCTACTTCCAATCCTATACTTGCACCTTTTTGAACTGACAAGTTTTCTGATCAAGTCTATTCAATACCGAATTTCGACTAATTCCAGCCAGCGTGATTGTCCTACAACACCAGAATTCGGTGAAGGTGGACGCAACATGGGCACCACCACAGAAAATCTAGGCAGTATGAAATCGGAACATAATGTGGATAAATTTAGCAAAGCAAACGTTTATGCCAGTAAAGTTTTATTTGTATTGCACTCGAAAGTCACTTCAATTAACTTTGTCAAAAGGGCTCCATTAGAAAACCCGTAATAGCAAAAGAACATAATTGAATATATCAAAGCTTATAGGCCTTCTTTGAAAAAGACGTGAAAGTATAGCATTAACGGAAGAATACTACGATACAATAATGAATTTAACTTGCACTCAACAATAAACCATGAAAAGGGAAATATATCAACAAAATGAATTTGCGTTTTCCTCCAATCACTCTAATCGATAAGTTACGCTCCACAAGAATCATTCGTATTTATATTTAGTTAAGTTTATATATATAGGGAGGAATCCTTTTCTTTTTGCCCTCCCTTCCGGAGAGCGACTTTAATTTCGATTGACGCGTCGGCCAGGGGACAGCTAATTTTAGTTCCCAGGGGCCAGCAGCTGATTCGGGCCCAAACCAGAAGCCGAAAGAGGGCGAAACCACGGCTCTTTCCTTGGATTACTGCCTGTTCATTACTGCCTCTAGTTTTCTTAAAGGCCAATACTAATCATCTCTCCCTCTGCTATATAAACCAGAAACCATTTCAGATCCTCCACAGAGCTCAATACCAAGACCTACCCTCCTCCTGAAACCCTCTCTAATTCTTGTTCTGATCGTTCTTTAACGTCCAAACCCACGAAAAAGAGGAACCCTTTGAAGGGAATCGAAGCGGAAGATGAATTCAGCGGGCAAAGCGTGGATCGTGGCGGCGAGCATAGCGGCCGTGGAGGCGCTGAAGGACCAGGGCTTCGCGAGGTGGAACTACCCGATCAGGTCGGTCCACCAGCACCTGAAGAGCAACCTCAGGTCCTACTCCCAGGCCAAGAAGCTCTCCGCCCCTTCTTCCTCGGCCGTGGCCAAGGGCATGAGGCGCTTGGAGGAGTCCCACGGCAAGGTCATGCACCTCAACTGCTGGGGCCCTGAGTCCACCAGGTTTTAGGAAAATAGGGACACTGTGATATCTGCAGTATAGGTAGAGAGAGATTTGCATTCTTGAATTGCTGAGATGTTGGCAATGGCGATTTGGGCTGTGGATTATTTGGTAACAGCGTATTGGAAAAGTGTTGGGGATCTTGAGTATTAGAGAAGCCTGATTATCATCTATTCCTGCCTCTGATTCCACGGTTGTAGCGTTTGCTGATAATGATGAGGTTGTAATTCAGAGAGATTGAAATTATCATATGTTGTGAACAAATTCTGGTGTTGCTCACCTCAATGAGAATTTGTTTACCTAAGATTTACTTTACCAGATAAAGTAACATCTCTTTTTTTGTGGGTTGGAATTGGAGTAAATCACATGTTGGAAATGTTATCCTTGCTTGAATAAGGAAAATACACAGATCAATTCATTTTCGACATTGTAGTTGATTCATCGATTAAATCATCCATTGGGGAATATTCATGAAGTATTATTGTGATTCTATCTTTTATTGTTAGGAAAAATATATTTTCAAGCAGGGTGTCATGTTGGACCTGCATCCTATAGAATTTGGCCCATCCAATTTACACCCAAAAATATCTTCTTCCTCCGATCAATTTTTAAAATAAAATTAAAAAAAATGCGACCAATTATCTATTAAAGCGGTAACTCAAATGACATTCAAGGAAATTTAGTGAAATAAAATAGTAAATTTTACAATTGATTAGCGACTATTACGACAACCAAAGATTATTACTTACAGATGGGCTCCATCTATTCATGGACTTGAAAGGGAACGTTATGTCCATTTGAACTAATTTACTAATAATACGGAAAAATAAAGTTTCCATAAATTTAGGTCACTTCTCCTAGTTCTCAAAATAAGTCGTGATAATTAGGAGCTTTTTGCTTGCTAAAACTTTAGGTTATTTACTATTTCTAAAAATAGATCATTAACCATCATTTACACGGGCTTAAAGGTAGTTCATGATTACTGGGGCCGATTACTAATTATAAGTTCATATCTCTCATGAAAAATTTAAGGAGCGTTGCTATGTCATTAGTTAATTATTAAGCAATAGTATTCTTCTATATTATTGAAATCTAGAGCTATATTACTACAAGAAAAAGGAAAGTACTAACTATAGGTGCAGCCAAAATTACGACTTTTTTGGCGAATTACAGCTATTGGAGTTAATTACTAATGACGGGAATTATAAGGTTTGATCTATGGAGGAAAATAACGATATTGTAATTCTATTTAAACAGTGGTAATATTTCCATTTAGCATAATAATTACTTCTCGCATTTGGTAATGTTTTAGGTAGCAAATTGCTTTTGGCTATAATCCTCAAAAGAAGTTATTTACCTTCAATGCAAAAACATCTCTTGAGATATGGTAATTTACCTTGTAGATTGTGTTTTGAAGAAACAAGCTACTTTGTAACTAGTAAATTGAGTGAGCGCTAATTCTTAATAATAGCAACCATACTTTTATGTCGATTGTAAATGCAAAATGATATTTGTAAAATGAGTTCCAATGCCCTAAATTACCTCTGAATTCGTAAATATTTATAAATGCAAAAATAATCTTACAGGTGGTAAATTACCTTTCGAGTTCACAAAACTGTCTACGACGACCTAAATTATAAGTGAAACCAACCATTTTCGAACACGAGACGGGGTCCTTTAATTTATCACGCAAGACCCTAGAAGGGCTTGTGGACCAAGAAAGGATAAGAAAATAGCGAAGGAAGATGCTTCGCGCCTGCTATCGTTGCTATTTTCCAGGAGGGGAAAGTTGCAATTAATTGAGACTACACGGGATTAGTTTAGTGTTGACTAAACTACTCTCTCTCACTCTCTGTGGTGGGCCAATTTGTCTCCATCTTTGAAGCGTGCGGATCCAGGAAAGCAGCCGTAACAAGGCGAGCCCATGGTTTTTGTGGTGTCACCAAACCTAAAATCCATGGGCAATATCTCCCAAGTCCCCGGTAACACCTGCCTCTTGTTTTGAGCTAACCACTTCTTCTCGGATTCCAACTCTCTATATTAACCAAACACCCTCCACTCCATTCCCCAACACCATTGGAATTCAACCCCCAAACAACCCCCACTACTACAGCAGTCTACACCCAAATCTCGAGACCGAAGCTTCGTTCGCTCATCACCACAAAAAAAGGGGCAGAGATAATGAGTTCGACGAGCAGAGCTTGGATCGTGGCGGCCAGCATCGGAGCTGTGGAAGCGCTCAAGGACCAGGGCGTCTGCAGGTGGAACCATGTCCTCAGGTCGCTCCACCAGCACGCCAAGACCAATCTCCGGTCTTATTCTCAGGCCAGGAAGCTCTCTTCCCCTGCTTCCTCCGCGGTCGACAGGACGATCGGCGAAGGGAAGCTGCGGCAATCTGAGGAGTCCTTCAGAAAAGTCTTGTACTTGAGTTCTTGGGGAGCTTATTGAGTCCCCCTGCCTTCTTCATCTTGATCGAGGACTGTAATTAGACTAAAAAAAAAACACAATTATGGGAAATATTGCTTCCTTCACATTCTGCTTAGCAGCATCAGGTCCGCAACAAATGCTCCCCGAAGGCACTCCCCCAATTCATCCAACTTCCTTATCATATCTTTGAACTGATTAACTCAACGCGGGTGCGTTTTTGCACGATCATAATCAATGGATAATAATTAGAACGGATGATGGGTAGTTCTGTCGGAGTTCAGAATCCTGCAAGTCCAGCTTGCACAATTCATTGAATAGCATGGGACATAGACATATGGTCCCACACAACCACTGGACAAGATCCTCAGAGCTTCACTCTCCAGTAGGATCTCAGGAGAGAGTAAAGGCTATCAACTGTAAATTTGCCTTTATGTTAGCAGAATTTTCAAATCCTGATGACAGAACTCCGAGAGAAACAATACAGTCACACAATGTAACGAGTCCCAAACAGTGAAGGATCACAAGATCCTCGACTTTAGAATTCAAAGGGTTCTAGAATGAAAGCCGGATATGCTCTACCTCCTAAATGAATCGGTGACAAAAGAAAGTCCAACCAGCAGCCCAAAACAGGGGAGCTTAAGAAAGGAAAAAACACGGTGCTAAGCCACCAGACACCCTGTACATAAATGGTCAGAACTCGAGGCCCTGATGCTGTGACAAAGAATGGAAGATTTCGTCCCGCTTTCACATATTATCCGGCAGTAGGATATTCTGCGACCCGAAGATCTGGTGAGCACTGCTCTGCACGAAGACCGCGATCCCGCATTTGCTGCTCTTGAAACCTTCCCACAATGAGAAATTAACAGTTCCCGAAACCGTCTTCTTCGCCGAAATGTCCTTGACAGTACACAGTTTCTCGAGCTTCCTCACGACGAAATCGTTCGATAAGACCCGCCCTTTATTCTCTCCCTTCAGGCAGTCGGTCAGCAATCCATTCTCATAGAGCGCCACCATCACATTAGCCTGGCCTTCCACTTTCATCCTCAATGCTCCAGACAGCGACACTTGAAAAGAATCTGGCGACGGCCTCTGGAAATTTGCCTGTGCATATGCACGTATGCATCTTGAGATGATTGGAATTGCTAAACCAGCATTCGATGCAAAACATAGGTAATGATATCATTCCAGAATCCTGAAGTTCTCGGGACTAAGTTGACCCTTTTCTCATTTCTTGTTTTGATTAGAAATGACGGCTTGTTTGAATTGAGCACTCTCATTAACAGAAGATTCGCAATATTAGGCAAGAGCTATGATTTTACCAGGACTTACCTTTCAAGATCTACAGAGAACGTTCTTCATACTACCCAGTACATCTATTGAAACTTCAAACATTTACATGGATTTCACTCTTTACTAAAAACATCAATTACGAGAAAGTGGATGTTAGATGTTATCCAAGTCATAGAATATATTCTGTCGTGTCATGCGCACGATAACTTCCAAATATGGAAATTGTCAGTTGATTATTACTTTAGGTACATCAAACAAGTGTAAGTGAACATGAATCAGAATATCGACTGACAGGTTGCATATCACTTTGCTTCATGTCTTGGAAAAGGAAGAGGAATTGAATGCGGTTCTGAAGCTGGTGGAGTGGATCTCTCCCACCTACCTATCTCCTTTCTGTTGAACCATCTGTTTATTTTATTTCTTTCATTTCTCTTTTCCCTTTCTCTACCTCTACTTTTCAATGTCGATGTTGCCTTCAGATCTGTTCCATAATTTGGTCCCTCTGAGATCTATGTGCCACTGACGAATTAGTTGAGGGCTGATAAAAGGTAATGGTCTATAAGTTTCACTGACTTTGGCAGACAATCCCCCTCATCTACCGAAAACATAAATCAAAAAGCAATCGAAACCAACCAATTAAGCAAAGTTCATACATGGCTGTTAGCACCATGACTGAGAATGGCTAGGACTCCCCGGCTCAAACACAATTCAAGTGAGCAAACCAATTTAGAACGGATCTGAACTACTCTCTGTGGTAACAAAGATCTGTCTACATCTCACTTTATTACACCACAGACTTCTCAGGGTTGTCGGCGTTTCTTTCGACCATAATATTCTTCAGGATCATTCAAATCCTAATCTTTATCAATGCTAGATGTGATAAATTTGCTCCTACAACATTGAAGTTAGCGCCCTGTTTTTTCAAATTCGATCAACATTTGAACTCTTAATGCCTGTGCTGCTAAAAACTACAAATTTGCTCCTACAACATTGAAGTTAGTGCCCTGTTTTTTCAAATTCAATCAACATTTGGAACTCTTAATCCCTGTGCTGCTAAAAACTACAGCAACATTTGCTTAGCCTAATCCGACAAAAGTTCACAGAATTGATTCTTAATTTAGGCGCAACCCTTTTTAACTTAAAGCATTACAAAGTCTCCAAGTGACATTTCTTCTGATCTGAGAACATGATGATTAATAACATACTTTGTGATAAAATAGAAAAAAACCAAGGTCTATGCTTTCTGGATCATCAATCCACGTATAGAAATGCTCCGCAAATGAATGAAAACCGAGGCATCGTCCCTCTAATCTAGAAAAAACCGACCATTGCAGAAGCTAAAGACTTACGCAATCCGCCACCACAGCCTAAGTACTTGTATTAGTACACCACAGCCCACTAATTAGCAGTAATAGTTCTAGCACTCGTCCCTAAAGTTTTCGCGAATTCATCACTCGATCTCTTCTCCATCTTCAATGCCAATAACTCAGTACGTATATAAATACATCACGGTGAGTATCAAGCATATTTTCTGGGGGGAAAAAAAACCGACCGAACCTGGAGCGTGGGCGAAGGGAATCTAGGGGCGGAGGCGATGGCGGAGAGCAAGGCGTCCTGGTCGGTGCCGACGCACTGGGAGCGGCCCTGGACCACCACCTGCGGCGTGAACATGGTGTCGAGCCTCAGCGCCTCCACGTAGGCCTTCTGCCTCACCGTGGACTGGCTCGACCCGAACGGGTCCTTCCACCCCGTGTAGTCCCAGTAGTCCACGTGGTGCGCCAGCACCACCACCACCGGCGCCTCCACGTCGAAGTCCCCCCTCCCCAGCCGCGACAGCAGCAGCTCCGCCTCCGGCGAGGTGGCGCACCCCTGCGACGAGAACAGCTCCACCAGCACCGCCCCTCCCTGGTCCTCCGCCGCACCCGCAGCAGCAGCAGCAGCCGCCGCGGACGAGTGGACGTGGGGCTTGCCGAAGCAGGCGAAGAGGCCACGTGGCATCGTGGGGGCGTGGCGTGCGTGCGTGCGTCCCTCGGCCTGAAGGGGGAGAAGCGGTTGGTTAGTTTGTGGCGGTTACGCCGGCGTTCGAAGGTCGAGAGAGAGAGGGAGAGAAGGAGAGATGGAGATGCAGAGCAAAAGCGAAAGAAGACGATATTTGAATACGTGAGTTTGGCGTGTTCCCATCGACTTCGAGAAAGGTTACCCCAAGGGCCACGCACCTAATTTTTGGTGGTATTTTTAATGACCATATTATTGGAAATGGAAATGAAAAAATAAAGAAAGTGAAATTGTAATCTGATTTCTTTATGTTTAGGGGCTAATCCCCCTTGGAAAAAGCACCAACTTTAAATTTGGTACCAAACTTTTTTTATCTCATAAAAAATCATCTATTTTTACTCAAGTTTTAAATCATCTGTTTTTACTTCTGTTTATTGTTAATTTCCACATCAACTTTTTTTCATTATCTCTTAACTTGGACTTTTTTTATTTGCATTTTCAGGATTCTCTCTGTGTTCATAACCTAGAATTTTTTCTGCCTAGGCAACGCTAACAATTGACGTGCTACCGGCATCACTAGTGCACATCATGTGGTGCTAGCATCCGTCGGGGCAACTCTGTGGCAGTAGTTGCCTGAATTCCAATTCCCCCGCCCCCTTTGTTTCTAGCCTACTGGTGGCGGACCACCATCGACGTTAATGGGCGACCACCGTGACTGTGGTCAACTAACGGTTCCAAATTAAGGAAGGCAACATTTGGGACTCGAATAAAATTTGGTAATTTTTTATGAAATAAAATAAATTTCGTGCGAAAAATCGGCATTAAACCTAAAGTGGGTGTGAATCACTTTCACAGCAAAAGGGCAAAACGTAGTGTTTCAGGTTCTTTATTATTTCGAAATCTTTGTTATTCGTGGTGATCGAACAATGTAAATCATCCATGCACATGCATTATTGCTATTTGTCAATATTTGGTATTACACTCCCACAACGCATTTATATTTTTATAAGCTTCTAATGGTATTTTAGATTTTAAAAATTTATTGAATCCAATCTACGAAAATTAAGGCTATACATTTCAGTTCAGAAAAAATGTTTTTTTTTTTAATTATATGGGAAACTTGGGTAATTTCTTATTGGGTTATCTTACATGGCCGTTTATGTAAATAATTACTATATATAAATATATATATGTATAATGTAATGTATTCAGAACGTGCGATGGTCAGCTTTTCTTTTTCAAAGTGAGGAACAGGTGGCGGGGGGTGATGTGGTTGTGGTTGGAAGTCGGTGACAGGTTATGCTGTCGCCACCGGCATTTCCACCTAAAGCACAAACAAAAGGTTTGACAATGGAATCTCCTCTCCTCCCGTCAGAAATGAATGATTTGCTCATATTCCAGATCTATGGAGGGAGGCTTTTCTTGATACACCGGCCCCGTCCGTAACTAGCATCCTGCATTCAACGATCTCTAATTTGATCTGATCTTTATCTGGTCCTCACCGCCGCTCCCAATACAGCTGTGTCTTGATTGTACACGCGGAATCCTAAATAAACAATCGAAAGCACGGAATTCCATGGACTCCATCCACCCACACAACCAATACCAGAGAGAGAGAATTGCAAGTGGCGCTTGTCTCTTTATTGGGTGCATATGCTTCTTTCGAGGTTCTCCCCCTTTTAGAGAGGAAGAAATATATTATCGCTAGAATAGAATACTTGAAGTTGCCATGGCATGACCTTTGTGTTCTTCTCATTTCAATGACCGATTTTTTTTTTTTTAATGCTTACTGAGTGCCGTTCTTTTAAATAAAAAAAATGACAACTTCAATGTCATGGCCAATTTAGATTGTTAAAAAATTTGGCGTGGCAATAATTCAATAGTTTTCCGACAACAATTGGAGTAGGCATGGATTGCCCTAAATGGGATTTACCTATATGTGTTATTTATCCCAGATTTGCATATTGGGGCTATATTCCCTTTTTTTTTCTCTCCCTTTGAACCTTAATTCGTTGTGCTCTTCAATCGAGAAATTGGAGCAATATTAAGTGTTGAAATTTGCTATGGAGACAGGAGCGGGACGAACATTGCCAAATTAAGCGTGTTGCGGTCAAGAATTGGACGGACAAGAGCTACGAAGGAGAGGAAGCAACATATTACCTGAACGAATCGATCGTTGCAGCTGGGTTTCTTCGGACGAAAAGACGAAGGAGAAGAGAATGAAAATTGGGGAGGTTTTTTTTTTGGGCAAGATTTTGGGGAGTTTTTTTTTTTTTTTTTTTTTTTTTTTTTTTTTGACGAATGATTTTGGGGAGTTAATTAGTTGTATTCTCCACCCTACAACTGGGTCTCTTTCCCTCTTTCTCACATCCACCGAGGATCTTCCTTTTCTCATTTCTGCGTTTTTTTTATTCTCTGTACTTTCTTGCTCTGCTCAAGAATGGGATCAATCTATGTACGAAACCGTCCGCAACTAAATTATTTTCCAGTGCAGGTCAATATTACTCATCTGTTTCTTTCTTGATATTCCAGACGACAGACGCATTACGTGCTCTTGCTTTGTTCTTCTAAAGAGCAGTTACAGCAACATGTCCATGTCCAACGCCATGGAAGCAGTAATGGTTTGCTGGGAGATTGAGCAGTATAACAACATTTTCTCAAATAAAGTGCCATCATTTTTACTACGAAGGGCTAGGTCATTTTGGTCTTCTGTCCACGTTGAAATTAACTTTGTGAAATTGAATTTTCATTAGAAAAAAAGGTCATACAGGATGGATTGCCGGAATTTGTTATCCGAGGAAGCACTTATGTAATCATTTCACCGCACTAAAATGATCTCTCGAAAAATTTTGACATTTAAGTAAACGTCGTATGAAAATTACGACAATTTTAATATCATTATCCCCTCTAAAGCAAAATGAATGTACAAAAGACCAAAAGTTAGGTAGACAACGGATTTATTCTACTACGGACAAGACCTCTTAAAAGGTGTCGTGCAGACATTTTACGTGATATACATCTAGTTAAAGAAAATACACTACGTATGTCCCTCTCTACTCAACTCAGCCACTCTATTGTCATTTAGGCCACGACCGTGCCACGGCCTCATGTTTCATCATCTACACCAATGCCCAAAAACCGGCGCCTCCACCAAAGACCAACCACATTCCTAGAACTCCTCTTCGTGAGTCCCATGCTTTGTTTCCTCCGACAACGGAGGAGACCTCCAGATCCAGTCTCCTCCATCAACGGAAAGGCCTCACAGATACGGGTCTCCTCTGTGTCGCCATGTCGAGACTTGAGCCAAAACTCGACAACAAGAGAGAGAGAGAGAGAGAGATGAGCGATTACGAATATGAGCCAAGTACCGATCTTATTAGGTTCATCATCTGAAATACATAATTTTTTATTTGATCCCGTTATGTCCTGATTAATGAATGTGCAAAATCCTTCTAATTGTATACGGTTAAAACCATGTAGTGTAGACATCCCCTTATTTCCATTCCCATTTGAATGCAACATCCTCATTATTAACATGCAGAAGATTGAATATTATTACAGCGAAAGTTATTTTTTTTTTTATGGGTCAAATATTACAGTGAAAGATTATAAAACCTAGCTTTGGAGCGAGATAAAAAAAAAAAGATTTGCTGTACTTATTTTAGGAGAGACAAGATATAAGAATTTCATGTAAGATTTAGAGATTATTCGATCACGATTCTAATAATCGCTGACAAAGTGAACCTAGAGAGGGCGCGGCTGGTCCTGCCAGTCCCGTGGCCATGACAACGGGGGATCTAATGCCGAAGGATCCTGGCATTGCAAAAGCCCCCCACTAGCTCTCTTCCAAGCGACAAACAGAACTCTCAAATGGCTTCATTCGCACATCTCGACAAACTGATCGATTCAAAGGCTCACAATTTTCCAGCACATGCATCAGCTAGCCACACCACACACCAAGGGATTCTCCACCACACCCCTTTATTCCCCATCTGATCTAAACTCCGATAATGTTCCCTCTCCCACTTCGACCACAACTCTTCAACATCATCCACATCTCCTCGCATCTACTTGTATTCCGACTTCTCCAGCACTCCCCTTCCTTCCACTGTAATCTCAATCGTCCTCTTCAGTTGCTCGTCTCTCAATTCTAAATCGACCCCGAAGCGAACGAGTCTTTTCCGGAGTACCTTTTCGTTTTCAAATATGCTAGAAGGGAAGGCCGTCATCGGCGAGACCGACATGCTCCAGGCGATGCAACAGGAAGCTCTCCACTTGGCATCCAAGGCGCTCGACTCCTTCGACGTCACTGAACCCACGGACATCGCGCGCTTCATCAAAAATGTATTGTCGAAAATCTTTAACTCTTGTACACAGCCCCCTTATTGAAAATTGAAATTCTCCTGATGGTTTAGGCTTTAGCTAGTTAGGTAATTGTTTTTGAGGTTTTCTTCTTGTGGGCTACACAGGAATTTGACAGGATATATGGAGGAGGATGGCAATGCATAGTGGGGACAGATTTTGGTTCATTCGTGACCCACTGCTCCGGCTGCTTCATTTACTTCTGCGTCGGCAGCCTCGCAATCTTGCTCTTCAGGGGTTCATCCGGACCGGAGGCTGAGCCTAACCAGTTCATGACGGCCTTAGATACTAGTGTTGTCACGGCTTGATGATGCGCTCGATCGCTTCTTAGTTTTCTTGATTTTGATGTCCCATCTTATATATCAATTCGAGATCTATGTAAAGTTAATACCAAATGAAAAGCCCAGCATAACTTTATTATTGCTACTTATTTTAAGCGTTTCATCAAAAGTCGAAGTCATCCTGGTTCGGCTTCGGAGATGTCAGCAACGCCGTGTAGAGCCGGAGCCTATCCTCCCCTAGCGAAGAGCACCGTGACAGTGGCCTCCTCGGCCGTATGAACGATAGCGACGTCAGCGTCAGGCGGTGTTTGTACCTTCTCCACGCAAGCTGGATCGCCACGGCAGCCCATGTCCTCCACCCAGGTGAATAGTACCGCGCGCTCCGCTTCACTCTCTCGTTCACGAACGTGTACCGGAAGTGCTGTGTCACGTACTTCACGTCCTCGGCCTCGAGCCCAAACGCCTCCGTGGTCTCGAGGGTGACTAGGGTCGAGGAAGATGGTGGCAAGCGCTCAATGAAAGGCCGCCGGAGGCACCACGAGAGGAGCTCATCGCCGCTGAAGTTGCCCGGGCCGAGCATGCAGCAACTTTTGACGCCGTCACGGAGGACTTGGCTGCTTTGGAGGTGGCCTCTCACTACGAAAAGCATGCGTTGGACTGGGTCACCTTCTCTTGCTATCTGCACCATGCATGAGAGTCAGAGAGAGAGAGAGAGAGAGAGAGAGAGAGAGAGAGTTAGGGTTTGCATGCCATCATTCTCCTCTCTCGGACTTCTTTCAAACAATCGATGGAGTGGGCAAAAGGTAGTTCTTCACAAATAATTCACTTTCAAGACGTACTTAACAATGTAAACGAGATATATTTATTACAATGAAGCACTTGGCATACGGCAGTTTTTTCAAGAAATTTCACGACGCTTTTCTTCCTTTAATATCAAAAGAAAAAATTGTGTCGAGTTAAAAAATCGATGTAGACAATGATAATGCAGATAATGATGAAAACTACATTGGAAAGAAGTTCATCAATTAGGCACTCACAGTCTCTCCCTTTGTGAATATAAGCGATTTCACGCGATCGCAAATGTTCTCAAGGACTAAATCATCCATGTGTTGGAAAAGCGGCACCTGAAAATTAAGTATCCAACATGAAATATATGTCAAGAGATGCTACTTGAGAAGCGAAAATGAACTAGTTAATCTTACAATGCATTAAGCGGTGGGGAAAGAAACTTCAACTAGCTTAGGGGGCTCGTGACTCAAGCTTTAGAGAGTTGGGTCTGTTTATATCTTTGCTCCAATCTTTAAACAATTAATTTGGGCCCAATAAGTACCAACCCTTTAAAAAATTGATGGGCTTTGTCTTCCTCATGCTTCAAGCCGGTCCGATTCACATGCACGTTCATGGAGTCCAAGGTTCTCCCTACTCATGCGGACACGGTTCGCCGGGCGGACACGGTTCGCCGGGAGTAACGCTAGATATATTAAGACTAACCAATGTCGATCGCTAGTACCGAAATCCCGAGCTCCATCGGCATTCATGTGGGCTAGCTTGAAGCACGATGAAGCAGCCCATAAACTTAGAAAAAGGTAGATACCGATTGGGCCTAAATTAACTGTTTCAAGATTGGAGTGCAAGATCATCATTTTAGGGTTTTCGGCCAGAATTGGAATAAAGATTGGGTGTGGGCAGATGTGACAGACGTTAAAGCTTGAAGGCGTCAGCTAATTCGAGAGCCTTCTATCCTTAATCTCTGTTTTACACGTTCGTTGTAAAATCTTTTATTGGAAGAACTATTTAATGCGCTATTCATGATGATTTCGATTGTAGCTTTATGCTGTTCATGAGGTGATCAATCAATTTTGAGGGTTTGAATGGAAGTACGGTTCCATCCTTTTTTTTCCAGCGGGCCCTTTATCAAAGCCCTACTCTCTTTCTTTAAAAAGGAAGCGAATGCTGCCAAAGATCGGGACTTGATTCGGGACGAATATGGAGTGGGTTGATGTGATGTGAGTAAAACTTTTATCATAGCGTCCCGTGGGAGTCCTTGGCAACGCCAAAAGGTGGATCCACTGGGGGGGGGCAAACGTAGATGAGGAGAGAAAATTATGGTGGGTCTATTCCGAGAAGATTCTTATGTATCGCATGACATGCGTACGTTCGGCGTTATTAGAAAAAGAAAATGGGAATTGATGTTACCTGTCTGACCAAGTCCAGACAAAGGTGGTACTTGATGTCCCTCCGGAGACCCTCCGGCAAGTTCCGGATCATCTCGCACTCGTTGACGCCGCGCATGGCAGCCCAGTGCTGCCGCTCGTAGTTGCGCACCCTCTGCCGGAACCCTTGCGGGAGGCGCCTCTTCCTCATCCACCACTCTATGTTCCTCATCTTCAGCTGCATCGCCTGCTTCTTCGACGTCGTAGCATGCAAAAACACCTTTCGTATAGCACCGAAAACATAAGGCCTCACAGTCATAGAAAAAGAGGCATAATTGGAATTTGCGAAAAAGGAAGATGTGGACCACACGATTTGATGTGTACGTCACCTAATTCCTCTACTTTTTAGTCATAAGATTCCATCTTTACATCTATTTTCTCCGAAATTCGAAATTTGACTTGCTCAACAAATATCAATTTTTTCTGAATTGCCTAGCTTTAGAGTGCACAAGACTCTTTAGTTATCGATTCAGATTTTTACCGACGACTATTCCACGTGAAAAGTCATCTCATCGATTCCTCATCAGCTTTAATGATTTCAATTCATGATTGCAATGAACTATGCACTTGCAAAATGAATAGTCACTAAAGCAATTCAAATGAGGAATAGCGAGAAATGCTCAATGCTGGGCAATTCAACCAATCAATCTCACAATTTTCCTCAGCAGTACAGGAAAAGACGGACACAGGATCCAACAGTACGGTGAGCTTTTGACGCATGATTGGGAAAATTGTAATCATTGGCTTGGTGATTCATTGGGTGCCTAATTATCTTAGGGTGGGTCCATAAATTGTTGAGAGATTGATTGCTTGCATAACCATATCTTGGCATTTATGCTCGATGTGATGAACACGCATCGCCCGAGTTAAAAAGCTTAAAGATAATTCCATTTGACATGCTTATTCACAGTATTATTGACCCAAATGGTGGGCTCAACAAGTGATGGAAAATATTGAGATTGATTGCCTGAATTGCCTAGCACCTGCGTTAGGATAAGACTTGATGAATCGAATGCTATTATCCAACCCATTCCTATAGTTTTGAGGATTTATGATTTAAGATGGCATTTCATGATAAGCTGCCAGTATAAGATTTAATGAGATGGTTGTACGAAACACTTTTATCATATCAGCAGTCGATTGTCTAATTAATTCTAAAGTGCCGTTTGGTTCTTTTAAATAAATTGATGTCATGGGGAAAGTTAATTAGCATGAGTAAATGCGGAGTTACCTTGATGTTTCCAATCAACATGGTGACCAAGAGAAGGCCACTAGTCAGAACAATAATGTTGAAGACAACTTCTAGCCATTCTGTCGTGCTTTCCAAGTTCCCGAAAGTGCTGCACATCGGACAAAAATTAACGCAAGTTTAAGACATAAAGGCCATGCGCTGCAGCGTTGGAGTTATGAATTTCATGCAATGAGCTGGGTACAGTTGAGATAATCACGCAACCATTTTAATTGCTTGTTTCGGTGGTACTACTGTATTGCTATATACATTTCAGTGGAGATCACTGATTTCCGACTATGATGATTCATAAGACTTCATAATGCGGAAGATGTAATCAGCACTACTTTACTGATCACACGAGATTTGTATATCAGACATAAAAGGTTGCTTGAACCATCACACGACTTTCAACAATGTGATCACCCTTTATTTGTTCGATCAACAAAAATCGAAGAGAGAGTAGTTATGTATACCTCAGAGTCATTAAGCCCCAAAAGATGGGGAACAAGATCTTCTCCAAGCGACTGTCGTTGGTGACAAGTTGGACGGTCCACTTATAAGCACCATAGTCATAGTTCTCGGAGGAGTCCAAGCACATGGACCGGGCCTGCCGGTTCTCACCCCAGGCAAGTCTGGCTCCATCTCGGACCATGCCGGTGGTTCCATAGTAGATTGGCTCTTTGCATGCCAGCACTCTTGGGAAGCACCCATTCGTTGATCTACAATGCTCCCTCAGGCATTTTGCTGCTCTTTGGATCCCTAGTAAGTACCAGCATGCTCCCGCTGCCTAATCATGTCAAGACATGAATTTCTGAGTTACCATGTGAAGAATGACTACTTCTGTGATCCGTTTTCGAGTGTCCATTAGTTAAAAAATCAAGATGATGAGGGGCTTAAATGTTTCTTATCAGATAGTAAATACACTTGCAGATACTTTCACATAATTTGCTAAGCAACACTAGACCTTAGTTCGGCATCCCTAGGACAGCTCAGCTCAGGCAGCAAGAAATTTGCAATACCCATTTATAATTAACAATCTCTATGAAAAAATCAAAACAAAGAAGACAACAGCAATCAGAGAAATGGAAAAAGGTGTTTTTTAGTGGGACTGACTATTGCATACATTACTCGAATGTCCTCTCTCTTAAGAACAGAAGGTTCAAGCATTATCTGATCTCTCTCTAAATGCACCCACCAACAAAGAACACTATTTAGCCCTCACATGGATCACGAATGTGACAAGTTCCTATAGTTTTCGCCCCACCTTCTTGAAAATTTGAACTGACGCATTACTTATATTATCTTTTGCTTGATCTTTTGTCGGTTGCGCAGATGTTAAATCAAGCTCTTTCTTTTTTGTCAATAAGTTCAACGATAATGTTTGGCTGTTCATGATTGAAAAGGGGGGCATAAGCTTTTTTTAGAAAGAAGAATTCAAGATGCTTAAGCGAAAGAAAGAAAAAGATCTCCGTGTTCCGATTTCACAGGCACATATAGAGACTCCACACTTTTATCCCAACATTCCTTCCTTTTTCTTTTTGGCCATCCTTACATTCTGTCCTTAAAGTAGTAAAACAAAATGACAGGTCATATTAGGAGCCAAAAGGGTTATAGCTTTCAAGGGGAAGAAAGGATATATTTCCAATTAATCAATAAATGATTAAGGAGAGAGACATAGAAAAAGCTAAACTTACATGGGATGCAACAAAATAGGCGATCATGTTGAGAGCAATCCCCCACCAAACAGTGCCAAAGATGTAGCCAGACAAGTTTTGCATGCGGCGGAGGAGGCAAACGAAGTGGTAGATCTTGGGGAGGTATTGGAAGAGGAACATTATCAACAGCACTGTCATCACTCTAGTTGTTTCCCCTCTCTCCAGCTGAGATGGAATTGCAACCCACAGCACCACCTGCGATCGCATTGTTTCTCAATTGTGTATCAGCATGTTTAAATGTGTCGTATCACAAGGTATAAAACCAGGTTGTTGGACGTTCCCTATAAGAATTTATTCATATGAATGATTAAATACATTGATTTGCTTTCCTGACTTTTGATTATGTCCATTGTTTATTAGTGGAGAGGTACTCTCTAATAAATGATAGTCATACGATGCAATTTCAATCCAGGTCAATCTCTTCTTACTTCTATTATATAAGTCGATACAACTTAAATCCAAGTCAATCTCTTGTCAACCTTTTTTTCATTGGAAGTGTGTATTATCATGATTTCATTTTCTTAATTTCACTTGAATATCGGGATAGGGTAGAATTAAAACAAGTTTTTTTACTAGACTAGGGCTCCCTAAAGCTCCAATAGCATAGATCGCTGAAGGCCAGATTAGAATTATCTCTATCTAAGGTATTGCCTCCTTGAGTTTACCCTCTCTCTGATGATTTACTTTATCCTCTATAAATAGATGAAATGTTACCAACATCTATTCAAGGGTTAAAAAAAGAAGACCTAATCAAATTGACTTCATCCTCCGAATACCCTAATCAAGTCTATATCATCACTCTTCTCTATCGACCAATTTCTCCATCATTTGTCTCCAAGCTCTATAGTCATCAATCACTAAGTTTGTTGTGGCTTCACTCTCTCTATTAGAATATTTAAATATTGAACTACATCTTCATCTAATAGCTTTAACTTTTAGTTTAAACTTTATAACATGATATTAGAGCTTGTAATTGGACCTTCAGTTGGGGCAATTGGTCCGCCTTGCGGTGTGCACTAATTGGCCTATCTCTTCTACTGATGATGATACAATTCTATCCTTAACTGGCCTGGTCAGGCCTCCTATGTTGTTACTTTGGCTGAAAATTAAAGTGTGAAAATATATAATAGGAGAGACAAATAAAAACACGGAAAGATTTGAACTTGGGATTTTCTATTCTTATACCATATGAGATCTATTTGACCATTTTTGACTATTCTAAAAGTTTAAATTATTACATGACGTTACGGTTTAATATATGTACCATAAAATTCTCATGCCTAAGAAATTTGTTGATTCACAAGTTAAGAGCATGCTTATAAATCTAGCTTATCATATTGAACTAATAGTGTAACTATGAACTTCGAATGATATCAGTTTTCGAGAAAGAAGGAAAGTGTTTAGGCAGCCATGGGAGAATAGCATATAAAAGAGAGATTTTCAAAACACTCATCTTATTTCCCAAAATCTTACAGAAGTTACCCTTATATAGGCAAAGCCAAGGGTAATACATATAATAGTACAGGCACACTAGTACAATAATACAAACCCACTAAGACCACTAGAAGCCATGTATTCTAACAAAGGGCCATTACTTTTGGCCAAAGTGTTGCCCTTGTGTTTGACCAAAATGTTCTATAATTGTCCTTGCGTTTGGCCAAAGAGTTTTATCATTGTCCTTCAGTTTGGAAGTGTTATACTATTGCCTTGCATCTGAAAAAATCTTGCAAGATGTAAATAGTTCTTTTTGTCTAGTAATCTTAGTGTTCTTGTATTATTGCACTAGTGCACATGTACTATTATAAGTATTGTTGGAGAACATGTTGGAAATATAAAATAAGAAAGACGGTATTTGAGATATGCAAGCATTGTCCTTCAGAATAATTTTGCCCTTGGTATACGAAACTCAGCGCAACAAGCTCTAGTGGCTATCCTCTTGGGATACAATAGATCTCCCTCTTTATAAATCATCACTCCATCAATTACGAAGCGAATAGAAATCAGCTTATTGCCAAAGTGAGGACACAAGCTAAGGTAACACCAACAAGAGAAATTTAAACATGAGCTAGGCAAATGAAAGACAATGAGAAGGTACCGATACTAGCAACAGTGGTAAGGTGGACTAGCACTCAATGTGTGCAACGATTGGAGGTCGATTGAGTGATTAAAAAAAATTGGGAGTTTTGAAGTTATAATGCTTCTTTTTTAATCAGGATTTGGGGTTTCCAATGTTATTAGTGATAATTAGATTGATTATGAATATTATTGCATCTATGATAGGTTATTTATAATCCATTTAAATGGGGTAAATTGATCTTCAATTTTACCCTTCAAAAGGATGGGAACAATCTATTGATGAAAGTGCATTTTTCTCTCCTTTGCAAAGACAATATAAGATTATGATCATTCTCTTTCTCTTGAGAGATTAAAGTAGTTATCCTACTGTGTTGTTTAGAATATACTATAGAAACCTATTTTAATATCTCTTTCTATGGAATTACTATTGCATATATCTTATGGTAAGTGCTCTAAAAGAAAATATTTGTGAGAATGGACATTTTCTACATGCATATTGTTGGCAGCCTACTTTTTGGTGAGGGGAAAGTCAATTAGGATCAAAGTTATATTTAATTAGATCCCAATAATTATGGTACTTGACACCTTCATTCACCATAACTTAATCTAAAAGAGCACCAAAAACAGAGCTACATCTCTCATCTAATTCAGCTCCAAAAAGTTCGTGCATCAAAAGGGCATGAAAAGTCTATATATTTTAAGGACGAGAGACGAGAAGTTAGTAGATAGAGTGAGGGGGATCAAGGAAAAATAGAGCAACACAACAATCAAATTAATCTTGTTTGCTAGAGTCCGTTTACAGCGGGAATTGCATGAGGTGGTAGGTGCGTTGCCATCTTGTGCTCCACTTAACTTAGGATTTCTAGTTTGTACATCTTGCGGACAAAAATTATTTTTAAAATACGAACGTGCATATTCTGAAAGCCATGCTTGAAAGCACAATCAACTAATTTTGAATTCAAACAAATGCAGTTCAGAAAACAAAAACTAAACTTCCACATAGACCATGTACACTAACAAAATCCCTTGCTTCATACACAAGATATTTTCAAAGAATATGACATATATATGTTAAAGGTAATTAATACCTGCCTTGAAAATTATTTTAATCTCTTGCCCAAATGAAAATTATATATCTAAAAAATTTAGATAGAAAGCATTGATGAACAGTGATTCGATTTGGAGGAAGCAAGTTATAATGCCTCAATAAAAGTTGAGGAGGGGAAAGGCAAAGAAAGGAATCTGAGACGACGTAAGAATTATCTATCACGAGGGATCCGTCCAAGTATATAGATATTCGCGGAGATCTTGCAACAGAAACACTTCCTTTAAATGTCAGAAAGAGACACCATTTGATTGTTTTGCTCGACCTCTCACCACCCCAAGTGCCATATGTGACCATGAATCCGTTTCCCATTTGATCTTGCCCTTCTTGGAGCGAATGGGAAGGACACAGATGACTCACATGCATTCGTTTTATCATCTGTTTCGCTGAAACCATGTAACGATCGAGAGGGGATAAAGACAAGTGAAGGACATGCATTAGTCACCTTCCCGGAACTGAACCGACCTTGCTAGTGTACAAAGCCAACCTCCTTAAGCTAACAACGCATATCATTTCGATTCCGTAACTCCTCTCTTAGTCCGTTTGTAAGGTAGTGATGACAGCAACTGACGATCTTGCGCACCGCACACTTGGCAACAATCTATACGTAATTTCCCTCTCTCTCTCCAACCCCGATGAGCGCCTAATCGGAGCGCGATCATCATCGAATCACACAAAAGATGCTGTTAATGATTGTCCACTGAAAAGTTTGATTTTCGCGTTTTGTGTTTAATTGAATTTTCGAGGGGACTGTAGTAAAGAAATTATATGTAGAAAACCAAACTCTACACAGACAACATAAGATATTGTGAAAAGCTTCTTTTTCTCGAGTGTAACTTACCTGGGGAAGAGGGAGGATGACGAAGAGGTCGAAGAGCAAACCCTTCCGGGCCTTCAAGTACCGGAGAGCCACCGCGCCCGAGCCCGTGTCGTGGAGCTTGCCTCTGCCTCCCCCGCGCCCCGAGCCAAAAGCGGCGGCGTGGGAGGAGAAGCGCCGGTTGGCCATCTTGAGCTGGAGCCACATGTTCCACACGTGGAGCGCGTCCGTCATGCACCGGAGCACCGTGACGGTGATGGCGAACCACCCATCGATGAAGAGGCACATGCACGTGTCGCTTACGGAGAGCGCATAGAAGAAGAGGGGGTCGACGAAGAGGCCCGTCGCGCACACCAGCAGGAAGACCCTGCTCCATTCTTGGACCCACTTGGACCTCGGGTCCAAAACTTGCCCTAGCGACCACCCGCTCGGCCTCCTCCGGCCGCGGCCCCCGCACGCGCCGTACAGGATGTTGCAGTCGCGCCCGGATGATCTCTCGTCTTGCTCATCATCTTCATCCTCCTCCGCCTCCTCCTCTTCTACGTCTTCGAGTTCGTCCTCTACATCATCATCTTCGTCTGTGTCGCGGTTAGGGAAGTTGTGGATATGTGATGCATGTGGCGTTTCTTGCTCGGTCGACATGGCGAGAGAGAGAGAGAGAGAGAGAGAGAGTGAGTATGTCTTGTTAGGGTGGTGATTTAAATAGAAAATGGAACGGAAGCAGGGGGCTGAATTCATTCAAAGAGAAGATATGTGCAGAGAAAACGACATTCCTCTTACGCAAGCGGTCTATCATCTATTATTCTATAAGTAATCGAAAAGATAGAAAAATAACTGTAGAAATTAAGAGTAAATATTTTTAGCTAATTATATAAAACTATCGCGCGACATAACAAAAATGCCTTAAACCTTTTGAAGGAGCTTGATATTTATAAAAGAAAAATGTATTATTTTTGGAATGCAAAGAAGATAAATGCTAAGAAGATGGAGATGCATTGATTTATATAATATATCTATATCGACGTGGCATGTGATCTACTTTTTTAAAATATTCATAAAACATTTGCCAGTGAGAACGCCAGACTTTGTGGAACTACCAGATTGCCTACACGCAACCGCGTGGTTTTGCACGTGAAAACTTCGAAGTCGGATAAATGGGGTTTTGCACGCTGCGACAGGTATCAAATTTATTATGCTTTTGGAGAGGGAGAGAGAGAGAGAGAGAGAAGAAAAGGAGGATCAACCGGATCTCCTTTTACACCATTTGGACGGGAGTAGGGAGAGGAAGTTTTACAGACTTCCGTCGGATCTGGCTCCCTTCCTGCTGTCAATAAAAGTTCCGATTCATTATATGGTGGCTTTTAATTGGTTCTGTAATCATTATAAAATACATGGCCACGATCTCTCCAGATGGGTAATGATAAATCACTTATGCCAACAATAAAAATCGAAAGGGAAAAGGTAACTGAGAAATGTCCTCTGCAGCTGCAAGCTGCAAGTGTCTCCGACACTTGTGTCAGCCACATAAGACATACAGTATCGATAACAGCAGCTTCCTCGAGATGAAAAGTCTACTGGAAAATCCAATAGATGATGTGCTGAATGAAGTGGAAATTTCGTTAGCTTTGAGTTAAAAAAGGAAAAAAAAAAAAATCTTGTCACTGCCCAAAGAGCTAGTAATGCCTCCCTAGACAAGTTATAATTAATAAAACGTGTGACGACTATTTATAGGCAATACCGAATCCATCAGACAAATTGAGCTTTCATTTTCAGGGGCTTTAACTGTTGCAACTCTCCTGGGTATACGCCCCTTTTTTCTGTTTCCTTGGAAAAGCGTGCGATATAACACACGGTTTAGCAAAACTGCCTAGGGTTTGTGGTGATGAAATGATATGAGCAAAACTTTACAGTCCAAATGGCACTTGAGTGAAGAAATTGATTCCCTTGAAAGACTTGGGGAAAAGGTACAGATTGGGGCACTCCCGTCTTGTCATCACCTGCAAAACTTGGAGTCTGCATCCTCTCATCATGACAAGATGGGAGGTTACCTATCATGCATTTGCCTAGAGCAAAGATAATCATGAATGCAATTGATTAGCTATGCGGCCATTGAGTTCCAGAATATATTCATCATTACTTATGCATGAACTCCATCTGTGAGGTAAGACCATGCATACAGAGAAAGAAAGAGAGAGAGAGAGTCCGGTGATCGATACCGTCACTCGAGCATGGTGGTCCCGAAATAGTAAAATGCTCTCCGACGATCTGAAGATCATGCTCTCCGTATCTCTTACGCTCTACAATCTTCCTAAATCAATATGGAGCTATGACTCCTCAAGCCATTTTTTTTTTATCTAATCTATATGCAGTTTAAACTTAAATCCATCTCAATATTAGACATAAAAAAAAAAATAAAAAACCTGTTTAGACTTTTATGAGTGATCCAACATAATATAAACTTATGTTATTAAAATAATAACACTTACTTCTGAAATATGCAACAAATCATATAAATTTTGAATACACTTTACATTGTAATTGATTCTGTTTTTCACATTTTTCACCAAAAAAAGGTAATGTACGCAGCAACTTCCCCATTTCATCATCTTCATGGTCTTAACCAGTTACTACTCTACAGAAAGCAGAAGAAAGAACAGTTCGTCAGCATGGCTCATTCATAAACATCATACTTCATTGTTCTATCACGGGAAACTCAAATCTTAAAAAAAAAACGAGATCAAAAGAGGTGTAACCGCAGACAAAAAGTTGGCGGATATTGACCATGATAGGAGGTGCGAAATAAGTACCAAAGCCCCGTTTGTGCTTAGAATATTTGCAAGTACAGCAACCACATGCATGGAGTGGTAGCGCCAGCATTGGTGAAGAAATTACAGATTTTCAATCACGGGGCCCGCTCCTCCTCGTCATGATGTTTGGCTCCATGCAAGGGACATCGGCTCCCTTTTTTCGAAAAATTTGACTCGTTGTGGCATCCACTGAATTCATTCGGGAGAAACCAAAGCTAATTACCACTCATGAGTCGCCTGTTTCAGATATTTTTCGTTGCAAGGGCGACACTCATTTTGACTGAATTCTCTCATGGTGAAGAGAGATTATTCAAAAGGTTGATGACAGAGAAATAACTTTCAACTAGATGTTTCCCGCTCAGGCTTCATAGTCAATCAGGAACATGCTCGATTGCCCACCGCAATGTAAATCACGAAACTGCATAGGTGTTCTGCATAGCACGTACGAAAGGCAGGCCTATGTACGACTGTTTATAATGATATTGAATAGCTATCTACTAAACTAGTTTTTGTCATGCTGGTTTAACAACATATCAAGAAGCAGGGTAAGCTCATATCGATACCAATTTCGCCAATCACACGTTCCGATGCATCTATTGTATCCTATGCAGTCTTAATAACCACATCACATATAGAATGAGTCGATATAATATTTCGTTATTATAATATACATATGTCTAATCAACTGTGTTTAGCCTTAATTCTTTTTGTGCAAAAGATTAGCTTTACTTTGTTTGGAGTTACTTTTATTTCCTATTTTGTCACTCCTTTTTTTCTTTTAGCATTTTAAATTTGACATTTACTTTAATATTACATAGGTTTAGGAAAAGGAAAAAAAACATTCAACAAATGACAAAAGAATACTAACATATAAAGTCGCTCTCTTAATTTTTGTTATAGTTTTAAACACTCTTTTATCTTTAAAACTTTAATTGTCAATTAAGTTTATCTTAATATCCACAACCCACCAATTGGCAGCCTTATGAAGATTAAGAATGGAGGAAAGCACAATTCAATTCTCATTACGTACTGATGTAACTCACTACTTTAGTGAAGCACAATTTGAAAAACCGTCATGCTTGCATGGTTATGGCATTTTTCGAATGTTTGATTTTCGCTAAAAATGAGATAAGTGTGCACGAAAGAGATTTAAGGTTTTGGCCGGCCGTCAATTGAGTACTTAAAATGTTATATAGGTCAATTGAGGACTTGAGATTTTTTTTAGAAGAAGCTCCAATCGGATCTTGACATGTTATAAGTGAAATTCAGGCATCGAAAACCCGGTGTGGCTCCTATGCGAAATATATAATCATTTGTCGCATGTCATTCGAAACATCTAAGTTCCAGTGATGGTGAATTCGGAACTTGATTGTCATTATTCTCTTCAAATCTTGAGTATTCAATTAATTGATTTAATTAAAAACCATTAAGCCCTCACGATCAAAAGTCATGTTCCCACAATTATGAAATTGAGAGAGAGAGAGAGAGAGAGAGAGGGAAAGGGACGTGGGAAGAGGCATGATTCCCAAATAAGTTCGAAAGACACAGGTTCCATGCAGCTTCGTTCCTTTTGTTGGTTTGTTCATCAATGATGGATCGGTTCCATCAACGACGCCAACCCTTTTTTTCTCAATCCTCATCAATCTCCTTTCTTTCCCCGTCCCCTCTTTCGACTGTGACCTCTGGGCTCTCTTTTGCCACTCGAAACACAACATCTGTCCCATACGCAACGCATCCCACACACACACACAGACACGACATCGACCTCGATCTTGGCCGATCGCATTAATCGCGGCTTGTCGTTTATATCGGCTTTGCAATTAATGCTGCATACACGACTGCGTACCGTTCGTTGGGGGTGGGATGTGATCAGAGCGAGAACATGCAAACGAAGGAAGAGAGCGCACATAAGGACACGGAGTCCTTACACCTCACGCTGGCATCCTGTGGCAGTTGTTTTCTGGACAAAATCCTATTTTGATTGAGCTGCGTCGGTGCCGAAACGTCGCCCGATTCCATTGGACGATCGCCGCTGCTCGTGAAGTAATAGTGAGAGATGGGTTTTTCTTTTTTTCCATTAGCTCCATCTTGACAAGTCGTCCGTATAATGGAGATACCTACTGCTATACTTTCGCTCCCCTACTAAATAAACCTTCAAATAAAGTGCAAGAATCCGGAATTATTGGTGTACGGAGATGGCGAAAGACGCTAAAAAAGAGTTGGTGAGTAGCCATATGTGACCGAGTTTGTACAGTTTGAGACCCGACACGAAAAATGTGGGGGCTGGTCCCAACGAAGCTCGACGGGGAAAAACAACAAAGAGCGCGAGAGAGGCTGAGCTTAATATCTCATCTTCAAGCAATTAAGAGGCTAAATCCAAGCCGCGAGCAAGCGAAACAACCCCCCGCGTTTGGCCTACCAAAGGTACAAGGTTCAGAAGGCTTTGTCTTTTCACGGCTGAATCGTTCTTTCGGACCTTCAAAGACAACGTGGAAACGCAAATCTCTCTATCCTTCTCGAGAGAATTTCTTTGGTTCTCTTTTTTTTTTTTTTCTTTTTTCATTTACAACTGTGATCCATCATCGAGAAGGGGGCCTTGACAACTCTTTAATGGACCCTCCGGACTCCCCAGGCCGAAAGTACCAGAAAGCCCCTCCCCCCCCATGTGAAAAAGATTCATGGTACAAGACTGCGTAAAAGCAATGGTCCCCGATGAAGTTATACAGGATGACGACCCAATCATCCGGAAAAAGGGGAAACCTATACTGGCCTGGCACGATTTACTTCCTGGTGTCGAAGAAACATACGTGGTCTACATACACGAACACGACCTCTAGAGATCCGTTTCCGTAGCTAGTTAACGCTGGCGATCTATACACTTGATCCATCGATGCGGTTTTCCTTAACTCGTTAGCTCGAGCTCTCGAGTCAATGGACAGCTGCTGTGAGTGCTGAAGAAATGGTGTTTCGGGCTGCAATCATTTTTTACGTACGTCCCGGTACGTCCTTTTTTCTGTGGAGCGCCCTTATGGAAATGCCGGGATACGTATCGTCATTCTCGACTGGCTTTTTACATTTGGGTGGAGTCGCCAAACGAATCGAATGTCACATGAACCGATAAAACAATGAGTGAACCGTCTTCCTTCCGCATCATCTTTCTTCACATCCACAAATTCACAAGGCGAAATGTCAGCTGTTTAGGGTTAGGAGCCACCGAGGGAAGACGATGTCCTTTCGCTGCTTCAACATTATTGGGCTTCTTTCCTGAACGAGATCTATTCCACATGTCGCATGTATGAATCTGGCGGTCCTAACGAGAATTATCAGCATCAGCAAATTGCGATGAAATCATTCATTTCGTTACAGTTCTTGTGATGCCCCATTTCTTGTTATAGATATTCTCCTTTTCTCTTTTCCTCTTCGCAAGAATTCCAAAAATAAAGATATATGAAGTTGATGTAATTTCCTAAACAGCGAAACCTAATTCCATGCTTCATGCATAGATTTCGTCATAATGAATTCAGTATTTTTCGTTTCTTAGAGTGGTACTGGTCTGATTGCCCACATGTAGTGGCTAGAGAAGGATCAACAATGACTGACTTGATCGATGATTTGATCACGAGATGCTATTGTAGAGTCGATATCGGTCAGCATTGGCCCCCGAAACAAACAATACACAGGACAAATGACGCCATTGCTGTCTCACTGTGGTCAAATGAATGTGCAAAGCCTGTAATCCAACGATGATTATTCTGATGTGCTGTTGCCCCAATGAATGTGGCTCCGAGGATCTGAACTCTAAAGATACCATGTACAATAGGATCGCCGGAAAAGGAATTATAGCATGCAGGACCACACAAGAGGGCTGGCTTGGAATTTCTACTGTTGTACATAGCCCACTGATCTTTTGGCTGCCTCTCCATTGGTAATTCCTGGAAAAAAAAAAAAAAAAAATGAATCATTCCCTCAACTTGTGGTATCGTCAAGCCCTTTCTCCAATCTCGCACTACGAGAGTTGTCGATCTTCACGTGTGTGGGAAGAAAACATGTCCTACCAAGAATCTTATTTCTGTATGATCACATAACCTTTCTTTTGGATTCATTTTCTGCTCAACCAAACAGCAAAGTGAAATCTTTCTTCAAATCTATGAAGAAATAGAATTGCCAAAAAGTGGCGTGTGGTCCAAAGTTATTTTGGTACTAAAGGTGGTAATGTTTGCAGGACTGGTTAGTGGTTGCCAATCACACTGTTATGGGGAAGCTGCCACGAGAAAGCCAAACAATGGGAGGAAAGAAACAAACATGCTTCACGTTCCCACTAGAATGCTCTTTTCTCTAGTCCTAAACTCGTAGTTGATTAAAAAAAGATGCCAGGGCAATTGGCTAAGTTAATGAATATAGTCCAAAAAGAAGGGAAAATGGCGATCTAGGAGTCTAGCTATATAGTCTACTTAAAGCAATTTCCTGCTTATCACCATAGGTATTCTATTATTGAGATAAGAGGTACTCAGTGATGCATATGAAACAAACTGTGAACTTCAATTCAAGAATTAAAAATACCACTCAAAAACCACTTGCATCAAAGAATCTGGACATGCCCCCACAAAAAAGTGATTATTATGGTCGGATGCATTTCAGGACCCCCGAACTTGGAAAAGCATGTTTTGTATAGTCCGGGCAATTTACTAAGTTAATGAATGCAGTCCAAACAGGAGGGAAAATGGCAATCTAGGAGTCTAGCTAGATAGTCTACTTAAAGCAATTTCCTGCTATCACCATAGGTATTCTATTATGGAGATAAGAGGTACTCAGTGATACATATGATACACGCTGTGAACTACAATCCAAGAATTAATAATACCACTCCAAAACCACTTGCGTCAAAGAATCTGGACATGGCCCCAAAAAGAAACGAATTGTTGTGGTTGGATGCATTTCGGGACACCATAAAATGGACTCACTGAGTCGCTAGAACTTGGAAAAGCAATGAAAGACTATTGCCAGAAAGAAGCAAAGTGGAAGAAGAAACTTGTAGCTCATTTTGATGTAAACATTGGGCCTGATCTATGCTCAAGTCCATCAGGCACCGGGCTTTTACAAATCCAGACATTCAGAAAGGGGAACAAAGTGTGAATTTGCACGTCAATGTTCGTATCACGTCTGCCTTAGAAGCTGGGGGTAGAATTGGTCCTACCAAGACAAGCTTCACTTATGATCACTCAGCCTCCTAAATAATAGGAGCAGTTCAAAAACTAAATCATTAGTTCACCATGATACGGTGGTGCAAAAGAACCAGGTTTTCTAAGGAAAGGCAATATATTTTGGATTAGCCAGAGAGGCTGGTGACACAAGACAATGGTTGTATGAAGAGTTTTAACTGGTTGGCCCACGAAGGGACAAAATTATAAAAGATAATGCCCAGTCAAGAAACAGAGAAAGGGCCAGATTACCAAAAATGACTTCAGGTGCCATCATCTCATCGAAAGTAGACCCTTCTGAGAAACATTCTTGATAGCTTTTCCTTCAATTCCACGGACATTACCAAGCTGCAGAATTTGAGAAACCACATGCCAAATGACATAAAGGATAAAAAAAAAAGATCAGGGCTAGAATATCTGAAAGACGAGCAACTGCAAGTGTTATGGAACATATCATATGCATCATAGTCTCTTCAACCTTTGCATGTTTACTGTCTCAATGGAAGCGTGCATTCATTTGCAAATAACAAGATTATATTTGGGCCACTATTTCAATGCCGTAAAAGCAAAGCAACAGACAGAAAAATTACGGGTTAATGAGCAATGCACCTCCTCATTCTATGGTAATATGGTCAAATTGAAAGATGGACACTAACAGAATAATGTATTCAGAAGGATGCAGACTTACTCATCAGGAGATAATTCTCAAAAAACTAACATGAGAGGAACAAAATTGTCAACGTGATATACCTTCGAACCAACTAATACTCTTCGATCACCCTTTTGTAACACGTTCTGTGTTACCACTTTCTGAAACCTGCCCATGTTGCCATTAGTCTGACTCTCAAGCAACCTCCTCCTTAAATTTTCTTTTTCTTTGGAAACAGCTATATTGAGCCTTGAAACCTTTGGCATTTCCTTAGGCTTTTCATTGGCGAAAGAGTTTGTTGCATTAACTCGAAGAGCCAGTGAAGCCTTTGAACTACAATTTTGATGCTGTACCTATAATACCTCCAAGTCAGTTTATTGCACCAAAAGCAACAGATGAACAATACGAAATATGAACGCCGAAAGATAGATCAATATTCGAACTACACATAAGCTAAGTCTAGCCAGCAGTGAGAGACAGGTAATATTGATGCTGGAGAGAAGATTGAGGAAAAACAGTAATCTGAAAAGGCCAAGTATCTGCAGAGATTTGGAAAAGGCACCAATATTTAGCTCACCAGACCATTTTAAATTTATCTACATAAGAATGATGCTTCCTTGAAGAGAAAGAAAAATCAGAGAATGTTACATAGCAATTTTTGTAAAGTTACTCACCTTAGGTTTTGCTACTTCTGAGCAGCCTGGTTTTGCAAGGTGGCTTTTACCCCTCCTAGATGTATTAGGTATAGTACTTGAGACACCAGAGATCACGCTCTCTTTTTTATTCAAAAGTGCTTGAGATATCCTCGCTGGGTGTCTGCTATCTGGAGTAATCTCCCTGTCCTCAATTGGACTAGATGTCAAGCAATTAGCATCAGAAAAGGGGTATGAAGATGAACCCACACTGGACTTATTAGAAGATTTATGACCACTTCTATGACCCGTATTGCTATTAATCTCCACCCTTGATGCTTGTCTTGTAACACAACTTTTCCTGATGCCCGTTCTAATAATTGAAGATTGCCCAGTTGAATTACCAAAAGCTTGCCCTGAAACATGAAGAACCTTTTTTTCTTGTTGCCGATGGCTCTCAAATGAAATGCCACTTTTCTGCTTTGCTCGAGTCGTGTTGTTTGATGTAGAGCCAGGAAGTGTGGTTTTTGAGGAAAGCCTGCTGCCATTTCTGGCAAAAATCCTTTCTGTTATCAAATTCTTCAAGCCAGAGGGTCCTCTCAAATTAACCAACCTCGAATTTGGTTGGCTTTGCAGATAGGAACACTGTTCGGAACATGAAGATGTTGCACTTAGAACTTTTACCGGATGACTCTGATGAACTGAAGGATCAGTCTTATGGCGCTCCCATTTCTTGCCCCTGTAGTCTTTACCTCTTGATTTGGACACTGAGGACGGAAGCTTCGGTGAAAAGGATCCGTGAAGGTAAAAGTCTGAGCTCCCATTTTCCTCAGAAAGATGAGAGAAAGTAGATTTTAATTGGCGAGAGGAACATTGGTGGAACCTGAACAGATTATTCGATTACACAAAATTTAAACAACAAAAATATTTCCGATCGCAGAACTTTAACGGAATGAAACTATAGATGAACAGATGATCTTACAGGTGACTTTCACTGAACCATTCGTCAGCCCTGCAACAGCAAAAGAAGTTTTACTAGCCAGAACCTGGATCTCGTATATAACAGAAGCACTCTAATCTTTAACATCAGGACTGATGTTGCACTAATCACCTTTCTTGTTCATTATTGCCAACTTCTAACGTGAGATCCACCCACATGGGTGCCTCAATTTCCTCCTGCAGAAAAGTAAAAAGAGGCCTGTGAGTCACAAACCCGATGATACCAATCATCTCAAACAGCAGAATGTATGCAGGCTATCCAGTATCCAACCCCTTTACCACCAAATTGCTAGCTGGGTGGACCAAATCAGGAGAGACATACATACACAGAAATTCCTAATTTGACTTGGATTACTCTAGTTCCAACGGCTCTTACGGCAAAACATATTTATTTATTTATTTATTTAAATTCTTGGCTACAAGACATCTCTTCTGTTCCAAGCCATACCGATCACGGCGAAATGCCATAAGCAGCCGGGAGTCAAAACTCCCGGAATGGTTCATTATCAGTCGAAAGCCATCATTCAAACGAGACCGGCCACCATCAAAGCAACCCAAACGCAGAAGCCAAAAACCGTATCTTCAAAACGAGCTACACGAGCCACAGCACAGACGACGCTACCCATGCATAATAATCTCAGCTACCAAAATGCGGTCAACCGTGTCATCCGAAACTACGGAATCGATCGGAGCCCAAGCCCAGCACAATCGATTCCCGAATGGCCAATCCCGAATCGCTCCACGCCACGGCACCATCGCCGAACGAAACCAAACGACGACCGGCCGTCGCCGCGCGCGCGAGACGAAGCGAGGAAACGAACGAACCATAAGTACCGATCTAACGAGCTAGCAATGCAGGGAGCAAGCATCGAAGAAGGGACGGGGCGAAGGACAGCGTTACCAGGAAAGACCAGTGATCGCTGCTGACACCGCGACGGTTCATTTGCTTCGCTTCGAAAGCTTTTGAAAAATGCGCAAGACGCAGAAAGCAATGGCTGCTTTGCTTTCGCTGGACGAGGTTTTGACGGTGAGGGTCGCGAACGGACGAGACGACGTCGGATGGAGCTAAGGAACGTTAAGCCTTCGATTTCGAACTTTTTCCAGTACAGATCAAAGCTTTTGCTTGCTCCCCTTTTCTCCTTTTTGTTATTTTCTTTTTTTAAAGATTGGCCCAGTTTGTTCAAGCTTGCTGAAAAGTCCAAAAAAACCTTTCTTCTTCTTTTTTTTTCTCAAGATAGCACAAAGCAAATTAAAAAATAAAAAAAAAAAATTATCCATACACATCAAGTTTATACCGCACGAAACCGACAAGGAGACCATGGGTTTTTATTTAGAGATGTTTGACAAAGAAACGTTTATTCAGACCAAACTTCATTATGAATTGACCCTAGTTGGCTCTGAGTTTTTAGTTGTTGTAGCAAATTGCCTCGGACATTTTAATTTTTCTCAATGAGCCTTGGAGGGATTAAAAATCAATTGCAATACCTACCCTATGCCTAATTATAGAAGACAAGTTCGTTATATAAGTATATACAAATAAAAAAAGTGAGAAAATAATTGAGAAATATATTACACGTAGGAGCATGTGACTCGGGTTTATGAGAGAATTTGACCGGAGTCAATACTGCATATCGATGCAATTCTTAAACATAAATACTCCTTATTTTTGAACTGACATATGTAGATAAGGTACAATCAAGACACGTAAGAAAAATTTAGCTAGAGAATGCTGAGGGGCATATTGTTAAAAATTTCAGGTTGGGGGGCGAATTGCAAGAATTGACGTGTCAGAGGGCAACTTAACACAATCCCAAGAACTTGGGGGGCCAAATGCAATCCTCCCAGCAAAATATGACAAGGTACTAAAAAGAGAAGCACGAACGGGCCTAAGGGAAAACTAGTTCTTAAAGATTCGGGGGAGCTTCCTTTTCTCATTAATGTCAAACCCTTTTTCACATGATAATTCAAGAGTAGCAGGATAAATGGCGGAGGACAAGAGGTGGGATGAATCACTGCACTGCTTAGAAGTTAGAACTGAGGTTGAATGAGGTCAAAAGAAATAGGACAAGAATTTAATGAAAAGCTGTATGAACATTTTCTAATTCATGTGATGGAATACACAGTACAGATTAACAGATTGGAGAATATACAACTTCAAAGGGGGTAAACGGAAAAGCTTTAAAAAGTCTCGAGTCCCTACATACTGGTTTCTGGCTATACACATTCAACAACACTACCAAGTGACAAAATTGGCAGATTTGATACACATCTCTTCACGGAGCTGACGCGACTAAATCTAATCTAGGTGTCCCCCGCCGCTGAAACCGGGGGAGCCACTCAGCCCCTCTCCAAGTTCTCGAATTCCAGCTTGGCCGTATGCAGACCACCAGAGAATCACTTCGAACAAAATTACAACATAGATCCTAGCATCCCCATCTCATCTTCCCCACCATTTTCGACGACCTTTGTCAGCATCTAAGTGCCCACGTTTCCGTAGCCTCACTTTAGTCTCTCGTAGCCTCACTTTGTATTCTTTCTTCCAAGACTCAAACCGAACTTTCAGTTTTCTAAGTTCTTCATCAGGACTAGCATTGGAAGCCAACTCAGACCTGACCTCAACGAGTGATCTGGCATCATCATCGAATGTCTGTTTCCGGATCTCAAACTCCTTCATAAGATCACTGACAGCATTCAGGGTTCCATTAGTGTCCCTCCCCGCTCTGCCATCTGTAACAGCATTAGAGAATTTCACAGGCATGCTTCCACCAGGAGTTCGAGAGCCCATGGATGTGGTATCCTCGGAATCATAATCCCGAGGCGATAAGGCAACATCGGGTCTTTTGGGTTGACCTCCATTATCATCCGTCATAAGACTCTTCCTGGCAGCTGCTAGACTCATCTGCACCATATCATGCAACCCTCTTAAGAAATGTGAGCATTTCAAACATCAAGATTGAGATACACCCTAAGCAGGAGTTTACTCGCAGATGATCGACTCTTTATAGAAGTTTAACTAAAATCCCCCGAAAGCATCAATACTCACTTGCAATGACGCCATCTGTTTCTGCCATGTTTCCTCCATTGATTTCATCCTCAACTCGTATTCAGACCATTTAGTCTCAAACTGCTGTAGTTCCTCCCTCAGTGCAGCATTTTCCTCTTCCTTCTGCTTCAGCATTGCCTCTGCCTTTAGAGCCCGTTTCTGAAGCTCTGCCAACACTGCAGGCATGACCTCAGTCTGCTTTTGAGGCTTCTCCTCACGCTTTTGTGGCTTGTCCTGCCAAGAAGAAGTACCCTTAAGTTCAGCGTAGATGCAATTAGAATTCAGTAACTTTCACCTGCAAGGAATCTTCAAAATCATATGCACTCTCTCAGTCAGCTAGCATCATTTTCTTTCCGTTAGAGATAATGCTTAAAGTACCTTCACTCCAGAAAATCTCCTGCCTGACTTATATGTAGACTTCAAGGTCTGCAGACTTGACCTTTTCATCTTGAGCGAATCATTGAACTTTCTTCGAACCAACCACCCACGGATTACTGTAAGACAATTTAATGTCAGGCGACAAATAATCTGACCTCGCATTTAATCGTCAAAAGCATAGACTTACCAGACTGTAAACCTACGATTGCCCTCTGTTCCTCATCGGTCCCTAACATGGAAGCACCGTCTAAACAGCTATCCCGCAAGGTACCATATTCTTTTCGAGTAACTTCACCACGAACAACTGCAAAAAAAAAGCTCCATGAGAGAGAGAGAGAGAGAGAGAGAGTCAACTCAAGCAATTTGAAAGCCAAATTGTCGCCTGTAAGGCTGTAAAGAACCCAATGCAACCATCAACATATTGGCATTATGTTTGAAAATTACATAAACAAGCGAGCATACATGATTGCAAAGTAGTCACTCCATTCTTGAGTTCATAGAACTGATGACGAGCTAGATGACGACGGAAACATTTTTGAACCCCAACTATGCCTTGCAGAATTCGTTTCCTCCTGCCCTCCAATGTGGCAATCTGTGAGTCACAAGAACTTAACATCAAGTCAAGAAGAGAAAATATCAACACGAAGAAAAGAACAGTCATTGGTAAACTGGAGCTCAACAAGTTAAGAGTCAAAAAAAAAGGAAAAGAAAAAAAAAATTCTATGAGCAGCTTTTATTTTTACAGAAGAATGATATAAACAACTTAGTACCTCAAAGATCATGACGACATACTGCGTGGAATGATGCCATTCCTAAATTATTTTTTGGTGACTATTAAACTAACATGTATCAGGTGGGAAGAAACAACAATCAGTTAAGTTGACAGCCTCCATTTTCAGGAAAAACAAAAACAGGACTTAAGAAAAGGATCGCTCCCCACTTTTGCCCATTTCTTTAGGCTTTTAATTTCTAAAATGGACATACACCAGACTAAAAACACAAATCCCACCCAAAATGTCCAATAACTACAATGCTAAACTGCCATTGCTTCTTTGTGCAGTCAAGAATAAGCAACAACCAACGAAGATAGAGATAGAAGATCTCTTTTGGAATTCAATTCTCACTTACACCTTTTTATGGAAATCTTGTAGAAGGATCATCTCTCACAATTAGATGCAGTGGACTAACATAACAAAAAAACATTCCAGGCTTACTTCAGAACTAACCTGCCCTGTTCGCAGATACAGTTTTGTGTAACCAACTTGGTACATTTCCGGAAGGACATTAAATTGTTGTAAGACAGCAACAGATACGCTCAAGGGATCCCTCGATACACTAGTGTCCAAAAGCAGAAACCCGTACCTAAAACAAAAGCCACAGACCAGGTAAATTACTCAAGGTTCTCTGAATAAAAAGGAAACAAAAAGGGAGAAGTCAACAGCTGAACTGTTGCAAGACAGGGTCCTTCTCACAAAGAAAAAGAAAGAAATTAGAAGGTTTACCTTTCTGCGAACTCTTGATGAGTCATTCGAGTGGGATATCCAGCTCTGGATATCCTGACAACTTCAAGGACTCCACAACATCTGAGCTGTTGCAAGACAAGGTCCTTCTCATAAAGACCAGGAACCTGCTTATTATTTGGCTTTATGCAACGGATAAAATGAGGTTTCGTCCTTTCCAATTGATGCATCAGTTTGAAAACCTGACCCTACAAAGGAAAAAAACTCTTGATTAGAATCAATCCATCAAAGAGCCCGTCAAACGCCTCAAAATTAGGCAGTTATTAGTATTAATTATACTAGCACACCTGAAATTCACATCTATGTAAATCTAAGAGAGAAGAAAAGGACACCCTCAGATAGCATAGACCCAGATAATTAATACAGAGAACAGGAAGGATTTTCCTTCCCTCAAAAGTAATAGAAATGGCCGACTCTAACTTTACATGCACGTACGCATATCACTAGGTTATAGCTTCCCATGATCTTTATATCACTGGATCAGGATACATGTGTCTGTACAACAGTTTACTTACCTTAAATTTTGTACCAACACTTTGCTTCTGAGACTCCATTGCACCGTGATTTAATGGACTTGCTGATTTTGTCGACTGCTCAAGTACTCTCGAGGCAAATAAGTGAGGCAATTGGCAACTGCAAGATGAGAGCAGTTCAACAGAATCAGAAGGAAGAGGATCCCTGTTCTTCTCCAAAAAGCCACTTGTATCATATTGAACCTGACAAAACATCCCATGTCAATATAAGCCATGTGGTAATTCAAGCATTCCTGCTTAGTTACATATATGGAGTGAAACTAACAAGCCCGCAAGGGAAGATTACTTTTCTGGAGGATTAATTCGAGTTGCTTATTATGGTCAAATCAGCAGTGATGAGACACCAAAAAACGAGGGAAAGAGAGAAAAAAACTGCATTTAAGACTAGAAACTATCTCATTTAAACATCTTTAAAACCTATGGAACTTTCAAAATGCAATAACAGGTGATGTTGCAAAATATCACGAAAATAAATGAGAAAAAACAATGGTTTAAGAAAAGTAGCTCATGCGTTACATACTTAGACTGGACCTGGACCACGGCCTGACTGACAACTAAACAGTACCAAACTTTCCAAGTACAAGATTTTAGCACAAAAAACCTAAGAATTCTAAGTGCTTGTTGAGTTTGAACTGTTCACGTAGCGTTTGCTTATACTAGCTCAAATCCAAGAGGGGAAAAGGCAGAAATCATCAAGAAATTTTAAGGTGGCTTCTAATTCATATCCCAATAAGCAAGACTGAGAGCAAGACATTTGCTATAGGAAAGAAAAGGAGAGTAAAAGACAAACCTCTCCAGCGTAGTGACGAATGCCAAAAGCCCCGCCTCTTTCTCCTTTAAAGCAAGGATTAGAAGTCAAATGCTGCTTAAGCTTATTGGCAAATGTCAAATCAGTGGCCTTGGGAAAGTTTGATTCCTCATCCAACAGAGAGAGCACCCCCAAAGGTTTCTGCAAAAGTTGGCATACAAATAACAATTGACTGCTTCAACTTTATAAAAAACTTTATCACAGTACATAGAGACCCAAAGTGATGAGTCACAGCATAAAAGTTGATCCGTGAAAAATAAGATGAACAAAATATTGCTATACATCAAAAAGTAACATTATCTATCAAATGAACAATCAATCTTGTAAAAGCAATAAAGAGAATGTGTCTCCTTTGATCTAAATATCAAGCCAACAATCTGCTGCTCCAACATTATTATCATAATACACGTTTCAAAGAAAGAAATTAAAAATAAAGAAAAGCTTAAACCAGAGTACCTTTTCAATTAGGGTCAAGCAATCCTCATTGTCTTCAAAATCTACTTTAGTCCAGTCAACACCATCCAGCTCATATTCCTGGACACACAGAATATAGCAATAAGTTTCCAAAACTGATCAAAACCCCCAAAAAAAGAAAAAAACGAAGTACCAAATGGAAAGGTTTTGCCACAATCTAGATAAGCACTTTTCCAGTTACAAAATAAACACATAAACCTAGGGCCTTAGGTTCAGGGATCAGAAGAATATAAATAAGGGCGGCCAAGATAAAATACACCAATGGATTTCACCTAAAAGTCCAGAGTCTTAATTTGCATAATCTAGGAGGCAGAAGCCACAATAATGCAAGTGTTTTATCTATCGTGGTTCGTCAACTAAATCCATCTCAATCCTCTTACTTCAGAAAGGAGCAATAACAACAAAAAGGAATATCCCTCTATTCCTTCTTAAAGCTACAATGACGCTAACGATATCTGGACTCCTGGAGAAGATGATATGCTCATTGCATCTAAAGCAACCACTTAGCAAAGTATGTAAATGCACAGTCACCATCATATATATACTAGACAAAACTAAAGACATGATCCACGTTTTTTTTTTTGCTCATAAAAGACACGGTCCATGTTAGATGCTCACTTCCTGCTCCAGTTTTAACAGATGCCGATTGAAATGTTGTTGCAACCTCTCATTTGCATAATTTATGCAGAATTGCTCAAAGCTGTTCTTCTGCAAAACACAGATTGTCAGGAATTAGACACAAAATTATGATGCACTCCAAAAATTATCTGAAATCTTCATAGCAAATTAATACATACCTGAAATGACT
Source organism: Eucalyptus grandis (assembly GCF_016545825.1). Taxonomy (NCBI): domain Eukaryota; kingdom Viridiplantae; phylum Streptophyta; class Magnoliopsida; order Myrtales; family Myrtaceae; genus Eucalyptus; species Eucalyptus grandis. The sequence goes on along the minus strand of NC_052617.1, from coordinate 44,334,252 downwards.
CGAACCCATATATATCAAGGATATTTATGGACCTTCCTGCACATGGTTTGCCTGCTTCAAGTGACTTGTTTATTTGTTCTACAAGCCAGTCAAACAAGCTTGAATACAGGAACTTTGCCAATGCATCTCTTGTGTCAGTTGCCTGAAATACAAAATTAAGGTCATAACTCCCAAAAGCAATTACAAAAATAATTGTTCAAGAAGCAAAGTTAGATGAAACTGCAGATGTAAAGTTGAATCTAAAACAATCTCAGCGACAGACCTGCTGCAAAGTCAACTTCTTAGAGATACTATCTTTGCCCGCTTTAATTCTACGAACAGATAGTGCTAATGCAAGATCATCAACACTACAACCCAGCAAGCCAGCAGTAGTGGTGACAGCTATTAAGAAGAAATACATAGAATCAGTGAACACTGTTTTCAAATTGCATGTTAATATATTCAGCTTCTAAAGGATACATAATGGCTGTAAAGCAAGCAATCTTAATTAAGTAAAGCAACCGAGGTAAATGCAATAAAGAGGGAAAGGGTTGTAGTTCACTTTCAATGATAAATCGAACAGAAGCAAAGAAAAAAGGTGCAAGGTAGGTATTCCAGACTGGTTCACTGTCCACGTACCTTTAGGATATTAACCAGTGGGCATGACAATCCGCATCTTTTCATTGCAAAAGAACTGACAATCCTAATTCCTCTATGGCTACTTTTAGCAGTTGCAAATGGGAGACAACTTCATTAGTTCCCTACTATAATTCTCTTTCTGCATATTATCTGTCCTTGGGATTTATGTACATCAGTTCTCCTATTACCGATTGTTGCTATGTCTTCACTTCTTGTGACAACAGGCAACAAAAAATTGGCTGATGGAATTTAATGATGCTGGAAATGGGAAGAAGACGAAAGTTGAAAGGATCACAACAAAAGAGTGAAGAAATTCAGAACCTACTGAAGATTACAGAACCTCCAAAGACAACCCCTCCCCTTCAAAATGCAAGTAGGTCTGTTAAATAGGGAACATGGAGATTATAATGGTCTTAAGAAGTCACCCTTCTTCATAATCTATGTCCTACCCAAGTAGGGCATGCTATAAGTTCTTAGAAAATATCACACACTTGGAGGAGGTAAAATCTCTTCAATATACTTGTGATCCTCAACACAGGCACAGCAAGCCTCCCCGACACCTAACTACTCTCAACCATTCATCTCCAATCTTTCCAAACTTAATTTTGCTGCATAGATCACCTGCTTAGCTGAGCACCCTATTAACTTTCTCCGCAAATGATGTCTGTCTCCATTGACTTTCTTTCACTATGCCCCTAACGTAATCTCCAGATATAGAAGTAAAGCAAATAACTAGATGCAAGGCACTAAAGCATGCCCACAGGAATTGGAATAGTAAAAAATGGCGAAAAAGGAGATGGCTTTATTTCCTTTCATTCACACCTCCATGCGAAGAAACAAGGAATTAATAGTATGTGACAAACAATGAATACTAGCATATCTCTAATATCTTTAGTATAAAATCATAATATTTCTGGCTTCCAAAAGTAAGCATGTAAAAGTTACCTTCGTCAACTACAACCTCCACATGATTTTCATGGCTAGTAACCCGAAACGATATGTTTCCTAGCCATAGTACTGCAGCAAGTATTGCAAAAGCATGCTCCTGATCTTGTCTAGGTATCCGAACCATCTCTAGAGCTTCCTGGACATACGGCAAAAAGAAGAAAGATGCAACCATCAATAGGACCTCAATGAGGCATAAGTAAACTGGAAAGTGGGGGAGTCACCTGACAACAAGTGAATGCAGAAAAGAAACATTACCAGAAGCATCTGAAACTTTTTAGCGTCATCAACGCCATCAATTGTCAAGCAGTTGCTCTGCTTAAGATAATTGTATTCAGAGGCCACTTTTAAATTCAACTTCTCTGCATATAATAGACGAACCAAAAGCATTAAGTTAAAAACAATGAAACGATAAATGACGGCACTGTTGTTCTCAGCAATGTAGTCACGACAGATATGCAAAGCTAATAAAATTGGTTTTTAACTTTGGTGGATTAAATCTATCACAGCTATAAAGGCATATTCAGCTTAACTTAGGAGGAGTATCTTGCACCTTTAAGAGATGGAGAAGCGCCAGCACAAAGTTCATAAAATATATGGTAAGACCTTTCTCCATTTGCCACCTGAACTACCCTGGACTGCACAATATGAAGCTTTAACTTCAGAAGTGGCATATAACCATGATTATTAAAAGTTGACAAATTGCAGAAAAAATTACCTTTTCTAGTAAAACTGTTCCGCAATTAATGATTGAGAATTGGCAATGGACAGTACATGACATTACAACAGGCCAGTAGGTCAGTTCCAACAGTTTAATCAGCTGACTAGAAGTTCATCGACTGGCTTCAATCAATTTAAAATGCTTACATGTTTGGATTTTAGCACCGCAAATCTTTCCCGGTTTGCTAAATTGAATCTCAATAAACTTCCCCTGAAAGAACCCACTAATCAAATCAACAACTTTCTCAAAAATCACAATCTTGAAGTGCATAAGGAAGTATAAAGCTCTAGAGAAATATCATGTCATGATGATGGTAAAAGACTGATTGCGCAGAACATATGAATTTGCATAATGAAGAGAAGAGAAGGGAGGCATACAAATCTGCTAGAGTTTCCATTTCTAGAAGTTTTTGCATTTCCAAATGCTTCAAGTATAACATTGGTATGAAGGACCTCATCTTCTATTCCAAGACCAGAGACACCTCCAAGAGCAGCCAAATATTGCATTGCAATCTTTGCCGTTTCTGTCTTCCCAGCTCCACTTTCCCCGCTGCAAGGTAAAAAAATTTATTACAGTCAACTAGTCATCTCAAGTTGATTTCATCAAACTAAAAGAGTGCAAAACAAGAGCAAATCCATTAAGGGGTACCCCACATAAAACAGAATACAAAATAATAATAATAATAATAATAATAATAATAAAATTTAAAAGAAGAAGAAGAAGAAGAAGAAGAAGAAGATATCAAACGCACCTTATGATGATTGATTGATTTACTTCGTCTGCAAAATAGAGCTTCGCCGTAAATATATAACTTCTACCCCACCAAAGACTGAGATTAATAAGAACAAAACGCAACAGTAAAGCTGACATAACCTCTCATCATTTCATTATAAGCAGTGTCTGCCATGGCATACACATGAGGACTCTCCACAGTCTTCCGTTTGTATGCCGTCATGAAACTGTTCCCATAAAGTTGTACCTCTTTAAAGGGATTGATTGCAATCAAGACAGGCCCTGCTTTACTCTAAACAACGAAACAACATGAATGAATAGAAGCTACAGAAGAATCCTCACTCTGCACCAATGCTCAAGAAATTTGTACTCACATAAACCAAATCACGAGAAAATCTGGTCTGAAGATTGTGAAGAACCGAGGGCTCATTCAAATAACTAAGCTGGATCAGATCATCAACACCCTTAAGGATATCCGGGTTTGCTGGCAGAAGTTCTCCTGTAGACACTTTAACAACCTATGCAAATTACAGCAGGTCAGTGCATTTACAGAAATTGACTCTGGTGCCAAAAAAATATTTGTCTTATAAACCTAAGGCAGGACGGAGGAGCTTGAGAACTCACATTTCCATTTGGGAGTGAAATAACAGCTTCTTCCCCTGATGTCGAAAGTATTGTTCCCAAATCCCACTGCCCACTGACCAGTCGGCACCACACTCTAAGTTTCTGAGACATCACGCAACCAGATCAAAATGTATTACACAAATACGAAAAATGCACATGCCCATGATACGCATAAACAGCAGATCTATACAAATGGGATCAGCTTCAGATACTTAAGCCTATGAGGAAAAGGGAGTCACTATGGCGTAGATAGATATTAGAGTTTTTATATGACAAGCGGGTTAAGCAGTCATGGAACACATGCCCATTACAGCATAAACTCTATTTTACCTGGTCCTTCCATTCCGTAACTATCACCAACAAAACTTACATCTGCTGACAGGGCAACAATTGAACGCTCTTATTTATTCTGGTCTGCTACAAAGCAGACAATTTTAGGCACCAAGGAACGCATAGGCAATGAAAACTTAAAACTCAACCCAGTCATACCCAGTGACACCAGACCAACTCAAAAGCAGAAAATATAAATCAGACCATAAAAATTACCTTTTTGATGAAATAACCGATGTTATCACCCCACTCTGACTCGCACAATTTCGGAGGCGCGCCTGACTGAGAGGTAATACCGCCATGAGAATGGCTGACTTCGTCATTTTTCTCCTCTCGTTCCGCAACTGCTGTGTACGGCGAATCCAAGTTCTGATCTTTCTTAATCTTCTTGCTCCCAAAACTGCTTCTATTGGGAATAAAATCTTTCTCTTTTCTCTTTGCATCTTCCTTTCCAATATTTGCCTGGTTCGATGCGCACTCCTGCAAAGTAGCAGTGCCGACAGTGAAGTTCACCGGCAAAGACCGCCTCGCCGATGGCAGCCGGGCCCTCGAAGAGGGCCGAGCAGGCAATGCCGGTGGCAAATCCTTGGGCTTCTCGACCTCGTCGCGACGGCGGAGCGAATCGAGCATCTCCTCCAGCGAGCTCCGCGCCACTGAAGTCGGCGATGCGGATAGCATCATCTCGGAAGCACAACCTCTGTTCAACCCTGAAAATACCTCCGACGGGCAGTCCTCCGCAAGGCCTCTCCTCTAGCTTCCCGAGAGCAACACCAGCCAACCCTCATGCAACATTAACCAGATTCCTCCCACAAAGTCATCACGGACGTTCTCCCAACCCACGACTTGTCCTCAGTCTCGCGAAAAACAATCACGACCCGACACTCTACGAAGCTCGTCGAGGAAAACCCTAAATTCAAGCACCTCCCGGAAACCCGCCTCGACTCGATTTCGAGCCCCCTGAATCCGAGCGTCTAGAGCTCCAAGAGAATGAAAGCTGAGATTTCAAGGGAGCTGCACGGGAGAGAAAAGCAGCCAAAACTCCGGCCGAGCATTCGCCAAAGAAAAAAAAACAAAAAACAAAAAAAAGCGAGGAGCTCCGCAAAGAATGCTTCTTTCCTTTTCGTAACTGAAGAGCGCGAGTTGCGAGGTCGAGTCTGCAGAGGGACGGAGGAGGAGGCTGAGGTCGTTGCGAGCACGACGGATTAATAGCCCAAAAAACAATTTCGAACGAGAAAAAAAAACGGAAAAAAAGAATTTTAAGAAAAGAAAGAAGGGAGATAAAAAAGCACCCCTCAAAAAAAAAAAAGGGGGAAACCGTCGCTTCGGCTCCTTCTAGATATTTCCTCTTCCGGTGAGCGCGAAATGCGGAGACGCGGAGCTTTACTTCCACGAGGAGGAGAAGGTCGAGGTTCGCGTCCGTCCGCCTCGGTTGCTTGAAGCTTCGATTTTGTGCCCTCGCTTTTTCTTTTGCCTTCCGTCGAAGGAAATCTCAAACGCGTCGCGGGCGGGCGGCGGCCGCGGCGGCGTTCCGCACTCGTATCGTGCGGGCGCGGTTATTCCTTCAGCCGCGCGGATCCGACGAGACGGAGGTGACGGTGACGGCGGAGGAGAGGAGGAGGTCGAAGTAAAGAAGAAGAAGAAGAAGAAGAAGAAGAAGATGGAAGATGGAGACGGAGGAGGGTGGTGGCATGTGGATGTGGCAAACCACGAGATGATGAAGGTGCATCAAAAGCGCTTCCACAGAGAGAGAAAGAAAAAAATAAATAATAATAAATAATAAATAATAAATTTAAAAAGAAAAAAAGAAAAAGACAGGAGATGGAAGGATAGATAAGGAAAGAGCGAGTTCTGACACTTGGGTCCTCTCCATCAGCTCAGATGCATGTTTGGTGGGGAAATTTCAAATATATGGAAAGGTACTAGTTTTCTTTAGTTTCTCGATATTCTTATTCTTATTATTATTATTATTATGGCGAGAATACAAAATTCTTGCAGGCTCAATTGCGTTAATGCCCTCCACGTTTCCTTTTTATTTCCTTAAAGGACAGATACTTCTTTGACGCCACGAGGATCGGCTTCTCATAAAAATTTAGATAGAAAGATAATCACTCCATAAACACTGTCCATATTCGCAGATTTGACCATGTGAGAAAAATATTTCCACTGTCAATGACAAATATTTAGATATGTGATATTATTGATATAAAAGCGAAAGCAGTTCATACAGTTAATTCTTTTGAGTGATGAAAATGAATATTTTAAATAAGTTTTTTTTACATTATTAATTTTTTCGCAAAATTACCCAACCTTTAAAACTTGTTCTATGGTGAAAGACAACATGAGCTCAAATATCAATTATTGAGCTAAACATGGTGCAAGATGTCCTCTAAGCCCTCATGTCTTGCTTTGTGACCTTTCTTTAATTTCCTCGAAATAGGATTTGAGATGATTATGACATTGACGTGATAGGCCTTTGGCACGTAACTGTCCGAAGGATTTGATTTGGCTTTAAATTGGAATCCACCTATTTCTTTTTTTGAATTCTTCGTCCAGACCAATGAAGAATGTTAACCAAATAATTTAAATTTATCCCTAAATAAAGACCAATAGTTAGACAGAGAAGACAATTTTTTTTTCAATAGCTAAGTCTTCAACGGGCATTTGAAATATAGTGAAATTAAAATGGATAACCCCTAAATTTTAATTTAATATGTAATATGATTCATAAATTTTTAATTTATTTAATATTGTTCCTGAATTTTTAATTTGTTTAATGTAATTTATCGAACTTTTCGCACATCTTCAACATAGTCCATAAACTATATGAAGATGTTCCATACAGTCTTTCCATAATTATTCAAGATCGGTGACTATATTGGATTTTGTCATATAATTTGAATGAATGGTGCTATTCAGTTTGAATTCGCAACCGTGGAAAAGTGTGCCGAGCGCTGCGTGCTACTACAATGGCATATCCGTGAATAGCTTTCTGCTCAAGGGCATATGTATATCGGAATTCAAAAATAAGTAGTGGCCCGAGCGATCGGATGGGACGTGCCTTGAAGAATATCGTTTATTCCCTGTCATTTAATCCTCGCTGGTTTGACCAAATAACGGACTCCACCCAACCCTCGATTTCTTTATTAAATTTTATTTCGGACAGTCGTCCTAAAACCATTATTTTTATAACCTTTCTTTTCTGCAAGAAAAACATGACGTGCTGCGTGCGATCTTTCGAGTCAAGACGTTTTTTTATGTTTTTCCAACCTACCAATATTGGAGGGAAATTCGAAAAATTTTGAAGTTAGATATGTCTGTCTTCGGCCCCGCTTGAATAATGTAATGTCTACGACCGTGCCCTGTCCGGATAGATTCTCATTTTGTTTATTTCATGCTCAATCTAAATTTTGTGCTATTTGAATATTTCAAAATCGAAGCACCTGAAACTTCCCGAAAAGAAGTAAATTCGCATATAATTTTTTTAGTGAAAGTTGGATTCTGCAGTTTTAACAAGAAGGTTAAAAAAGTGATTACGGTTTTTACTTAATCACATGCTAACAAAAAATCGTATATTATTTAAACTTCATTAATTAATCATGATTTACAAAAAGAAAATCTCAATTTTGAATACGGGTGATATGCACATGTATTAAGAAGATGTGAACTATCGGTTGTTTTACTAACATAAGATTCAACATTAAAACATGACCCACGGATCTTTATATGTCGTTGCACTTGTTATTGCATTGTAAAGTGCAAAATTTAGTTTCCATTATTTTGAAAACATAAAAAAATAACATATATTGTGAAATAAGACAAATAGCTACATCATTCGACGGATAAACATACAAAGAATTGAATCACACTTACCAATCTATAGATATCTAAAACATGGATTCGCTGGCAAAAGTGAATTTTGTTTACGAATTAGGCTGCCATTAATTTGTTCGATAAATACCGTCACCAAGATCTCAAATCGAATCTCACCATATGAATGGACAACCAACCAATTCTCATTACTACGATAGAGATGTCATTGTATTGACTTTTATGAAGTCCATACTAATATATTTGCACGAACATAAACAGATAGTATTCCTAAATACAATAGATGAACGATCTTGACATGAAACGCATATATAATATCAATCCCAAAAGGATAAATCTTCTCTCTTTTTTTGACTAAGGACGTACAAATCAAAGCCACAACGGTAACGTGGCCCGCGCTAATGGTGGAGAAAAGGGCAAAGGAGGAGCATAAGAGTCAACAAGATAGTTGTAGGCAACAAAAGATCAGAGGACCCCAGCCCCCCCTTCCTCCTCCTAATCCATCAAACCTAATCCTTTCGAGGGCCATCTCTTTTTCTTCCTTCCCCCTTTTTTGGAAACTTTAATCTTTTGTATTTTTCTATTTGCAAGCTTCTCTCAATGGGGATACAAAGCAAACAAAGTGGTTGAGAGGTACTGTGTGCACCCGACCATAGCCTTCTTCGTAAAGAAGATGGGAAGTCCACCTTCCCCTGGATAGTCCCCAAGTTCTTGATTGAATATTTATCTACGTCCGAGACCAAATAATTTAAGAACATATTCAGGTCCAATTGAACCTAATTGTTTTCAGGGCCTTCTTTCTTCCCACCCTTTCCCCTTTTCCGGAAACTTTAGTCTTTTGTATTTTTCTACTCGCAAGCTTCAAAAAAGGGCCGCGACATGGCGGCCCCAATTCGCTCCCTTCGGTCGCCAGAAAAGGGTCCCCCCCTCAATCATCGCCAATGAGGGGTCTCGCACCTCTCCCATCCTCCAAACAATCTAAAATGGTCGTTTAGTAATGATGGGCAGGCTCGGTTTTGGCCCGTCATATGCTCCCTCTTGCAATCGCATATGAGGTGCATAACATATGTGAAGGTGAAATCTAGGGAAAGTCGAAGTGATATCGTCCGTCCAGAAGAATTAAACTTTGGAAAAGGGTGATTATTGCGTGTCTTTTGGAAAAGTCTTCATGATTACTTCATGTGAATGCACAATTTAACCTAACAGCTAACATGGTCTTCGGGATTAGAGTGTCATGATGGTCTCCTTCGAGACTTCTTTTCTTTTGCGTGCCCCAGTCTAGTTGTCTGGAGATTAGAAGCTTTTGTCGTTTCGACGATAGAAAGCAAAGGCAACGCAAGATTATCGATAACCGAGCAAATCTCGTAACGGAATATCTTGACATCGAGTAATCAAGAGAGAGAACTCGTGATTGTTAGACATCTCTGGGGCTTTATTCCTGCAAACATATAATGACATCGAAGTACCATGCTATTGGTTGAGAATTGTAATATCTAAAATGATTAGTAGATCCACCGGTCGCTCTGTCCAATTCACTCAAGGAGCGCCTCAACAAGGACCTCTCCGACATTGTACACAATTCGTATCCTTAAAAGAGATCGATGGTCAAGGTAACTTTTTGTTTTGCATTTCTCTTTGGAAAAATGTTAAGTGAATAATCATTCTGAAATTCATAAATCTCGATCATTTGTACAATTTACAGGGATGCACGTTAGAGTTGATGTGTCCAACCAGTTAAGGCAGGCGTGGTGTGATGTACCGCAAGAGAGGTCACACTCTTCCGATCTTTTATCGGATGTGCACAGATAACTTTTCAATAATTGAGCATCATTTGGAGCCGGAGAATATGCAAAGCTAGTGAAAAAAGTGGCTTAAAAGATGAACCTGCAGGCTACACAAGACACACTTTAGTGTGGTCACCAAGGACCCCGCATAAAAATCAGTTCGAGAAAAGATAGATTACCACCCGAAAATCGAGCTATTTTTGTTTCCCTTTAGACTAGTCTCAGAGGGGCCGTTTTCTTTAAAAAAAAAAAAAAAACTTTCGGTCTAATTTCTATTTTGATTTGATTCAACCAAAAAAAAATGATTTGAATTTTTTTTTAATTTAAAAAAGATCTTAGGCTTTCATTCGAGCTTCAAATCTACCCACGAGTAAAAAATATTCAATAATTGAAGAATATTGCTATTTCATGTGAAGGCGAGAGTGTTGGTGGAAACACGGATTTTGATAATGAACTTATAACTGATCCCGATGTTGATAATTTCAAAGAAAATAATGCGAGTTTTGAATGCATGAATAGATTTAAGATCGGACCGAAAGTTGAGAATTTTTTTTTTTTAAAGTTAGGGGTAGAATTTGTATTAAACTTGAAGTTAAATTTTTGTTAGATAATTAGGCCAGTTCGAAAGTAAGTGAAATTTGTCCAAAGACATATACAAAGGATGGAAATGCTTCTAATAGACCTTATGTAAAATCCACATGATCAATGGTCAGTTGTAATTGACTCTACAGTGTAAAATTGGTTCTAGACACGTGCTCTCTCATGGTGAACTTATATAGTTCGATTAGCGAGGGCCATTGCGAAACAAAAACATCATGTTATATCACATCCGTATTTTTAGGCTAGTGAAATTCCTTGCGTTGTGGAACACAATGTCTAAATCACGTTTGACATTGTCAGCCTATTATAACCACATGGATTATGTTCATTAGCGCTGTATATCTTTCTTTGGGTCAAGATTTGGTAGAAGTAGGTAAGCGCTCGATGAATGAGGATATTAACCAGTGGTTGAACTAATCTTAATATAGCCCGGTAAACTATAGGGAGAGCATGGAGGTATGGAAGTAATTTTGGCTAATCAATGCCTAATATTGTGTCATTTCTAATGCGATTTAGAAAAATACTACAAGATCTCCGTTGTGCAATAAAATCAAGTCATTTGGAAGCTAGTTTTTCACAAGCTTCTGCTAGTATGTCGTTTTCTTTTCCACGGTACATCCCTCAAATCTATGAGTTAAAATTTAATAGTATGCAAAAACACTTTTTCTTTTTTTTTTCGGAGATCGATTGCGATCGAGTCTAATCATTGCATTTAAGACCAGAATCAACGAGCTTTGTCTACCAAAAGCATGATCAAGTTGGGTGGTTCTTGTTCATCAAAATGATCATAACCTATTGAACCCGTTGATCCCTTTTTTTCTCCTTTGGATCCACACGCCTTTTGAAAAACATGAGCACATAGAATATGGCTGGTTCTGGTTGGTGGGTGATCATTAGAACCGTCTTGCGGAATGATGCAACAGGGTCCAACACCAGCTCCGACTCCAGCAATTGTAAAAGGGGAGAAGAAATTGGAAATAGTTCTTTCGTAGACAACCATGATTCGATCCAATGACTGGAGAGCTCTCTCTCTCTCTCTCTCTCTCTCTCTCTCGTCTGGCCTGGCCTGACAGTGCCATAAGGCAGTTTTTGGGGAAGTGATGAGGGGATGCTTCATTCCCAAGTCATGTGCACATGAACTGATCCGACAAACGAGATCGAGCCCAAGCCAAGCATGTCCGGAGGGTCGTGCGACGAATTATTATTGGCTGTTCTGGATTCATCGCATGGCGCATCGTGGCGTGTCGCTTTCGCTTCCGAGGACTCCTTGTCTCACACCGACGAAACATGCACCTAAAACAACGTAGCTCGAAAGTTGGAAACCACCAACTTCTATCTTGGGAAAGATTACGAAGTGATGGTCGAAGTTCGCACCCTACCGCACATTTGACATGAGGTACGCGATAATTGACGGTTGCCGAGTCCCAGCTTGAGATCGAGGCAGTTTTTTGATTAGATGAAAGTGTCATGAGAAACGGGACAAATTAAAAACTTAATGAAGATCCATGAATATTGAACATTTATCGCTAGTGAACTGAGTTATCATATGGGTTAATTATATTCAGTAAATGGATCATAAATAAATTTTTTAAATTGTTGAAAGCGCCATTGCCTACTAACCAAAAAAAAGGAAGCGCCATTGACAAATGATGGTGGTGTATTAATTGCATGCGATACATTCTTCTTAAACCTAGCATATGATGCCTTCACACGGTCGTTTCTTATTTTAAGGAGAATTTCTCTTTTAAGCACCAAGACTCGACAATGGTGAACCATAAACATAAGGGCCAACATGTTTTCTTAATGTACATCATTAAGATCATCACTATCTAAATGATTATTGTCCAAACTCTTTCTTCCAGAAAAAGAAAGTGATAATGTGCACGTGAAAGCTAATTTAAACATAGTGATGTAGCGGATTCCTAATCAAGAACTAATGAATAATTTTCATCAGTCACGAAAATGAATGAATTAAATTTTTTTCACTATTAAAAAAATTATAAATAAATTGTCATCCATAATGAAATATTTTGTATTGACTGGTTATTTTGAATGATACAAGCAATCATTATTAAAAAGTATTTTCTAAATATATATTTTTTTCGCAAAACAAATTAAATCATCACTTCACTAATGTTATAGGCTAATATCTAGCATTACTCTAGGTGGGGCGACTGGACGAGGCCCGTTTCCAACCCACGGCGACGCGGGTTCGGGCTCGAAGAGTTTTGATGTCACAATCGGGCCGGCCGATGCCAGCCCGAATTGTCCCGACGTCGTTTTTGTTGGAATTCACGGACCATTTTTCCAGCGCTTCGATCCGCCATGTCCCTATCCGTCGAGCATCGCCATTAGAGTTGCGGAGACGCAAATATCTCCCGCTCTCTGCTCTAATCTCGCTCTCCCTCTCTCCCTCTCCCGCACTCCAAGGACCACACCATTTCGCGAATCCAAGAAGGAGCAGCAGCATCAGAAGAAGAAGGAGGAGGTTCTACATGGATTTTGCCATGAGCGGTTTGAGCAGCGGCTACTGTTTGAGCTCCTGCAGAATTCTGAACCGCGAGCCTGGCCGAAACATCACGTGCGGTAAGCTCGCACCTCGTCGTTCGATACGCAGTCCGTAGGCTCTTCGTCTTGCCGCTGTCCGTAGTTGATTTCGCTGAATCGGGAGCTTTCTCCATGTTCTCGTGGTCGATCGGGCGATATTCCTCTGGCAATATCTGATTCCGTTAGCGCTCGCGAACGATTGTCGTTTTTCAGTACTGGTCGCTTCTGCGTTTCGGAACCATCGATCGTCTTCTTTTAGGCTTGTTATTAACTGAAAGGATCGAAGTTTCCTCAAATTCTATTTCTCTGCGGCAGGGAATCGTGGCGCTGCGGTCAAGATGGCTGGGAGATCTTCGGTACCTACGAAGCGTCAGCGAGATGTCGTTCCTTCTTCTGCAGCTAGCGGTCTCACCAAGTTCGAGAAGAAGACGCTTCTCAGTTCCATCGCAGGTACCGCCTTTTTCGATTGCTTCCGAGGAAGAAGGAACGAAATATTGTTCCTCTTTTGCGGTGCACCTGCGGCCGCATAGTACGTGTTTAGTTGACCACATAGTCGATTTTACAAGCGAACTTGTGCTATTTTCTCCTTCTCATACTTCCATTCAACTTTTGTCTGCCTCTCATTTGCTTGCTTGTATCTGATTTTGTAATTTGGTTGTGTTGGCGTGCTTTCAGTGGCAAACTTGATCACAGTAGATGTGGCGAAGGCATTGAGCACCGAGAATGTCATGGTAAGGATCTCTTGCAAATTTTATACTAAGTATTTCACCATTTGATTGGATATATGTACAGATGCCTATAATTTAAATAGTAGCATGGGTTTGTCACCCTGAATAAATACTATAATTTACTGTGTTGATTAAGTTTGAATCATGTGCTTGAGTATTACTTTCAGCTGTTATCTCAAGTAAATACGTCCAGTTATGGTTCTTGCATATAACCTCAGGAGCTAGAATTATTTTCCTTCGGGTCAGGAAGTGGCTGCTCCATTTTTTACAATAGCTGATGGAAGTCTTGGAGATTGGTTTGGAGGCTTCCTATATTCAGCTGGACAACAGGCCAATGAAGCTGTTCAAGATCAGCTCTCTGCACTCAGTTTTACTAGGTAATTGACCCTCTTTTATCTATTGAAAAGAAGAATTTCAGATATTTGAGTGTATCATATCACTGCGGTTGATCCACTCTTACTACTTTTTACAGTTTAGCAGTTATATTCGGGGCAGGGCTTGTGACCAGCCTCTCACCATGTACATTGAGTGTATTACCACTGACTCTTGGTTATATAGGTAAGCCTGCCTTCACTCCGAGTAGCAACTGGCAAACTTTCTGCATCTCTGATTATGCTGTTTGTGTAGTGTCTTTCATCATCTTAACTTAATTTTCTTCCTTTTGCCTTTGGAATCATGAAGGAGCCTTTGGTTCTGGAAAAAGCAGGACAGAGGTACAACTTTCTATTTGAATTCTATAAATCACTTCTAATCTGAGTTACGTTTTCTGTCTTTTTGTTTTGATGGTCTATAGATGTTTGTGAAACATAAATAAACTAAATCTTTGTTTCGTATGCAGAGAACATTATGCAACACTCAGTTTTCTAGTTTTTGAGACAGTTTGTGAACAGGAATAGTGAGATCTCTCAATTGATTATATCCTAATCTCTTGTCTATTCATGTATCAGGTCGTTGGGGATTCAATTGCATTTGCGTTAGGACTAGCTACCACGCTGGCTCTTCTAGGAGTTGGAGCCTCGTTTGCTGGAAAGGCATATGGCCAGATTGGGCAAGGATTACCCGTGGCTGCTTCTGCTGTGGCCGTTATTATGGGTCTAAATCTTCTTGAGGTAGAAATAGCTCCTTGCTTTCTTTATAACGCTAACTGTTTTATCAGTTGTCATTTCATTCTTGTCAGCTCTACTAGCACCTTTTGTCTTAGGTCTGTTAAATCATAGATTATTTCCCACACTGACAGTTTTGTAAGAAACATTTGAGATATGACTCTTCTTGAAGCATACTTAGATTAGGAGACTAATCCTCTTGAACATAATCCGGCTTTGGGAGTGTTTCCCTAATATTCTATGATTTTGAACATTTCCCACGTTTACATATTGCCAAATCTCATCTTGGCTCTGTGGTTTTAATTAACAATCTTGTTTTAATTGTAAATTTGCAGATAATTGAGTTTCAGCTTCCATCGTTCTTCGACAACTTTGATCCCCGTGCTGCCGCAGCCAATTTCCCATCAAGTAAGTGGCCTTTCCTAAACGATTCTGCCTCCTCAATCTTTATGATTTGGTCTCCAAGTGCTTTCAATTGATTTGAAGAATATGCATTACAGGTGTGCAAGCGTATTTAGCAGGGCTTACGTTTGCATTAGCAGCTTCTCCTTGCAGTACACCTGTACTTGCCACTCTGTTGGGATATGTTGCTGCATCTCGGGTCTCTCTCTCTCTCTCTCTCTCTCTCTCTCAGACACACTAACACGCATAGCATAAAGATGTTCACTTCATGTCCTTTGCTGATGTATGACTTCTAATAAAGACAGCGATTTAACTTCTTACTCCGGAGTTGGCAAAATATTCTCACGGTTGTAGGTAGAATTATAGGTATATAATAGTTTTCATAAATGGTGTTCTCTTCTGTCAATCAACGATGTTAGCATTTCTAAGTGATTTCTGGACTTGCAATTGCTGCTATTTTAAAACTGCACATCATTCCTGCAGGATCCGGTGATTGGGGGAAGTTTACTTCTAACATATACAACTGGTTATGTAACTCCTTTGCTTCTTGCTGCTTCTTTTGCCGGAGCATTGCAGGTAAATGATTCCATGCTTTTGGCCAATTTGTAGCTTAGAAACTTTATTCTGATTACCACCGACTATTAAAAAGTTGTTCAGGGATATTCATTCGTTTCTCCCCCTGTAAATGTATGATTTCTTTTGTGCAATTGTTGAATTGATCTCTGACTGAGATTATTGTACTAGAGCCTGCTTTCGTTCCGGAAGTTCTCGGCATGGATCAATCCCGTGAGGTACCTCTCAAAGCCACTCTAGGGAGTGTCATGTTCCGTTTCGTAAATTGACAAATCATCTACTGATACAAATTTCCTATTTGTGACTTTTGCAGTGGCGCACTTCTCTTGGGAGGGGGCATTTACACATTTCTGGACAGAATTTTTCCGCCAACAATGGCAATGTAGACAGAAAATTATCGTCATAAAAAAGCAGACAGTAAATAATTGTCATAAATAAATGGATATAGTGAAAAATGAGTGCCGTTTTCACCGCTTTTTTTTTTTTTTTTTTTTTGTGCTTTGTAAATGTAAAATTGATTTCCTTTTCTGCTCCATTAATAGTTCTCGGGGTAGACAATTGAGCAACGTCTCTTCAAAATGATTTGGCCGTGACTCGGGGTTTCACAACTTTCGTATCCAACAATGAAATGCACTTTGAATGCCACGAGCGAGTTTTTGTCAGAACGAGTGCATCGTCGGCGAAGGAGCAGTTACACGCTGAGGGTGGATTTGTTGCATATGCATTGCTCCTTCCCCGACAATGCGCTCATTTTTGGACTTTCGGGTTCCCTAAAGAATCAATATAATAGCAGAAATGCGTCCCGATCAAAATGGTTGTCTCAAGAAATCTTTCCCGGCAGAACAAGCTGCGTGTTGCATTTCATGTTGGGAATCTAAGGTTCTGATTTGTCCTGGTTCCAGAACACGGGCCCTACCCACTCGCTGATCATCAAGATAATGTCGACAATAGAAAACTGAAGCATGAGTCCTACGAAAACTGAATGGCCAAGTCCCAAGTCTAATGTTGGGCTAATAATGAGAACAGGTAGAGAAAAATCGGGTCTTCTGAGAGTTGGGATCTGTTCCGGTCTCTCCGTTACTAGTCTCCCTGCATGGACTGCATGATTGTCCCTCCTTTTCGTCATGATTCTCCTTTACCTAGCGTTGTCTTCTTGTACGGCTCTTTAGATGATCAATGAATGGCATTACTATTCAACATGCGCAAGGAACATAAGATGAACACGCATTACTATTCAACATGCGCAATGGAACATAAGATGAACACATGAACGATTGACACAATCCGGATGCTGGCAACATCAATCTTTGACCCATACAAACCAGAGAAAACATTGGCATTTCTAGAATGCAGAATTAGAAGCCTGCGCCATGGCCAATTATAAATTCCTGGAAAATTGCAATGGATACCTACCACAAGGAACATAAACTCAACAACTTGAGACTCCCAGGAAGTCTTCTAAACGTAGTGAACTGATGCTCAAGATTTCCATAGACAACTTTAATTATTGTCCCAGCTTCAGAAGCTTAATAATCAAAATCCAGTGAAAGACTGTAAAATGGATTTGCAAAGAAGAAGCGTTGAGCAGCCAAATGAACCAGTAGGAAAATAACCAGCACAGGACGAGTCGGTTGGACCAAGAAACGATCACATACTCCAAGTAAATGTGTGCAGTGTGAATTTATATTATTTGAATAATGGAACTAAGTTATTCCCTTTCTCTGTATAAGAGTTGAATCAAATATGAACAAAATTCAATATAGCAGGTAAAAGGATGTTCCAAATCACAGCTAAATTTACTTTTATTGCCCTCAAGGCCTACTCATACTATACCACCTGATGTGAAAGGAAAACCTGACCTGCCTCTACAAAGTAGTGTACAATCCCAAGTGGAGGAAGAAGCTACTGTAAGCTCTTTGGTTTCTTTTTTTTCCTCATAAATTTAGTTGGAATGACAGTGTTTGATCTCCTCAATGTTTAGAGAACATCCCTTGTGTTAATGAGGAGAAATCATAATCCTTCCCAGGTTGTGATGGAGAAGCAGATGAAATGGGAGAGGATGATTGAGGTTTACTCACTCCGGCACTTGCCAAACCATTAGATGAGGTAGCCTGCCCCGCTGTCTGCAAGCTGCAGAAAGCAAACACCCAAATTAATTACCACAGAACAGACATAAAAAGATTTAGTATTTGGCTGCAATTCAAGCTTGTTTAGGTGGTCTGTCTGCATGCTGTTCTGCCAATTTTATCAGTGACCCTACATGAAAACCATCCTGCAAAAGGCACTGACATGAAAACCATCCTGCATGTTGTTCTGCCAATTTTGTTTGGGTATCACTTCAATTTAGTGGATAAAATTTGAGTTTCATCTCTCACTTTTTCCAATTGATATTGGTATGTCTCAAAAGGTCAATTGCGCTAATACTTAGCCAGTGCAATTTTAAGTCTTGACTTGGATCTTCTCAACATGTCTGATGTAATTTGAAGACTGTAAACCTTTTTTCCTTTTCTGGATAAGTTAATCAATTGTACGAAACCTTTGTACTTAACCATGGTAGATATTATTATCATTAAATTTCTTCGTTCAGCATCCTCTTCAATATATTTCATAAAAAACCAGCTTGTTCTCAGCGCAGAGAGACATACATTAAGTAAAGGCATTTCAAGATGTAGCAAGATATTTAAGCAGATGAAAGATTCAAGATGTATATATACATATATTTGTTGCTAGAGCATACCTAGCTGTTGGATATGGCACAGAGTTTCCCACTGGATGCGATGGTCCAATGTTGCTTCCCTAAATATTCAATGAAAGGATATTTAAGCACAACCATTGACAAAGAGAAGACATGGCATAAAGCTAATTATATTTACCTGCATAAGCTTCAGTAGCTCATCTTGGCCTAGTGGCATCGTTCCTGGAATTTGGTAGCCACTGTGTGGCCAATTTGGGACAGATATATTGGTACCTTGCAGACCAGGTTGTTGTGCACTGCCACTCGATTTCTGATCTCCACCAAGAGATTTAGCTGCAGCAGCCATGAGAAGGGTTTGGTGCTGCGCCAGCATTGCCACTTGCTGTTGATGCATCGAGAATGGCGACACCATGTTGGACTGCACAAACAAAAAGCACATGACCACATAATCATATAAGCCCTACATATTAAGCAACTATCAAAGATGGACAACATGATAATTTGGAAGAGTGCTAAGCTAGCCCTTTGAACAATAATATTTCATTCGAGCCATCATTACTTGAGATGAAAGATGGAGCACTGCCGAATCAATGTGTCCTCCAAAGTCAAAGAATCATGAAAACCAATGCTTCAGCAGAAATAGAAGATACCTTTTCAAAAAGGCTCATGATATCATTTTTCACATCTTTCTGAGGCTTTTGTGGTCCTGAGCCCTCTGGAACTAATTCTTTAAATAGATCCTCCACACCTGGTGTTGTGTTAGAGCTATTGTCAATAGCCTCCGTTGGACTAGACTTTTCTTTTTCAGCTGTTGAGGCTACTTCAGCAGCTGCACAAGAGGGTTACGAGAGAGTGAATCTAAAAAGCAAACAACAGTATCCATAGCCTAGATGCCAGGATCACGCTGACAAGAATCAGAAAGAACCAATCGCACAATCTTGTCATCCCACCCTATAAACACAGATAAGGTCGTTCAACATACTCTGGAAACCAGCCCAATCGTCAACAACAGGAGCCTCTGAATTATTCTCACTGGTACCATCCATGGATAGCATGTCAAAAAGGTCGGTGGAAAAATCGACCTTAGGGGGAGAAACAGAGGGAGCAGCATCTACATCCTGCACTTTCACTTCAAAATCTGGTTCTGTCGTTGGAGCAATAGGATGGAGCCTTGAAACAGGAGTCACCTGATTATATACCAGATATGTCATTGGTTGAGTTTCTCTTTTGTACTTACAAGTTACCCTAAAATATCCGAATGCTAAAGATCCACAAATGCTTCACAGGATAGGGGTGCAATCATTGAGAACAGAACGCTACCCTCATATCATTTCGAATCTAAGAATAAATTATTTCAAAAAGTTCTGTTATAATAGAGCACCAGCTACAAAATGCTACAAAAGAACATGCCAAGTAGATTTAAACCAATATCAGCAGTCCTTTGTCAAAATAGGCATGGCATTAAAGAGACGATAAAAGAAAGTACCTTCTCAGATCCTTTAGGAGGAAGTGGAATACTAATCTTAATACTAGGAAGACTGTCCTTGTCTTTGGAAGCTTGAGGTTTCTCCTTTTCCTCAAATAAATTTTCTGAACTGCTCACATGTGAATGTCCACTTATTTCCCCAGCTCCATGGAAGTAGGATGAAGGCTTCTCTTCCTGCAGTTGGGAAGGTGATTTTTGCTTTCCCTCCCTCGCGACCCATCTTTTTTCTTCATATCTTCAATGATATAGAGAATTGCCATCAGTAAAAGTTGGACATTTGAGCAAATAAATGCATGAAACTGGAAATAACAATGCAATTACTGTTCAATAGAGCATAGTTCAGGCTTCATACTTTGCACGGATGAAGTTCTCAATTCCTACTCTGTCATAATTTGGAGGCAGCTCTGCTTCCCAATAGCTATTTGCCTTCTCGTTACCCATGGCTGCACAACGGAAAAAGCCAGCGATTCTCTCACTCGAAAGAGCGAACAAATTGATCCATTAAAGATGGGAACCAAAAGACATATGAAAACATACTTTGTATAAATGCAACTTGCTCTGGCAGCCATGTGTCCAGGGTTGCAGATCGCACCTGCAGCAGAACATATAATATGAGATACAGAGAAAGTGATCTGAAGACACAAAAAGCTTTATCGACGTCCTATAACAGTAGTTTTTAGGTTTTCAATTAAAAAGGAAGAATATTCAATTATCTCCTAAATCAAGATCTTGAATGACCATGTACTAAAGAATCTACAAATTACTTCATATGGAGCTTATGACTAAACACCAATGGAAAAAGAGCATATTGCATGTGTTTTTCTAGGGTGCAGTCCAATAGAGGTCCTCACAGCTGAAGATCACTTTTTCACTCTGATTGCTAATTCCCCGATTTTTATGTTCTGCTGATGTTCAAATCCTGCAAATAGTTTTTTAAGCAACACCAAAGGTGTCATAAAGATGATTCTTTCAAGAAACCAAGTTACATATTTCCTCTTGCCCATTCCTCCAGTACAGAGAATTAAAATTGCTTTCTCTAACCATCTCTCTTTTTTAAGGTATAATTTTCAAATGTGTCCTCACCTTTTTCTTTCCATAATTAATTTCCAGGACAAATTAGGCATTTCATTCTTACATTCTATTCTCTTCCTGATCCCATTATGTCCTTTTCTAATATGTGAAACATGATCAACGTGTATTACACGATTAGACTAAACATGAAAGACTCTTGGAAAAATAGAACCGTTGTAAACTATCGATACACTTAGTTAGGAGCACGGGCAAAAAAAGTCAAATTAGTGACCTTTGATATGTGTACCCCCAGACTTCGATGGATTCCAGAACACTGCATGCAGACAAAGATTCCTAAATTCACACTAGCCCATCTTGGACCTCTGCACATCAATTATAAGCAATTCTTTCAGATAAGAACAGCTTTGTCAACATGGAAGCATCAGCTCCCATTTAACAGTAAATTGTCCTAAACTGATGTCATGATTCAAATTCGTGTCCAGAATGCCAATGTACATCTCTTAGAGTAGTTATCCAGGACATACTTAGCTTTACAGTCGGCGCATTCCTTATTCTCTGGCAATTTCAATAGACCTTCCAGGATCTGCATATGTTTAAGTCATGGTCAAGATTTGATAAAAGAAGGAAGACAAGGTTAAAGCATTATCAAAACAATTGGACAATTTGCTCGGCTACACAAGCATATTTTGTGTGCGTTGCCATAAAGATGCCAGAAAATCAACCCCTAAATATCATATTATTCTTTGCAATGGTGTAATAAATTTAACAACAAATAATATCTTGAATAACGATTAGAAACGGAATCTAAGGAAACAGTTTTATCAGAAGCCTCTACGAAAGGAAAATACAATTGTATGGTGGGCCAGATCTAGTCAGGTGCTCTATGTGTATCATTGGAAACAGAATCAAAGACATAGAAGGGTAGAAGGGGTTTCTTGCAATTAATGGCACTGCTTTTATCCATCAAGAGTGCTAAAAAGAAGTCAAATCAGCACCTCAAATAACCTGATAATCACAGGATGAGCTACTTCCAGAGATTGTACTAAGAGTTAGAGGCAACAAAACAAGCTAAACCATGAGTTGAAGAGTTCTTAGAAAGATAGAAACTTCAAGATATGCAAAGCATTGCAGTCAAGATGAAAAGAGAAAAAAAAAAAAAAATCTACATGTAGCAAATCGCAGAATTAGTGAGAAACTATGGATGTCATGCCTAATGAACAAGAAACTTTTATAGGAGGAGAGCGAAAAAGGAGCTTCCTTTTACAAGATCAAGACCTTCGATCTCCCATTTCTCCAAAAGGATAAGTAAATCTTCCTAAGATAACTAATTTAACTGCACCATTTTGCATCACCCGATACTCACTCCAGATAAACTCCACACAGAATTTCGTTTCACATCACAATCGCTACACGATCATTTCAGATCCAACCACAAACCACGCCAGCAGGCAGCCGCGCACAGGAAACCGGCACGGACGATGACGAAACGGGCCAAAACATCAAATCCAATTCTCAACCCCGAGAAATTCCGGAATGCACGGAAACAACCGGAGCACAGAACCCAAAAAAAAAAAAAAAGAAAAAAAAGAAAAAAAGAAACAGCTCGACCCTCGACGGGGAACGGCCCGTGTCCACCGCACCCCGCGACGTCCAGACGCGCGAAGCTAAGATCGAATCGGCGACGCGATGAGAAGAGAAGAGAGGGAGGGGGACCTTTCGGTGCCTGGCATTGAGCTCCTTGGAGACGTTGGCCTTCTCGTTCATTGGCGAGGATCCACGGGAACGAGAGATCGGAGAAGAGAAAGAGGAAGGGTCGATCGGATGGAAATTCTCTCTCTCCCTCTCCCTCTCCCTCTCCCTCTCCCTCTCGTTCTCTTCGTTCTGGTTCGAGCCTGAAGAAGGAAGACGGGTGGGATTTGTGTAACGACGGAGTCTTTGAGTGGCGATTACTTCATGCGTGCGCGTTTTCTTCGCTGAAGGTTGGACGGTACCCATCTCCTCTCTTTTATTTTACTGTTACTCACCCTTCCTCCATTGTGTGAACGTGGAAAAAACTCCCAGACATCTTTTCTCTTGATTAGTACCATAAAAAAATCGTAAATTTATAACCTTATGATAAATTTCTTTCAAATGATTTTTTCTGATAAATTTACTTTACATTAATTTTCGTCAAATTTTATAGTCAAAATACTAAATTTGATGATATATAACAGTTAACAAGTGTGCTAATTTAGAGATTTATATATGTAGCAAGTTTTGATTATTTGTGATATTAATATAATTTAACAAATTTAGTGAAGGTAAATTTGTCGCAAATAAATTAGTTTGAGATTTTTAGTGGCCAAAAAATTAATTTGAAGTAAATTTGTTACATTTATATCAATTTAGAATTTTCAGTAATCAAAAAATTAATTTGAGATAAATTTAGCATAATTATATCAATTAGAAATTTTTCGTGATATTGACTATTTTTTAGGCAAAAAAGTTAAATTATTTAACAAAATTATGAATTCGATCTTTCAGCTGGTTGTTGAGATATAGTGATATGGTTGGTATTAGAGAAACTTGACATCAAAACTTTCATGTGTCATAAAGCAACTATGCTAATTGGCCCATAACTCATATACCTTCGGGCATAAATTGTAAGCACTGTTAATGGAGTAGCCTTGTGATTCCATTTTGTGCTGGGATTTAGTACGAGCACTCAAACAATCTTATTATGGGTGTCACGATCAATTATTCGACCGCATGACTTCGGAGTTCATACGTAATCAAATTAGAGACAACATTAGTGTCTTGAACCTTGAAAGAAGGGATCCTGTTTGGCTGTTGATTCCTACAGTTCAAGGTCCCCCCATATTCGCAGTGCTAAATTCTCTCCGAGTGCTGAAACGTAATAGATTTTCACTAATTCTCTCTTTCTCCATAGGATTCTCGAGCCCGATTTTCTTCATATGCTGGTGCTCTACAAGCTCAGGAGTTCCGGGTAAAACAAAAGATGCTAATGAAGATTTACATTCGATCTAGGCTCGAGATAGAGACTTATATACACTTATCAATGGAGGTGAAAGATAACAGTTATTTCGTCGAGTCCAATTCTACTTCTCTCCACCTTGGGCAATCCTCGCTCGCGGTGGGGATCTTGAATTTTGATATGTTCAAAAGTATACCTGCATCTGAAGCACTTGAGTCACAAAATGATGACACGCATCTCAGAGCAAGTTAGAGAACTTTGATCGCATAGCCACCGAGAAAGCTGAGTGGACACAACATACTTTTGTATATGACCCGTGCAAATAAACCTAAAACCATAACGAAAACAGGCTAATCAAATCAAACACGCCGCTCTTAGATATTCATAGTCCATACATGCAAATGGGCAAATTCATGCTTCTCTGCAGAAGCTGTGTGCCTACATGGTCTGGAGTTACCCTTCACAAGAACCAAAATAGCAGAATTATTTTTACATTTCTCATCCTATTCCTACACAAAGGAATATATATATATATAGAGAGAGAGAGAGAGAGAGAGAGAGTACATGGTGGAAAATTGGCGCCAGAGACCTCAATCAGCATCCTTCACTTCCGCTTCAACATCTACAACTGCTGTAGAAGTATTCTTTCCTGCGAAAACCAAAGCAGTTTTGTCTTGTTGAGCTAAATGATTAGTTTGGATTGCAAATATAAAAAACTACACAGCCATCTCTCGCCATTGATCAAAACAGATGAAAATTGACCAATACATGAACAGGGATTTGGAATATATATATATCAACAATGAACCTTTCTTGGGTCGAGGAGAGAACTTATTGGCTGCTTCTCCTTTTGATGTGAACTGGTTAGAAAATGTCACTGATTCCCGAACAAACTTGTTGTCCACAACTGAAAATAATTGACAGAGGAGATGAATATGCCCTTCTTCATTTATCAGCACAGACATTTTAGAGAAGTACATTTTTAAATTGGCAAAGTAGTCTAAAAGTTCTGGAGGGAAAGAAAACCCAGAACTAGCTACCCAGACATGTAAAACCAAAATGATAGAACCGTACTCTGAAATCAGAAGCAATAGCAAGTTGGGAGGTAAAATACAAGAGCAAGTTGCAATCTTGACAACTGCACTAAAGAAGAAAGGCTTTCAGACCTATATATCATGTCTTACCCGAGAAAGGTTGACTGCAAAAGGGGCATAATTGCAGTTCATCATTCAAAGTAGATCTGCAAGGAATTATGCAATTGCCTAAATTAAAAAACTCTGAGCAAGATAATCTTTCTTGCTTACAATCAATTAAAGCCTTCAGATATCTCTTACTTGAAAATCTGAAAATCGTTCCCACAGTTTGGACACTGCAAATGCAACAATGTCAAAGGAGATCCATTTCAGAAGCCAGACAGTGTGACCATTTAAATGGTTTGAAGTTTTAGAGAGAGGCTTCAGTGAAAGCAAAGTTTTAAAGCATACCGTGGACAAGAACCTCAAAATCTAAACATCAAGACAACCAGTTAAGCCTTACTATCTTTTAAAGTAATTAGGCTCAACAAGTCAGCTAGGGAGAAATATATTTGATGAGCTACTTCTAATAATCCAATTTCCAAAGTGAGTTCCTGAACATACTTGTGCAATGTAAGTAATGCAACGTGGCTGATGAAGAGGAAGCTTAATCATCCTGATCACCACTATCTACTGTATAAAAGCCTGAAATCATCCTTATAGACAATGAAAAGCCATATCGATCAACTTCATTCTAAGACTTTGGATCTATGTGATGTAACTCTGTTCACCGTGCAGAAGTGAATTCTGGATCTGTCATATACATGTTCCGGTTGCTCCGGACACAGAAAGTTCTTGTACCAACATACTCAGATTACTATGATTGAACCACCAGATAGAAAATGAGAAAAAGGGAAAATACATCCACAAACTAAAATTGCCAGTAGCTGCCCACGTATGAGGAGATATTGGTGTATAATGTCACTAGATGTCCCATAGAGTTATACCAAGAAAATGAAAAGAACAACAGGAGGTAAAAAACCAGATAATGTCACAAAACGAAATGTAGATGGTGAAAGAAGCCTCACACTGCTTTGTACTATATCTCGTCCCGCCCACCACAGAAATGCCCCCAAACCGACAATTGGTATCAGCACAACAAGGAGCTGGATCCAAAAGGCATCAACCAATCACTCCCAACTTTAAGAGCAAAAGAAATAGTCCTGAAGATACTAGACATATAACAGCAGAAAGAAACATGGAGTTCTATCCTAAACTCATGACCAAGCAAAGTGTGTAAAGCTAGTAGGGATCAAATTCACCACAAATAGTCATGCAAAGGGGCAAAATGCCTATCTAATCAGGTGATCTCAATTAAAGAACTTGCGGCATTTTCATTAATTATTAGGATTTCCGGCAGCACATGGCTACTATGTTAATATCTTGCCCGACGCTTTTGGAGAGCTGAAGCATGCTGTATCAGTGACTGCTAATGAAAAATTTCATCTTCAAACACCACAAAACTGAAAATACCGGTTCAAATGATTCAACCACTTAAAAAAAAGAATCAACTACGTGTTCCAATTTAGCCGGTAATATCCTGAAAAATTAACTGGAAAATGGATCTTAACTCCCTGCATCTACGGCTGAAATTTAAATCAAAAGCCTACATACAGTCGATCCTTCACAAATTGTTGGTGCATACGCGTGTCGACAGAGAGAGAGAGAGAGGGAGCAATACCCAGATGGAAACGATCGCATCCAAGACCCAACCAAGTTGTCCAGTCATGGAGAGATAAGTCAAGCCAATGGCCAGAACAAGATTACCCACAACCCTCGCGGTGGCTCCGTCATCTCTCCCTCCGCCGCCTCCGCCGCCTCCGCCGCCATTAAAGCCGAAACCTTGGTTAAACCTCACGACAACCGCTCTCCCGTTCCTCTTCAATTTCTCCTCCTTCACCAAGATCCCATTTTGAACTCTTCCCACTTCCAAAAAAGACAGCTTTTCTCCGTAAGGCTTCAATTTGAAGCTGTTTCGACGTAGTGAAGCAAGGGCGGCTCTTGAACGACCACCAAGGAGGCTGCTCAAAGCTGAAGAACAGGTAACAGAGAGGTGTACACTTGCAGACATGGCACCAAATTATTAAAGAATTTTCAGACGGAATACTTTGCTCAGTACGGAGGATAGACTTCGCAATCCGAATGTAAAGTAATGGATTGGGTTTGTCGATTGGAGGGGAGGACTCCTCCAGGGGCAGAGATCATGACCAAAACAGACAAATTTTCTTCAGATTTTTCTTCCACTTTCTGGAGCGCCACGTTTTTACTTTTCTCTTCTTCTTTCGCTTTCGCCACTCTCAATCTTTTTCCTCGTAAATCCAGTCAACATCTACCCTCAAACTATCAACTGCATAAAACCACATATACTGGTCCAAGAATTGCACAAGATATTCGAATACCGTAGATACTGTCCTAATATTTGGGCAATATAAGGATGTGTCTGGATATATTTTTCTTAGCCGTACAAAAAAGTAGAGCTCAACTTTGTCAATTGCACATTAACTTCAATGATTTTTTTTAACTGTTGACCAAAACCAGCAATAAAGTTAATTTGAAAATATAAAACAATGATAAACATTCATTCAAGTTGTTCTTCCACGTACTTTCACCGCAAAAAAAGTTTTGAGACATCATCGGTGTCAAATTTCTCGAGGCTTACTCTCAGAGGATGACTTGGGTTAGTTGTGTACTTTTTTTTTTTTTTATGGAAATATTTTACTTTTTGAATGACGCTAGAAACTAATCATACTTTGATAATGTTTTACCTAATATGTGGAAAGAAAAGCCTAGTAATCTTGGTCTTGGCTCTTCCGTTCTCAATTGGGAAAGTAATGTAGCTAGTTAAATCTTATAATTACTAACCACCAAACAAGTCATCCAAAGTTACTTTTATTATAAGATGTATGAACATACTAATCATTCAATGAAAGAATTATCAAAAAAGTTATAAATAATAATAATTATGTTAATTTAGTCTTAAACCTTCTTCTTCTTTTTTTTTATGTCAATTGATTCCTAAACCTTTGGTATTTGTTTAAATTTAGTTCATTCAGTCAATTTTGACTAAAATTGTAAACATGGACTGAATTTGTATAAATGCAAAAATTTATAATTCATTCAAAAAAAAAAAAAAAAAACTAAATTGATACAATTATAATAAATTTAAATTTTTTCAAGTAATTTTTCCGTCATTCAAAGTAAGAATGCAAGAGGCCCAAAACTCTTGAAGTGGGCCCTTAAAAGTGAATTTAGGCTTGGTCCCTCATCAATCGGTAAAACATTGTAAATGGAGAGACACTAAGGGCATGTTTGATAACATTTATATTTAGGAGAATATTTTTTTTAGAAATATATATTTTTTAATTTCTATTTCCTATAATAGATTTTGAGTAAATGCATTTGATAGGGGAAATTCCAAATAAGGATCCGAAATGAATCTATTTTCTCAAATAAAGATCTAAAGTGAACTTTGTGTCATATAAAGACTCGAAGTGGACCCATTATTTCAAATAAGGACCCGGTGAATTTTGTGTCAATTAAAAGACCCGAAATGATCAAGTTAATTTCTATTGAGGACCTTAGTTTGTCGGCGACATTTTTCGGCGATTAAAATAGGGACAATTTTGTCAAAAATTTGTGATTGGAAAAAAAGAGAGAAAATTCTAAATTGATTAAGTTTAGGTTATTCATTTAGATGTTTACGTTTTCTTCTTTCTTCTCCCCCATTACTCCTCAACCAAATCGCTGCCTGGTCATTATCGCGACTCGATTCTCGTCACTCTCGCCTTGCTCAACAGGTGGAGAATTTGGGTCTCCGCAAACAAAAAAAGAAGCATTTGGTTTTCTTCTTGTTTTTGAATTCGCGTCTCAACCAGCGGAGAATTTGGGTCTTCGGCTTTGCGGAGGATGGGTACAAGGAATGGGAGAACTTCGATCTTTGACTTTGCAGAGGATGGGTACAAGGAATGGGGAGACCGTAGAAATCTTAGGGTTTTTTTTGTTTTTATTTTAGGATTTGTTAATTTTTCCTATATTTTTTTTGAACAAAATTGCCCAAACTCTGGTTGTCAGAAATGTCACATGCTTGATTCAACTCTGGGCAAATATTTGGTTGACCACAAAGCTCGAGTTCTTATTTGGAATTGATTCAACCACTTTGGGTCTTTATTTGAGATAATTAGTTAACTTTAGATCTTTATCTGATATAAAATTCATTTCAAGTCATTATTTGAGAAATTTGGTCAACTTCGGGTCCTTATTTGGAATTTTCCCCATTTGATAAATATACAAAATTTTATTCTAAGAATAGAAAAAGAACATGAATGCGTTTGGGTACGATCCAAATTTTTTTTTAATATTTTTTAGATTTTTCTTCTTCTCTTTCCTCTCTTCTTTTTCCTCCTGTTGATAGTGGCGTAAGGTGATGGCAATAGGCGGGCGGTGGGTAGTGATCGAGCGGCGGCCGGTTAGAAGAGGAAGAAGAAGAAAAGAAAACGATTGACTTATTCTAAAAATTGTTCCCAAGAACAAGAGGCAACTCTTTGTACTTTTTATTTCTATTTCGATTATACTTCCGACTACTTTTCTATTTTAAATTAGTTGATGTTACCAAATGAATTTCTATTCTTTTTTTGTTCCACAAAACAAAACAAAAAAATAGAAATTTGGAAAAATAGAAAAGTTACCAAACGGAACCTAAGGCCAATTTTTTATTCCCTCGAATAGAAAAGTAGACGGGGAATATATTTGAAACAGAGACAAGAACTAGAAAAATGTTGCTTCTTATTTCTGGAAACAAATTCTAGAATAAATGATATTTTTCTTTTCTTCTTCTTCCTCTTCTAACTGTTGCCATAGTTGGTCGCTAGCCATCGATCACTACCGTCAGCTAAAGGAGGAAGAAGAAGAGAGGAAAAAAAGAAAAAGAAATTATACGTCACAAAAAAATTTGTGAGTCATACCAAACGTATTCATGTTCTTTTTCTATTTTAGAAATAGAATTTTTGTGTAGTTACCAAATGCGTTATTTTACTCAGAAATTATTTCAGAGAATAGAAAATAGAAAAAAACTATTTTTGAAAAAAATTGTTCCTCAAAACAAAAATGTTATCAAACGTATCATAATATGACAAATTGTTAGCCTTATCTGATTCACTGCGACACATTCCTTTTTATATAAACCACGCATATATGTATGCATGTATGTATGTATGTAGGTATGTATCATATACTTTCGAACCTCCAATCAAAAGTTGACACGTCTAATCATTTATTTATTCGTTAATTTATATTTTTCGGCATTCGTATGCCGTATTTAGGAAACACAATCACATGATAAAAATTGTTCAAATTAGGCCGATTCGCTCATAATTGCGAAGTTATGTATGAACTCATTTTGAAAACTCCATTTTTGAAGTTCCATTTAAATGTATGATTTCGTACCTAAATTCACGACGCCGACGCGACCATCTAGGGTACAAAGTTTTAGCACCAAAAGTCCAAGGCTTTGCTCAAAGACGCTGAGAGGTACGCTCGTTCTAACAGTGTATTCATTTCATATTTTTCATTAGATGACATAGAATATCTATGTTGCTTCATGATATAGCATTGAAGATCCTCTTGTGTGCTTGTATTTCCCGTTGAGTAGTTAAATGAAGATGAGCTTCGTGTCTGTTCTTATAGATTCCTAGATCTGCGGTGAGTTCTGTCTAGATCTGGCAAAATCCTATATGAAGAAGGATGATATTGTTCCTTTCTTGCCTAGATTGAGTCGAAAACCTTTTTTTTTTTTTGGTTCGAAAGTCAAAAGCCCTTCTACAGAGTTTACTTTTGGACTCGCGTTGGTCTGAATGGTTGTGTGCAAGGGTTTTCCGATTCTCTTTTTTGATTAGAATAATCCTTTACAAAAACCCTTCCAAAAAATATATACATCCGATTTTCTAAGATCATATGCTTGTAGCCCTGAAAAAATTTCGTGCTTTATCTGCCATTTTGATCCTTGAATCTGTCATGGTTTTCTCATCACTCCTCCGATATTGATGCAGGCTGTTCAAATTTAACATGAAAGTCAAAAATTGCGATGTAGGAAATTCAATAGTTGGACGAGTACGTCAGACCGTGCATTGGATGGATTGCATGCCATTTGATTAATTCTATCACAGAGAAAATCATGTCTAGAATGTTTTACCCTCCTATTTGATGATTTTCATATTTATTAGATGACCGTGAGTCATTTCTTAATGACTTGAAACATTTTCTACTCTTTTAGGCGGAGGAGAAGCAAAGTAGAGGTTCTCATTTGCTAATATTGTTGAGAATCCTTAGAGTTGTTAATGAAGCCTCGTCGATAGATCGACTTTGCTTTTATCTGTTACTTGATATTTGTTAGCATTAATTGTGCAATGCAACAGGATCCTGGAAGTGGCAAATTAATACTCTTCATAGTATGAAATGCTGAAAACAGCATTGAATATTTCTAGTAATCCTGGAGTCATTATATATGTTTTGTAGGTTACATAATTTACATGCTGTGCTATTTTATGATCATGGAATGTACGCAACTTTCGAATGCATTACCTACTGAGCACAAACACCAAAAAATTTATGGCACAATGAGCAACTGTTTGCTAGCTAGTCATGCATGCTTGCATTACCTATCCACAGTTCATTATTAAGGGTGTGTTGTTTTGTGGATAATTTATGATTTTGAGAATTTTCCCTAAAAATGGTCATTCCAATCGCTGGGAAAAAAATGAGTAGAAGAATAGTTTCTTTATCATGAAAATGTTTAGACATGGAATGTTTCACAATATTTTTCCATCGATTTGTTTGTAAGCAATACCAACAAATGTTTCTAGGGTGTGTTGTGTTGTGGTCCACGCTAGGCTTTCCCAATATATATGAGGAAATTTAGGAGATGCTAAAACTTGTCATCTATAGTACTTGTCAGGAGTATAACCCCAGTTTATTATGCATGTTTAAGTGTTGGTCTATATGTACCGCACGCATACCAGATGATAACGTATATGTTTGCCTTCTTTTCCACCAAAAAAGAAAAGAATCTGTCGGAGATTTGGTGCTTCATTGCGAACTGGTGCATTTATTTGCAGGTAAAGAGATGGTCCGGAGGAAAAATGCCGCTCCAAGGAGACTAAATCCCGTGGAGATGTTTGACGAACCGGAGATAGCACAGATGAAGGGACATAAGATAGAAAGAGACTATGTGGAGGTCGAGTGCGGGTGTACCCACGGAAGGCTCGGCGATAGTTGCGGCTTTCTCCGCGTGTACGAAAATGGCTTGTTCCAAATCAACTGTAACTGTAACTCAGGTTGCCAGAAAGGCAAGTGTGCTTCTCTCTCTCTCATGATAGATTTGCTCTTTCTCGCTGAATTATGGTATTCGAAATATCCAGTTTCCTTTTCTTTTGAGTTTAGTTATCCTCTCATCATATCAGAGTCGTCGTCATTTTCTTCCCACGATGCATACTCAGCAAAACCCTAACATATTTCTCGGTGTCTGTGACTACCTTGCCGATCTATTACAACGGCTTTTCCTGATGACCAGAAAACTTGACACCAACTGAGTTCGAGAGGCATTCTGACAAAAGTGGGAATTGGAAAAGACACATTTGGGTGACAATAGGTGAGAACAAGGTCCCTCTTGAGGAGACCCCTCTGATGAATTACTATGATTTGGCTTCCAACGAAGCGAATCATCCAACCAGGCTCAGATTCCACCGCGACGAGTTTGTTCGCTGCTCCAGGTGCAAGAAGGAGCGGCGGTTCCACCTCCGCAGCAAGGAGGAATGCCGAGCTCATCATGATGCCGTTGCCAGCAAGAGGTGGAAGTGTAGTGATCATCCCCACAAGTAAGTATATGCAATCACTATACTGTAGGCTAGAGCCTAGAGCTAAAGAGATGAGCATCGAAAAACATCTCCTCACGCTTGAACTCTCTTGTTTCAGGATAACCTGTAAGGATGCGGAAGAGCGTGCTGCTAGCAAACGGCCCAGAGGATGTAAACGATCCCCAATATGTCAGGGTTGCCCTAAATGCGTGTGCTTTGGCTGCCTGAAATGCCGTTTCTTCGACTGCGGTTGCCGCACATGCGTGGATTTCCTGGAAAACGTCGAGCCCTGATGACGTCGACCTCTCTATCATCCGTTGGATCCATTTGCTTTCCTGAATAAATTAAGAAAACTTTGAGATTGTGGTTTGGATTTATTTTCATCTCTAGTTTCCAATATTTCGCTGGCATGACTCGGGCGAAGCAGCAATTTGACTTGTTGGGGAATTTGACCTTTCTTGAGCATGGATGACTTTTTATGGTCTGTTTAATTTGGATCGAGCGTTTCTTTATTCTGATTTCTCAGATTCTCCTTTCATTTGTTTATGACGAGCTTCTCTTCTCAACAATTCTTTTTTCCATGCATGAAACATTTACGCACCTCAAACTTACATCATCTCGTTAGCAGACAAAACACGTATTGCTTTGGTCTCTGCTTATGTTTGAAATGATAGAACAAGCACGTGAATTTGTACTTTAGATTAGGATTCTATATCTCCATCCCTGTTCCGATATAATGAGTTTTTCATTGTAGTAATTGAATGAGGTTAGATGTGAAATTTATGGCTGAATGCATCGCAAGTTGAGATCTAATGGGACGACCATTAGAAGAGGATCTTATTCGGGCCAAGTTTTCCTTACACTACTCGAAAGAAGTGAAGTTCACAAAGTGATAGTAGTTATTCACCAAATTTCAACCCTAAAAGATAAAGCACACAAATTCTAGGATGAATCTACTATCTGATGGAATTTTTTTCCATGCCGGTACATTTATAAAAGAGTTGGCAAGTGTTGAAATACTGTTGGTAAGAAAATTACTGATCATGTGATATTCAATAAATCTTTTGGTAACTTACCAACACTTTTATGGAATTATCAACTATTTTTGATAGTTTCAAATTATCAAGTTTTCTTTACCAACTTTTATATGAATTTACCAATCCTAATTTTGAATGGCTTAATAACTTTTTTTCTGATTAAATTACCAATTAGTTCTACAAATAGAAAAAAAAATCATATTTTTTAGGCATGAAGTAAGAGAGTTCTGCCAATTCTATCAAAAATTCATATGCTCAAAGTCGTGTAACGTGAAGTATTGATAGAGTCAGTCATCTATGCCATTATCGTCATGTCTAAGAGCAAGTTGCAATTAAAATTCCAGGTGAGCCCTTGCTTGCTCGGCTTCAAATGCTCAATCTAGCCAGCTAGGTGTCACGAGTTGACAATTTCCTAGCTACGGAACAATCCGTGCGGCGCCTGACAAGCGAAATTCGCCAGGCCAGCTTTCATTCTATAGTTGTTCCAATAAACAATACAACAGATAGCTTCTTTATACGAGGTCGTACCACGCCCAACTTAGCTTGGACGTTTAGTCCATCGAGTGAAACAACAGATTTCTTTAGGCTCAACAACTGGTTTTGGCCTGCCATGGCTTCATCAGGAGAGCGGCATCAGCTCTTGACTAGTTTGTGCGTGAGAGGCCAATTCCGCCTTCACAGCTCCTAAGTAATATAATCCTTTTATCCTAAAACTCCTGACACCACTTGTTTTAATGCCACTCCCATAGACCAGTCGTGTTTGTTCCCTCTTCACTCGATAATCTCAAGCACCACTCAAAAGTATTGAATATGGGAGGATTTACGGATCATGACATTCTCCCCCACTCAATTCCACAACGCTCTTGTTGCGATCTACTTTGTTGCTTCTTTGCGTCCCTTAACCATTGATACACCACTTTTGGGATCTCATATTGAATGGTTAGGCTTGCTCAACAAAACAGGTTTTGCTCCATTGGTAGCCTCTTTTCATCTAAGCTATTTGGGCCATTTTCGGTCACTTGCACTTTCTTTGGCAAGTGTGGCATTTCTCGCCAACTACATCTTTTGACAGCACCATTTTTGCCTACTAAGCATTTTGACCTCAGCAAACCAAATGGAGGTTTTTTCTTTGTTGAAAATGTGGCAATAGACCTCTTCTTTGGATTCACCAATCAATTTAGGAATGTTATCCCCATTCGGCGAGGATTTGGTTCTTCTCCAACTCCACTCACTTGGTGAGGAACCGAATCTTCCTAGTGCCCCCATTGTCATCCTAGAAGCTTAATCGAGAGCCGCACTTTGTCAGAGCACCTTTTGCCCCAATGATTCACTCTCCGTCCTCGTAGGACCGAGTAGACTACTAGTACTTTCCAATTCAACTTACACTAGAGTGAGAAGTTCGATTCTCCAACTCACCCACTTATTGGAAGGATTCCGACTCTAATACCATTTGTCACGTGTCGACATTTCCCTAGTCGCGGAAGAATCCGTGTGGCGCCTGACAAGCAAAATTCGCCAGGCCAGCCTTCTTTCTATAGTAGTTCTAATGAACAATACGGCGGATGGTTTATTTATACGAGGTCGTACCACACACAACTTAGCTTGGGCATCTAGTCCATTGAGTGAGATAACAGATCTCTTTAGGCTCAATAATTGGTGGTCGCGTGGTTTGCACTTAACCCCTCTTTCGGAAGGGAGCGAGTTCAAATCCCTGCATTCGCTTGTGTGACTAAACTACGGTCTGTGGGAGGTGGGTCCCCGGTTGCCCGGATTTACGTCGCCGGCTGCCGGTTGTACGGTGGTTCTCGGGTCATCAAAAAAAAAAAAACTGATTTTGGCCTATCATGACCTTATTAGGAGAGCGGCATAAGCTCCCGACCAGTGCACACCCCAAATTCAGAGCTTTTAAGTAATATAATTCTTCTATCCTAAAACTTTAAGCACCAACCGTCATGACGTCACTCCCACGGAGTAGTTGTGTTCGTCCCCTCTGCATCCTCACTCTTCACTCGATATCCCAAGCTCACAAGTGTCACGAATACGGGAGGATTCATGGACCGTGACATATGGATGGTTAATGATCTTCTAGTTTTGCATCTTCCTTAAACCGAAAGTTAGTATGTTCTCTTGAGACTAGTCTATGGCGAAAGAGAAATGGAGATTAGAGGCTTCTAGAAGCGAAACTAGGTTTGACAATATCTCTTTCTCGCCTTTCCTTTAAAGCAGTACATACCCTGTAGCTAAAGAAACATGCAATGCTTCAAGGAGCCGGCTAAACTTTAATTGAACAGCACACAAGAAGGCTCTGTAAAGACACGATTATATAAACCAGGATCTCTCTTCTGCTGAATCATTCGCAACAAATTGCTTATTTGTATTCTTCGGAGCAAAAGGCCGATGATAAACATGGCGTTCTTCAGAATAATCAGTTTGCACACATCATTAATTTTGCTGCTATTTGTTAAAGGGTCGATGCAGGATATGTTTGTCAGTGGACCCAAGGGGGGGGTCTTCTTCTGTGCAACACTCCCAGGACCCGCTGCTTTCGAAGGGTGCTTTCATGTCCGTCTGAATGCCATATCCATACTCGGTGAATTCAAAAGGGAAATCTTGTTATGTCAATTGCAACTCGCCCACTTGCAGCTCTAAATGCAGATGTAAGATAGTTCATAATCCTTACTCTTTGCTATACTTTGACCGATTTTGTTTCAAACTGAGCAGAATCCGTTCCTTTTTCTTGGAAGATGAGTTTATTCATGTCATTTTCTCGAAAATGATCAAGATTTGTTAAATTATCAGATCACATAGATGTTAATGTATATCTGTCCAGTATGTAGGACTCACCTGACTGACAAAGCTTTCCTAAATGTACAAGCGGATACGCATATCTAGTTTATCCAAGCAAGAAAAAGTATCATATTTACTCTCGACTGAGAATTATGCTTCCCAGTAGACGAGAGCAAAGTCTTTTTTGAGTGAGTTTTATTAACCAAACTGTTGGCAAAAATCCCGAGCTTATTCAGACAAAATGATAGATGTCAATAGTTTTTTTATCAGATCGGAAACCGAACTGCAATGGAATTGGATCAGCATGCTATTATCCTCGCTTCATTGGTGGAGATGGGATTGTGTTCTACTTCCATGGCAAAAGCAACCAGATTTTCAGCCTTGTTTCAGATCTCGCCCTCCAAATCAATGCTCAGTTCATTGGCTACCGACCGATGGGCCAGACCCGTGACAACACATGAATTCAAGCACTTGAAATCCTCTTCAACTCCCATTCCTTTTCTCTGGAAGCCACAAAGGCAGCTACCTGGGATGCCGAAATTGACCATATGAGTTTCGAGTACGACCGAAGTGAAATAGCAATAACTGAAGGTTCACTCTCCCCATGGTACTCCCCAGGAAGGGACATAAAGGTTGAGGGGATATCGAACAAGAATAGTGTAGTGGTCACTTTGAAAGATATGGCAGAGATTATGGTGAATGTAGTTCCCATCACGAAAGAAGATGATAGGATTCATAAGTACATGTTACCTTCAGATGATTGCTTTGCTCACTTGGAAGTGCAGTTCAGATTCTTTGGACTGTCCCCCAAAGTCGAAGGTGTGCTTGGAAGGACTTACCGGCCCAATCTTGTGAACCCAGCAAAGCCCGGGGTAGCAATGCCCGTCGTGGGTGGTGAAGACAAATACAGGACCACCTCGCTTCTCTCCGCAGATTGCAAGTTCTGCATTTTCTCACAGGGAAGTGCGTAGAACCAGGATAATCATTCATTGATGATGACCACTGATTATGGTACATTGGATTGTACCGGTGGTGCCTCAGCTGGTTCAGGCAATGGCATTGTTTGCGAGAAATAAATGCCAACCTGCCGAGGCATGTTATTCGTCTTCCCTATGATAATTAATGTGATGTTTACTTGCTGTGGAAACCCAAAGAACGGGATCAATGATGATCTCTCTGTTGTGTGTTATGTTCTTGTAAAAATGAAACTGCGTATCCCCATAAGCGCAGATATTAGCGCAGATCATAATTGTGGCCTCGTTTTGGTTGATTACCAAACTGCAATAAATTAGTTTCATTTTTCCAGGAATCTTCTGTGTATTGTCCTTGACATTATAGAACCACCCCAAAATTCTTTCAGAGGGACAATCTATAACGGGGTCAATCTAAGTTTTCATTTGTTTGCTTTTGGGCCACCCCTTCTTCTTTTATCATAGTAATTTTTGTACATGTTTAGACTATAGCCCTGTGAAGTACACTTAAACAGCCAATCAACTATGTCAACTTGTCAATAACATATTAATCGATAACTTTAATTGAAACGTACACCAAAATCTATAAATCTACCTATGAAAAGGAATTATAGTTTCAATTTGCTCCATCAGTTGTTTTCACTGCTGAATTTGTGACGACCCAGCAGAATAAGTAATGCAGAGAAACATGGGTTGTTAATTCTGCTACATATCACTGATTCTGCTACTGTCTGTGAAGAGTTCGACTCAGCTATCTTGTACTAACTTTTTCATGATGGGGAACTTTCGTACGTGTATTGTACTCTGGCCCTCGAGTACACTTGAAGAACCACCCAACTATGGCAATAGTGTACTGACCGGATTAATTGAATGAAAGAACACGAAAAACTGTCTATAGAAAAGGAGGACAGCAGAGTTTTAATCATTTGCTGCATCTATCCATCCGTCACTTCTTTTCGCTGCTATGTTCTGCTTTACGGCGTTGTTAAGATTCAGGATTAGCTGTATACACGCCGTTTTGTTGCTGCTTGTCCAATGAGCGACAATGCAAGACTTCTTCCATCGTTGGGGACCCAGCGGCGACATCATTGAAGCACTTTGCAACTTTCCGAATAGCTGCTGCCATGGACTCAGAACGATCTGCCCCATTCAAATATTCAATCTACCCAAATGAGGAGGGAAAAGTTTGCTATATGGATTGTACCCAATGCAGATGCCTGCGGCTGTGAAGATGAAAAGAATGAACTGAAAGCTGAAGAATAAGCAAGAAGCTTTTGAATCTCTCTATTTCAATGTATTTGTAGTACAAAGCTGTACATCTCAGAGCATCAATGAATAATCTGCTCTGTTCTATCTCTCAGTATCTTCATAGTACAGGCTATTCAACAGAGCTTTCATCAATGGCGTGCTCTGTTTTCACTCTCTCTTATGAACTCAGCGAAGCTGACTCATCGAAGAAGAAGAAAGGAAAACTGAACTTAAAAACAGAAAAGAGGAAAACTGTTTCTAATCTGTTTCATCCTAAACTGAATAACAGACGTGTAAATTGAGGTCTTCATCACCGACTCACTTCATGGCTTTCCCAGTCAAATAGTCTCCCCTGACTTGTGTGCTTCGCTTTGTGCTATACTTCCTCTGATCTTTACAATAGCTGCAGCCCTTTTACTTTCATTATCAGTAGTCACTTTGCGTTGGCTGAGTTGTTCTTATTTCCTTAACACGGCAGGGTTAAAGGCCTCTATATTTCTTAAGTCAATAGGCGTTGATAATTTTTTTAGTCTTGAATAATGCTCATAAAAGAACTCTGTCTTGTTCTTTTTGAGTTGACCGTAGAGTTAAATTATATCTTTTTAGTGTTATGAATTTCAATTTGATTTGTGCGGGATTTTATTCATTTTTGGGTTGGTAGACTATTGTTGTTCTGTTTCCTTTTGTCCTGTGTACTGAAGATGGCAGATACCTATTGATCACGGTTCTCGTTTTCTCTTCGTTGAAGATGTGTTCATGATTCATGTGTACTTTTCTGCCTAATGGTTAGATATCGTTATGAATTCTCTTTAAGGTAACAAGTTGTTGATACAAAACTAAATCACGACTCTAATGCGGATAGGATTAAAGTATGCTTTGATTCACCTCACTCGGCATGCTATAAAAATTATCCTCGCCCTTCTCTTGATTGTAGATGAACTGTGATTGATGTAGCTCTATTTAGCATTAGTACTCAACAAATGATTCTCAAGGCACTTGATACACGCGAGTGCAGAAGCTGTAGATTTTGAGGGAGAACCCGTTTCTTCTGTCTCGCAGTCATATGCCACCATGACATCCACCAGTGTCTGCTTCTCTGAAACTGTCGTCAGTTGGAATGAAAGTTTGTAAAAGGTGAAGCCCAGATCAAGGTGACCCCCTTCTATCACTTGCAACCCTATTCGATGCGAAGACTCATCGAGTTCCACTATCTTCTCCTTCTGGTACTTCATTTTTGGCACATCTGACATTTGGCAAATCTAACATGAAGCCTAGATCGTGTCCAATGAAAGGCTAGGACAACCCATATGAGCTCCCTAACGTGATTGACTTCCATCTAGCATGCTCATTCTTGAGTTTTTCCATTTAGGAGTGCCAGAAAAGAGATGTGACTCACCCGGGCCAAAAGTGAAAAGAATGACTGAACCGAGGCTGCCATCTCCTTCAATGACCTCTGCATTCTGCACAAAGTTTGGCGTGACCTGTGGAAGGATAGAGTGCAGATCCTTGGATAAACACTTCCACAACGAGTCAATCCCGACATTGACCGTCGCTTGAGTCTTCGCTTCTTTCATCGTTGCCACTTATCTTCTGGAATTGTAGGAGATTGCGGTATGGTGATAATTTTGAAGGGACTGCTACGTTTGGTAACAACACAGAGGTACTCTTCAAGCTACGAAGAGAAGCAAAGAGACTGAGAAAGGGACAAGATAGAGCATCTTTCATCGTTGGTGCTGAGAGATGGCTTCATGTGGAAATTAGATGCCTCCTTTTTTCTATTTGTTGCCTGATAAAAGACAGAATCGGTGGTTGGCCGCTCGTTCATGTCGTAATGCTGTCATTTTTGTCATCTTAATCTTTCTAATCTTTCAGCAACTACTTGGCCATCCTTTTCAATTGCAATTTCCTATGGCTTATTGGGGTGCATAATATTTTGGCACAAGTTATGACAAGTCATACTGCTCATCATGGGAAAAATTATCAAAAAAGTATCAAATCTATTATACTATATCAATTCAGTTTTAAATATCTCAATTTCATCAATTTATTCCTAAACTTTGAATAATTTGCCAATATAATTTTTCCAACTAATTTTAACTGAAAATCATTGATGGAAGTAAAACTGTTCCAAGTGGCATAATCGATGTTGATGTAGATAATTTTTGCGATTTTTTTTAATTTTTTTTTTTTTTATTTTGGCTAGCAAGAGTTGCTGGCGCTGACCTCTGGTACCGGATTGCAAGACCTCATTGGCCACAACGCCCTCACCCGGGCTACAACGGTGGAGCTCTTGCCAGAGGCCACGACAGCAGCTCTCACTCAAGCCGCGTAGGTCGAGCCCTCATCAGATTCAGCAAGGCATTGTGAGAGAAGTGGGAATTGGAAAAGTCACATTTGGGCGATGTGAGATTTTGTGCGACCACTGCCAACTATTCTAAAAGCTTAAGCTATTAGATGAAGGTGTGGTTTATTATTTAAATATTCTAACACTCCCTTTCACACTTAATCTGGTCTTTTGCCTAGTACTAAGCGTGGAAATTTAATTGGGGAGGCAAATAGGGGTCTGGAAGATTTGAATTCAGGACCTCCTAGCTCTGATACCATGTGAAATTTTGTTGGACCACTGCCAACTGTTCTAAAAGCTTAAGCTGAATGTGTGGTTTATTATTTAAATATTCTAACAGCGACAATAGGCAAGAACAAGGTCGCTCTTGAGGAGACCCCTCTGATGAACTACCATCAGTTGGCTTCCGACAAAGCCAATCATCGCTGCCCCGAGTAAAAGAAAAGGCGGCAGTTCCACCTCTGCAACAAGGAGGAATGCCAAGCTTATCATGATGCCGTTGCTAATAAGAGATGCCTGTGTGCAATCTCTGTGCTGAAGGCTAGAGCCTAGAGCAAAAGAGATGGGCATCAGAAAGCATCTCCTCATGCTTGAACTCTCTTGTTTCAGGATAACCTGTGAGATCACATAAGAGCGTGCTGCTAGCAAACGGCGCAGATAATGTCGACGATCGCCTATATGCGAGGGCTGCACTAATTGCCTGAGCTCTGGCTGCCTGAGATGCTGTTTCTTCCACTGCGGTTGCTGCCGGACATGCACGGACTTCAACAACAATGTCAAGCCCCAATGATGTCGACCCTTTCTATCGTCCTTTCGACTCAA
The DNA here is from genome assembly GCF_016545825.1 of Eucalyptus grandis. Classification (NCBI taxonomy): domain Eukaryota; kingdom Viridiplantae; phylum Streptophyta; class Magnoliopsida; order Myrtales; family Myrtaceae; genus Eucalyptus; species Eucalyptus grandis. The sequence continues at coordinate 44,292,401 of NC_052617.1, read as the reverse complement.
AGGCCTTCCCAGAATAAATTAAGACTTAAGAGATTGTAGTCTGCTTTCATTTTCGTCTCTAGTTTCCAATACTTTCCCTGGAATGATTCGGGCGAAGGACATTTGACTAGATGGCGAATATTTTTGGCACATTGGACACATCTGAATACTTTTTATGATCTTTTTATATTTGGATCGGGTGTTTTTTTTATTCCGATTTCTCAGATCCTTTAAATACCCTCAAATTTCTATTCTCAGCAATTCTTTCTTTCAGCTGTCTTGCACCAATTCTTCACATCATGGGGAACTTTTGCACGTGTATTGTACTTTGGCCCTCGAATATTACCTCGAAGAGCCACCCGATTATGGCAAACTGTACTGACCAGATTAATTGAATGAAAGAACCCAAAAAACTAATCATTTTTGTGTCGGTCGGCTATTGTTGTCTGTTTATCAATTTGTCCTGTGCACGGAAGATGGCATCTACAAAAGATCATGTCCCTCGCTTTCACTTTTATTGAAGATGTGCTTATGTTCACGTGTACATCTCTCCCTGATGGTTAGATATCATTATAAGTTCTCTTTTCAGCAACAAGTTATCGATACAAAACTACATGACCAATTCGATCACGTAAGCATTCACAGAAAAATTCATGAGTACCAATTCTGATGCAGATAGGATCAAATACGCTTTGATTCACATTATTCTTGCTCTTTTCTAAATTGAAGATGAAATGTGGTAGGTCTACCTCTATATAGCATCAGTACTCAACAAATAGTTCTCGAGGCCCTTGATGCATGCAACTGCGCCGGCCGTAGTTTTTGAGGGCAGGACAGTTTGTTCTGTCTCACATTCGTACACCACATCCACCAGTGTCTGCTTCTCTGAAATTGCGGTAAGTTGAAATGAAGTTTTGTAAAAGGTGAAGCCAAGATCAAGGTGACCCCCTTCTATCACTTGCAACCCAATTCGATGTGAAGACTCGTCGAGTTCCACAATCTTCTCCTTCTGGTACTTCATATTCGGCACATCTAACGTTTAACTTGAAAAAATGTTAATGGATTGTAATTAACCGTCATTGTAGATTAAGATAAATGAAAACACATGCTCTGTGATATAGGTCTCTACAGGATACATTAAGCACAATGCCTATACAAGTCTCCATTACCACAAAAGCTTTGATTTTTCTCAATTTTCTCATATTTTGAATCAAGAAGTAGTGTCATCACCGAAAGTACAGAGTGGCATTGCTTCGGCTGCTAGATGCTTGGTGCAACAGACTGAACTAGTCATCAACATTTGGTAAATCTTACATAATGCCTAGATTGAGTCTACCAAAAGATTAGGAAAACCCACATGAGATCCCTAGCCCTAACGTGATTAACTTCAATCCGGCATATGCCCATTCTTGAATTTTCCCAATTATTTGGTGCAAGAAAAGAGGTGTGACTCACCAGGGCCAAAATTGAAAAGAATGACCGAACCAAGGCCGCCATCTCCTTCGATGACCTCTCCATTCTGCACTAAGTTTGGAAGGACCTGTGGAAGGACAGAGTGTAGATCCTTGGACAAACACTTCCACAGTGAATCAATCCCTACATCGGCAGTCACCTGAGTCTTGGCTTCTTTCATCGTTAGCACTTAGCTTCCGGAATGCGAAGGAGATTGCAATATGGTGATAATCTTGAAGTGACTTTGTTACTTTTGGTAGCAATACTTCTTATAAAGAGTAGTAGAGAGTACAGAGAAATGGACAAAATAGAGCATCTTTCATTGTAACTGTGTAGAGATGGTTTCATGTGGAAGCTAGATACCTCTTCTCTCTCGCGTCGCCTCGTAAAAGACAACTGGTGATTGGGAGCGTATGTGTACTGTCCGTAATGCTGTCACTTTTAGCATCTTACTTTTTCTTTCAACTCTTTGGCCATCTTTCGACCAAGGTATGGTTCTTCTCATAAAGAGTAGTAAAAGAGTAGTAAAAGAGTACAGAGAAATGGACAAACTAGAGCATCTTTCATCGTAGCTGCAGGGGAGATGGTTTCATGTGGAAATTAGATACCTCTTCCCTCTCTTCTTGTCGCCTGGTAAGAGACAGAAATGATGGTCGGCAGCGGGCGCATGCTGTAATGCTGTCACTTTTTATCGTCTTAACTTTTATTTCAACTATTTGACAGTCTTCCCACCTCAGTTTCCTATCACTTATCTTGGTGCATAATGTTGGTTCCACTTTTGAGATTGTCATGGACAACTACTAATTATTTTAAAATTTTAAATTATTAGATGAAGGTTTTAACACTTTTTCTCACGTTTAGTTTAGTCTTTTTATTAGTATTAAACATGGACATATTTAATTGGAAAGACAAATAAAGCCTGGTAAGATTTAAACTCAAGACCTCCAACTCCGACACTATATGAAATTTTTGTGGTATTATTGTCGACTGTTTTAAAAGCTTAAACTATTATATGAAAACTTGGTTTATTATTTAAACATTCTAACACTCCCCGCTTAGTTTGATTTATTGCTTAATACTCGTGGAAATATTTAATTGGAAAGACAAATACAACCTGAAAAGATTTGAATTAGGATTTTTAACTCTGATATCATATGAGATTTCATGGGATCATTATCAACTATTCTAAAAACTCAAACTGTTAGATGAATGCGTCATTTAATATTTAATTATTGTAATAGCGCTAAGCTGTGACAAGTCTTATTGCTCATTCAACAATCTTGGCTGGAATTATGAACCCAAATGCGTACAGACTAGATAGAGTGCCCCCTTCGAATTGTTTTATTGCCTCGGGAATGACTTTACTTGAAACTAATGTCAAGATAATTTCTTTGTTGTGTCAAATGAACGACATCGGTACATTATCTTCATCTTTTTCTTTCTTTCTTCTTCTTCAATAAGTCCCGCAAAGTCATCCATAATGTGTACTGTCTTTTATATATTTTAAGTCAGCCTCATGGAACAGGCGAAGTATTTTCAATTGCTGATTCTTGCATAGTACTCCAGGTTAAACAGCTACTTTGTTGGATCACATGAAACAGCTTCTTCTTTAGAAAGCATTGACGAGAACAATATATGAAATAGCCTCCAATGGAAGTTGCCGGAACTCGAAGTTCTACAATTTCTGGTTCCTTTTTTAAATAGGTTGAGCAAGAAGCAACTGTGTACTTTCTCCTGATTAAGGAATGACACATGAGATTCATCGCTTCATAATAGTCCGAATCTTTAGGACAGATCGGTAGTGCAGAGCTCCAACTGCATTCTACGAAAGTTCCATTTTTGTTCTGGTGGAAAAGAGGAAGCTCATCTAGAAAAAGAAAAACTGTATATACTCTTGAGTCTCGACTCATTGAAAGCATCAATCGCGATAAGTACAAGCCGAATTGCATACAGCATCCGCGATGAAGTCTGTAGCGCCGGTCGACCCTCCTACCATTTTGTCGATAAGAGAAAAAAAGTGGCATATAATTAGCAAGTAGTGGAATTTTTAGCTAGTGTCATCTTGGTTTCTCTGATAGGAGCCAAGACATGAGAGCACGTGTATGTGGGGCTCTTTCAAGGGGTTGACTCAACTTACCCCTCGAGATACTGAAACACGATTGTCCTGGTACTTGAAAGTGCATTGAATTGTCTGAAAACGAATATACCAGTGTAGAGAGTGTGTAACTTAATTTAATATGAACGGAATGCTTGCCCGATATCGAGAAAAAAGAAACCATGTAATTATATATATTCATAGATTTTTACTCAAAATTTCGTAACACTTATATTATATGTTATATTGACATGGTATCATCCATTCAATTAATTTGTCTGATAAATTGATGATGTTGCATTTGCGTACTTCATGGTATTAACATTACGTGTTAAACTTTCTTCAAATCGAGAGGACCGTATCCAATATATAATAGTATATTTTACCAGCCTGCAACGGCAGTCTAAAACACCTGCAGTGCACATCCTGAGCCGAACAAAGCTATTAAGTGTGCACATGTTTCTGCTCGTCCCCTTAATTGAGATCAAGAAATCTCACATGCCTGTAGTCTCACCGTGAAGTATCCACAGAGTCAACCTTAATGCTTGAACCTCAATGAAAGATGACGAGCATTGTGATTCCTATAAATACCCGACGTGCAACGTTCCGTTTTCTGCATCTCATCTTGGCTTCTAAATCTTTTTCATCTCTTGGGGTCTTTAGCTTTGCTAAATATTGCAAAGATGATGGCCAAGATCAGCTACGTCTTTCTGGTCCTGCTCATCTTTGTCGAGAGCTCGACACAACAGGTTTTTAATGGAGGTTCCGTCTATTGCTTGCCGGGGACTCGCTGCGAATGGCAAAATATAGCGTGCCCAAAAGAATGCCCAAGCCCTTACTCCATGAGCAAGAAGGACAAAGCTTGTTATGTGGACTGCAATTCGCCCACTTGCTCTTCCCATTGCAGACGTAAGACACACACACACACACACACACTCCATATCCACTTTGTGCCTTTTCTTATTAATGTTCTCTCACCTCGTGTCTATGCTTTAACTTTCAAGAATTTGGATCCTCTAGATCTGAGATTAAATTAAAAGGGTTCTGAGAGGGAAATTGTTCTTGCTATATTCATATATATCAGTCATGAACGGGCTTGAGTCAAGGTTATAGGAACAAACATCGGTACCAACCCGTCTATTGATCTAGCGCAAATTGAGTCATCAAATATTATAATGTAGAAACCAAATTGCTTTTCATAAGCTATATCTAGGTATAGGACTAAAAGGTGGCTTTGTCTCGCTTTATCCAATCCACATCCAGAGCTTAATTAGGCCATGCAGTCCAAGCAAATTGATTAAGGTCTCTTATTGGTCCTCAGAACGCAAGCCGAACTGCAATGGCATCGGATCAGCATGCTATGACCCTCGTTTCATTGGTGGCGATGGCGTTGTCTTCTACTTCCACGGCAAGAAAGACCAAACTTTCAGTCTAGTTTCGGACATCAATCTCCAACTCAATGCCCGCTTCATTGGCCACAGACCAAGCGGCCGCTCCCGAGACAACACGTGGATTCAAGCACTCGGAATCCTCTTCAACTCCCAGTCCTTTTCCCTGGAGGCAACGAAAGCTGAGGCGTGGGATGATGAAGTTGACCATCTCAATTTCAATTACAATGGCAAGGAAATAGAGCTAACCCAAAGCCCTATGTCTACATGGTACTCCGAGGCTAGGGACATAAAGGTCGAGAGAATTGCGAGCAAGAACAGCGTGATAGTGACTCTGAAAGACATGGCCGAGATCATGGTGAATGTGGTTCCGATCACGAAAGAAGATGACAGGATTCATAAGTACATGTTGCCTTCGAATGACTGCTTCTCTCATTTGGAAGTGCAGTTCAAGTTCCTGGGCCTGTCCCCGAAGGTTGAAGGCGTGCTTGGCCAGACCTACCAGCCTGATTTCGTGAACCCGGCGAAGTCCGGCGTCGCAATGCCGGTTGTGGGCGGCGAAGACAAGTATAGGACCAGCTCACTTCTTGCTCCGGATTGCAAGCTTTGCATTTTCTCTCCAGGAAGTGAAAATGCGAACCAAGAGAGCGCATCATCGAGCGGGCAGTCCGGCACATTGGATTGCATTCACGGATTTGCCGCTGGCTCTGGCTATGGCATTGTTTGCAAGAAATGAGTATGTCACTCATCTCCATCACGATGGATAATGGCAGACGCTTCTGCTTCGCCAGTTACGTGTGTTAAATAAGTGAACAATAATGATGTCGCACCTCTTCGTTCACATTGTTCTGCTTTGTCTGTTTCTCTTGTACTCGAAATGTCATGTGTAATATCATGGTCTTAAAGGTGATGAATAAAGACAGAAGCTTCTGCTTTGCTTGTTACGTGTCCGAAATAAGTGAACATAAAGAAACCGAAGGCACGATGACGTCACATCTCTTTGATCTAACTAATTGCTAAGAAACATTATGCGACTTTTTTTCCGAGTAAATTGGACATATAGAGTACGAGGAGGTAAACAAGTGGCACTTGTCAGTATAATAAACATAGACAAAACTCGTCCCGTGCTTCAGCTTTCTTACCATTGTAGAGGTGAGATCAGTCAGAAATTTGGAACAGAACCACGCAAGACCGTCAAGCTCAAGACTTGAGACCAAAAAGTGAGAAAAAGCCTTAAACCTTTGTTAATACCATTATATATAGCCCGTGGTCTTGTAAGCAGACCACGAAATTTCGTGAGATGTGGTATGATTTGAGTCAAGAGTCACACAAGGTTCGGAAAGAATCTTCCAACATGTATAAATTTTGTAGAATGTGCATATAACGTGCTTAAATTGTCAAAATCATCAGTTGCACTTCATGGGATCTAGCCAATTAATTATGAAGCGTCTCCATGTCAGCGCTGTTGGTGCTGGAAAAGAGCCAATCACGTGTGGACTCGCCTTCATGCGTCGGATCAGGTGCATACATCGTTTCACGCAACTGCAAAGCGTAAAAATTGGCCCGCCCTCAGCCAGAGAAACGGAGAAAACTTTTGTGTCTTCTCAGGCAATGACGCAACCGTCCACCCAATCACCAATCACAAGTTATCAAACCTTTTTCGATTTTTTTGTTAAATTTGAAGATCTGGGCATTGTACAAGTGTTTCTGAGAGTCCCCTAATTCTTTCGGATCCGGAAATGTCACGTGCTTGTGTAGTCTCGCCGTAAAGTGGCAAGAGAGTCAACCACACTTTGCAGATCTCTATGGAACTAAAATGAGAATCCTACAGAAACATGTTTGTGCAAGAAATGTGAATTAAAGTACTATAAATACGTACCACACAGATGGGACTTCAGCTTTATATGATCCCTTGCCTTGTTGGCTTCTGAAACCTTGCTTTCATTCTCAAAGATGTCCAAAATCAGCGGCTATGCGTTTCTCGCTGTACTAGCATTTTTGGTGGGACGTTCAGTTCAACAGGTTTGGTTCGAGGGCTACGTCTTCTGCAACCGACCAGGGACTCGCTGCTTTCCACAGACATTTAAATGCCCAGATGAATGCCCAGAGAGCCCATATGAACCATTTCAAAGGTCTAGAAAAGGTTGCTATGTGGACTGTGATTCGCCCACTTGCGATTCCCAATGCAGAAGTAAGATAACCTCTGTTTAGCCCTTTATTTGCAACTGATTCAGAGCAAGCAATTATGCTGCTCATATCGAATGCTTACTGAGACTCGGAATTGAAATTCAGATCGCAAGCCAAACTGCATCGGACTTGGCTCCGCATGCTACGATCCTCGTTTCATTGGCGGAGATGGGATTGTATTCTACTTCCACGGCAAGACCAACCAAACTTTCAGTTTAGTTTCAGACCCTGCCCTCCAAATCAATGCTCGCTTCATTGGCCATAGACCAGCCGGTCAAGCCCGAGATAACACATGGATTCAAGCACTCGGAATCCTCTTCAACTCCCAGTCCTTCTCCTTGGAATCAACAAGAGCTGAGACTTGGGATGATCAGTTTGACCATTTGATTTTCTCTTACAATGGAAATGTAATAGAAATGCCACAAAACTCTATGTCCAGATGGTGCTCTGAGGCAAAAGACATAAAGGTTGAGAGAGTATCAAGCAAGAACAGTGTATCAGTGACCTTAAAAGACGCGTGTGAGATTATGGTGAACGTGGTTCCTATTACAAAAGAAGATGATAGGATTCACAGATATATGTTGCCTTCTGATGATTGCTTTGCTCACTTGGAAGTGCAGTTTAGGTTTTTTGGCCTGTCGCCAAAGGTGGAAGGTGTGCTTGGACGGACTTATCAGCCCGATTTTGTGAACCCAGCAAAGCCCGGTGTGGCTATGCCAGTTGTGGGAGGCGAAGATAAGTATAGGACTACTTCACTTCTCTCTGCAGATTGCAAGCTTTGCATTTTCGTTCCTGGAAGTGATCACGAGGACCGAGAGAAGTCATTGGCAATTAAATAGAATGTCACATGGGACTGCACCAGAGGTGTCTCCACCAGCTCTGGCCATGGCATAGTTTGCAAAAAACGAATGTCCTCATCATATATTACCGTCAGTTGTTATCTTTACAAAAAATGTCAGATGCTTCTGCTTTGCCCCTAATTATCCAACTAAGGGAAGGAATAAAAAGCCTAGTACCGAAAAGTCGCATCTCTAATTCACATTGTTTTGCCTTACTTCTTTGCGTCTCTTGTACACATGATGTTGTACTTTTTCTGTGACAGTCTTACAATGATCCTCAAACTATTATTCAACTTAGCTTCTTGCCATTTCAAGGGGAAACAAAACATCATAACTTGTCCTTTGGTTTGGAACAAAAATTCACACGAGAACTTAAAAGTTGCTAAAGCTGTAGAGCTATGATCTACAACTAATGCATACAGTTCAAAAAGAGACCGATCCAAAACAGCAAACAGAATATACCAAAAACTAGTGAAAGGAACCATATATGTATTAGAACATACGACTTTGCATCAAAAGAGGGTGCCCATCATCACCTGTCTCCTTGAGCTAACGAAATGGGTCTAAAGTTGTAGTTGTTTTGGGAAGAGAAGTCGGGAAGTGTTTCCAGATTTATCCCTCAAGCATCGTCAAGAAAACAAAAGACAACAAGAATACTTGTACAAAAGAACATCTGGAAGAGGAATCATTTCACACTGTCTTATTCCTTATACTCATTCTGTAAATGAAAGTGTAAAAATCCAACGAAATCATTCTCTTTTCTTATCGCTAACAAGAACATAGGCATCTAATACCCAGACAAATTGAGAATCACAAGAACAATAGAATCTTGATGGTGCACTCATAAAACATTCCATTCCATAATTCGATCAGCACCTAATGCTAGTCTAGACAAACTCCATGAGATAATCAGCTAAAGAACAGAAGAAAAATGATGAGGAAGAAGAAACGAAAATGGAAAACCTCCATTTTTTAACTCAGGCAGTTCTTCTCATCTTCCACGAGGATTTACCAGCTGAGAGAACACAGCACTTGTGGCAGCATCCTCAGGATCATCATCAGTTCCACCATCTATCATGCTCGTGCTGTTGTCGAAGGGCTCCAGTGGTGTCAGCTGAATGCCTGGAATATGGTTCGTGCTATTATCTTCTGGTTCCATCAGAGCCGAGGATGTTTCCTCAAGCTGGAGGGCATATTCGAGATTCCACAGCACATCCCCCATTGACGGCCTATCCACTCCATGCTCAGCCAGGCAGTTCTCAGCAGTCTCTCCAAACTTCTTGAGAGATGCTGGGTTAACCTTCCCCACAAGATTCGGGTCCATGATTTGATCCAACATACCCTTCTTTTGCCAGCTCATCGCCCACTCTGCAATATTCACTTGCTCCCTTGGAAGTACAGGGTTCAAAGCAGGTCTAGTGCAGAGAACTTCCATTAAAACAACTCCAAAGGAATACACATCAGATTTCTCAGTTAGCTGCTGCCTTCTGAAGTACTCGGGGTCTAGGTAACCAAAACTGCCCTTAACCGCAGTGCTAACATGAGTCTGATCCAGAGCGGGCCCTGTCTTCGAGAGGCCGAAGTCAGCAACCTTGGCAACGAAATTCTCATCCAATAGAATGTTTGTGGTCTTGACATCTCTGTGAATAATGCTTTGAGCTGCACCCGTGTGGAGATAATGCAATCCCCTTGCAGCCCCAATGCAGATCTCTAGGCGCTGCTTCCATGGAAGAGGAGGTAGATCTGTTCCATACAGATGGCTCCTGAGTGGCCCATTTGCCATATATTCATACACGAGAATCATTTCTGAGCGCTCATCACAATAGCCAATAAGAGAAACCAGATGGCGGTGGCGGAGCTTAGATAACATTTCAATCTCAGTCCGAAATTCAGCAAGCCCTTGCTCAGATCTAGGGTTACCTCTCTTGACTGCAACTCTAGTTCCATCCTCAAGCGTTCCCTTATACACCCTGCCAAAGCCACCAACACCAAGAAGCAGGTTCTCATCAAACTTGTTGGTCGCATCTAGGATTTCTTGGAATGTGAAGAACCGTCCTAGGTTGGAGGAAGCCAAAGAAATGCAGCTAGCAGTTCCACTTTTTTGAGAGGTTGTGGACATCTTTGTCATGGTCTGGGAATTTCCATATAACGGCAGTGGTAACCACGGATGTGGCTGGTGAGCTGTTTTCGACCTCCGAGCTGCCAAGTAACAGTAACAGAAAACAGCAAATGCCACGGCAACCAGGCCTCCAACAATACAGCCAACTATAATTGCTATCCTGCTCTTCTTTGAAGACGACTCTGGAAGGAGGCTCTGAACATGAGAGGATCCATTTAAGCTTTTTGCATCGTTGCTGATTTTCATGATCTCCAGCCCATTCATTATGGCGTTAACGTCATCGGCCATAATGTCTGGACCTACGCTAACAGTAAAAGTTCTTGATCCGTCAGAAGAGTTAGAGATGAAATCCCTGTAGCACGGCATATTCAAGGCACCAGTATAGGTTGAAATATCGAAGCTTCCCAGAGCATTGTCGGAGTTTATGTAGAGGTTAAACACAAGAGAATTTAGGGCCTTGCTGACTATATCACAGAAATGCACCCGCACGAAATACTTGTAGTCAGGATCAACACTGAAGACCCAAGTTATGTTGAAGTTCACATTTGGAACATTTGCATCTCCCATGTTTTCTGCTGTCGCGTATACCATATTAGGCGCTATCTCATTCGTGACGGCATCATGATACTTAATCGATGAAGGGTTGACAGAGACATTTGCGGCAGAGCTGTTGACATGGAGATATTTCACATCATTCTCCCAAGTTCTTCCAAGGGTATCATTTTGAGCAGTGAGCAGCGGACCCCCCATATTCAAACGGTAAATAGTTTCAAATGCAAGTTCTGAGAGGCCATTGAAGGGGGAGGATGGATTTACATTAAGAGCTGGACCAGACAGCAATATATCTGGAATTGAGACGACTTCAATCGCATTCACGAAAGAGACCGAGTTGTTCGAGGGGATGAAAGTGAGACTCAACGTATCTGAAGTCACGTTGATTGCATACTCTTTCCACATGTAGGAACCATTATAGTTCTTGAAAGTAAAGTTGTTGAGGAGTACAAATTCATCAGTCACCACGGTTATAGGGGAAGCTGTCAAGTCATGGCTGGAATTTGGAAGGGGGTAAAAGTAGAGGCGGACCCAATGGCGCCCCTGTTGCTTGATATTGAATTTGTAAGAGGCTATGCTGGAGAAAACACGAGCGTACTGATAGACAGGAGACGGAATGCTAGCATTGGAGCTAGCGACAATGGAATTCCCCGTTCTCAACACACGGGAAGATTGCCCTGAATCGGGGACGAATGTTCGACCCTGGAATGTAATGTTTTGCGGAGAACCACAGGATATCAAGTAATTATCAGTGGGCACAAATGCCGTTTGACATTTCATACATAAAATCTCAAACAGAACCACCACAAGAAGCAGGGTCACCGACTTCTCCAGCTTCATCTTCCCCATGAACATTAATAGCAACCCGAATCCCGCCACTTTCAGGAAACAATGACTGTCCCGACTCCTCCCTCACTCAAATCACAAACCACCGATCACTAAAGAGGTCAAGTTCCGGTTCGATGAGATCTGGAAACCCCCCAACTTACAAAGCAGAATGATCAAGCTCTTGAAAGCTCCCGAATCTTGGAAATCCCAATCCTCGCTTACCCAGTTGCTCAAAGTCGACCAAGCTGCCGGACAAATGCAACTCTCTAAGCTTCGTTCCGAAGACGAGAGCACACACGCACGCGAAACAACAGAAAAGAACGAGCTTTTCGCAGGGCACTTACCGTTTTGCAGAGCAAGAATGCTGCTAGAGTCGAGTGGAGTCCTCCCCAGAACCGGAAAGGCTAGACCCAGAAGAGCTCACTCCGCATTACATGACGGGAACGCCATGCCGCCGCGAGAGGAGGAGAGAGAGAGAGAGCAGAGAGAGAGAACGCCATTAAAGAAGGATGCTTTTTCTTCATGAGCGAGCAGAGCGACTGCTACAACCTTTTCCAGGCTGGTGATTAGGCTGTCATCTACTACTCCCGGGAGTGCCCAAAAAACCAAAAAAAATGTAGGCGAAGGGGGGGCCCCACGACCATTTGAAGAAAACAGGAGGAAGCGAGATTAATGAGAAAGGGATTAGGAACAGCGAGATTAATGCAAAAGGGATTAGGAACTCTGCCAATCATATGATCTCCCCATCAACCTCCCTAAAAATCCCAGCTGTGTTTACGTGAACATCTTTTTGCTTTTTCTTATCTTCCTCTACTTTCTACTCGGATGTGACGCTCCGGTATCTCTGTAAAAAGGAGCCTGGACGAATATCTTTTTTTATATTGAGCAGAAAACGACATTGCTTTTTGGATCTTGCTAATTCGCGGCCGAGACAGCTAAACGAGGTGGGCGGATTATATTATTACGTGAGACCTTAAAATTCCAATTATTGCTGTTTTCTCGAACGCGACTTGTCCGTGCGTTCTTCGCTGGTCGCGGGACTTGCGGTGGCTGGGACCAGCGGCACCTCCGACCCGACCTCCCTCCTGAGTGGGGCCCGCTCGTACGCGGCTTGAAGAGGTGGGAGGGAGGCACGTTTAACGGCGTTGTGACGGCAGTGGGATTTAGCTGGGGTGGGGAAGGTTCCGGTGCGGGCGTCTCCATGGTTTACGGCGTTGACGTGAGTCGGGACGGTATAATTTCGATCGAACAAAGTAAAGAAATACATTGGAATAGCGATTCCATCCTCTGTTCCATCGCTGCATGACGAATCGAGAGACGAGTGTGTATAAAATTTTGGGATGGATTGAAGCAATGGATAAGTATAAGAGATTGTAGATTGGTTAGTGAACAGATAAATTCAATTGCAATTTAGGAAATTATCAATTTACATGATAGTTACATGCCACTAAGATGTCGGATTGGATGGAATGGATGATACGAATCGAGAAACGTGTGATTTTAATAATCATGCCACTATCCCTTAGACAGATCAATTGGGAGGGATGTTAACTTGGATTCACACAAAGAGAGCAAGTAGTGCATGACTCTGATAGTATCCTCTTTAATGTTAACCGTTTTCATATTTTTCGTTAAGGTTTCTATTAAAAAGTTGTGCAAAATCAAACAAAATATATTATCCAAAAATTCATCAGAACAACAAGATACACATTCTAGAATTATATTCCTCTCAAACTTATTACAATGGGATGGATGACGGGAGATGTGGTCTATTTTTCTTGAAAAGCTATTGAAAATCAAATAAACTCTGAGCGAGAGTGTGATTGCAATGTGAGTAGGACTTTGAGGAGTCTATGGATGTAATGAGACGCAGATTAAGAAGGGCGTGAGTCGCAATCATAAATGAACGCGAGGGAGGATGGGGTCGCCATCCTTTCGTGGCTTTGTCGATCGGGCGAATTAAACCAACCGGTGTGAAGCCGTCCGGAAAGCAAGACAAATCTCGTGAACAGCGATCGTCATCAAAACGCATCCACGGAAAATGTTCATCATTGTCCGCCAGGAGAAGCGTCGTCCCCATAGGACAACATGCAGTTGCTGTTTTTAGGTGTGCGGAGCAATAAATTCAAGGGTCAATTTATAAGACTATAAATTTTCTCCATTTAGTTTAAGCTGAGGTGAGGTCCATCGAAACGGGAGACCCCTCTCCTTGCATTGAGCGAAGGATAATGATATGAATAATTCTTAATATTTTATTTAATGTGCAATATAATTCTTAAATTTTTAATTTATCCAATACAGCATAACACGATTCATTAATTTTTAATTCATTAAATATCATTCTCTAGATTTTTTTTATATGCATTCAATTCAGTCCCTATAGTATTTTTATATTAATTCAAGTTTCAGGATAATTTAGGTCTAAACTAAATACGTACTAAAATTCTCAGTATCACATTGAATAAATATTTTTTTATCATTCTATCATTTTTTCAAATTCATAGTGAAATTTAAAAAAAAGAAAAAAAAAAAGAGTTGGGGGGCGGCGGTGCAAATTATAATAGCGACGGAATCTGGAGACGGAAGACCGTTAGCAATGGGGACGCGAAGCTGTCAAATCGAGTTCAAGTAACCGCCGCATTGCTGCACATGGCCACTCCTACCCCAATGTCTCCATCACCACCTCCCCCTTTTTTTCCCATTTCATTTCCCCTTTTTCCTTTTATCCATTTTCCTTTCTCCGCTAAAACTCGGACCGTACAAATTTCGGGGGGACGGCACGTAAACTTTTGAGGGGGACGTGGGTCTCCGTCGTCGGTCCATGCTCATCGCATCGCAACCCTTCAAAAAACACGTCGTTTCGCCGAAACTTCGGGTGACCCCAGGTTACGACATCGTCGGTCGATGCGCTCGCTGCACTAGCACCCCCCTTTCGATCGCGTGGGTTTGACGTCATCTTCGTGGTGTCCACTGTCCTCCCCACCTTGTTCTCATAACTTGGAAATGGGCCCGGGCCGGAGCTTGCGAAGCCTGGACGATGGCGTGAGAAGTTCGAATTGGTTCGAGAGGGAGAGGCCCCATCGTCCCTCCTTTTCAGTCCATCAATTTCGAACGCCCGGCGATGATTAGGGAGCTTTGCCCTTCGTTCCAGTCCAGGAGATCGGCGTGCTAGTAGATGATCGGACTGTTGCATCCGATGGCTGCGATCCATTCTCACAAAGACAAGCACTAATTCGCCTTCATATGAAGTCCCCCCGGTTCGGGATGATGCTTCTTGTCTGCCATCATCGGCCGGGGTGGGCATTAGTCCGTTCGGGACTCCCTCGCGGCCGGACCGCGAGGGTGTGCCGACGGGTACCCGTCCCACCGAAATTTATCACGTCCTCGACGGGTAGTATATGTGCAGTATCTTCAAGCAGTTTTGAGGGGAAAAGTCAACCAGTCATCCGCCACTAAGGGGGTGTGCGATTGCTTGGAGCCAGAGTCTGGGAGGTTTGCCAGCTAAGGGAGAGATCGGAACCTCTCTTCAGTGTCTTCTAAATTTGATTTATAGAAAAGAGTACATGGAGAGCCTATCTTTAGTAAATGACTTTTAATAAAATCAAATAAAATATCATAATAGATATAAAATAATAGAGGAAATAATATCTCCAAAATGTATCTAAATATTTCTAACATTCTCCTTCAAACTCGTAGTGATTAAGTTAGCTTGAGTTTGAAATCAAGTCATATAGTCGGAGCTGGCATATGTTGGAAATAGCTAATCTAAGGATGGTAGGTGGTGTTGAATTCTCTGAATGACAAGCAAAAGGTTGAGAATCGAAGAGGAAACAACAAGGGGCCCATGCAACTGGCTTGCGAATTTTAACTTAGCAATGCCTGTTTGTACCGAGTTGAGAATAATAAAGGTAAAGATAAAGATTTGGGAATTTGTATATATTTCAATTTAAATTAATAAATACTATATGAGCCTATTTATGGGCTTTATTGGATAATTATTTAAGATAACAAAGATAAACATAATACCATATCTAATCAATATGCACGATCAAAAGTATATGCATAATTTTGAAAGATATGTAAAATCAAATAAATATCATAATATTGCTAACATCCTCTCCTTAACTCCAATTTGCATATTTCCACCCTTTAAACTTAAGTCTAGCTTATGTGTGAAGGGAAGTGTTGGAATATTTAAATATAAAATCACGTCGTTTAAGTTTTTATAATAGTTGATAGTGATTTTACAAATTCTCACAATGATAATACAATTGCAAACACTACATATTGATGTGGTTCGTTTGGTAAACAATATTAGAAGAAACCATAGCACTGGTTGGACTAAGTGATTTGCATTTATATTAAATTTACAGCCAAAATATATATCAAGTAAACTTAGAAAACTCCGAGCACGTTATGTTTGTATTTTTGAATATGTGCATCCACTTATCAGTAGTTCTTCGTAAATTCTATTTTTATTATTAGGATGTCAATGATACATGAATATTTCATATGGCGATTTTACTTTATGGATAGACATAACTTAATTCTATGTAGTCATGAAATCATTAAACAGAATTGTTTTTTTTTTTCAAATATGAGTTCTTGATAAGTTTTAATTGTTGACTTATCATATCTAAACTTTTTTTGACTGGTTTAATTTAGTCTTAAAAAATGATGAAAAGAAAGTATGTCGAAATACCTATAATCCGTTTCAAAGGCGACTTATGATGGTAAAATTAAGTAAATTGATTCGGTTAAAAATTAAAGTATAGTGAAAAGCAAAAGAGTTAATATATCTCGTTTAATTTTGGTAGGTGGGTCTTTTCAATTTTGGTGTTTTAAGTGGGATGCAAAAGATATTTATTAATTTTACCAAAAAAATTATATATTCATAAATGGATTAATATCATAAAATACAAAAAACGGATACATTTGCATCACATTTACCGCAAAATTCCAAATTGGCACATCCATGCCACATGTACCCTAATTTGTACACTTATCCCATGTTTACTCAAAAAAAAAAAAAACTCAAATTTACCACAATTTGAGATAACGTGGCAGAGAGCAGCATAAATGTATCAGTTTGGAGTTTTTTAATGACATAAAAATTAATTTCAGATAAATGTGGCATGCGTGTACGGTTTGGAGGTTTTTATAAAGCAAATGTGGTATGATTGTGCCAGTTTAGAACTTTTTGTTATATCAATCTTTTAAAAATAAGGAGGGATGTAAATTTCTCCGTGGATTAAAAGAAATGGGATGACTCTTTTTAACTTTCCTCAAACTATAGTTAAATTCTCATGCTTTGTCTCACATCCAATGACCTTTGGCATACATGCCAAAAATTTTAGTTTTTTTTTTTTTTTCCCGTGAGAATATAAAATTATTGCCTAAAACCAGAAAGATGGGAGAGCCATTGCCCAATACAAGCCCAACAATAAATCCTTCCCGACCCACAACAAACCAAAGAATTAGTTACATTAATTTTTTGATGTTAATTGAGGAAGTGTATATATTAAAAAATCTCACTATTAGCCAAAATCTACTATTGTATCTTCACTCGTGCATATTCCATTCACATACCTCCAAGCAAAACCCGTATTGAAAAGACCGAATTGTCCCTCCTTGCAACTTTGTTCTAACATCTTGTTCAGAGTTTTGATGGTTTGGTTTTAGTTATAGTTTTGGATGTCCGGATGGATGTGATAATTCAGAGACAAGGCATGCCTTTTCAAAAAGAAAATGGTACTTTTGTTAGGGTGGCGCTATTTTCACTTTATGTATGAGTATGACCACCATATTTTCACTAAAAAGATAAAATTGCTATCAATCATTCTATTGTAATTTAAGGTCACTCCTTCTTTCTGTACTATTTCTATTTCTATTTAAGATATATTTGTCATAATTAAGCACGCTATACATTTCTATTTAAGATTTAGTGGTATTGCATGTATATTAAAGGCAGTATATTTTCTTTTTTCTTTTTAGATTTTACTTCTGTGGGCAAAAATTTTTGTTGGAAAGAAAAATTCTAAGAAATCATATATCCAATGTCTTTTTTCCTTTAAACGGAGCAGGTAAGGCGTTATAGGAGTATTTAGGAATGCACTCAAAAGTTATGCTTAATGCAGTATCATGGATAATATTAATATTTGTCAATCCAAAATGATGAGATTTCACAAGTATAATGCAATCTCATGTTGCACAATTTAATTGTGATTTTTGAAAATTCTTTAAAGAGGGTTTTCTTTGTTTCATCCTATCATCCCATTATATGTGTGTGTGTGTATAAAAGACAACCAATAACAAAATGTCTGACGGTAACAAGCATAACAAAAGCAAAGTTTATAAACAAGTGGTTGTGTTAAAATTTTTCTATATTCTACTTAACAAATCCATAAATTTGCTCAATAACGCAGAAAAGAATTAGGTTCTTGAAAATTTTCTTTTTGAGAAAACTAATTTGGAAATAACAGCTAACATTAAAAAAGAAGACATAATGCAAACAATAAATAATCATAAAACACGTAAATTCTTAATTTTGGCAACTAAATCCTACATGTAAATAGAAAAACTGAAAAAAAGGAGGAAAGTTAATAAATTTAGGGCCACCACTTTAAATTACAATTGCATATCAAGGGCGATTTTATCTCTTTGGTGAAAAATCGGGTAGATTTAATCATATGGAAGATGGAAATAATGCTATCCTTTTTGGAAATACGGACTTTAGGATAACGGTGGAGGTGCAAATGGTTTTTAAAAGTAAAACTTTGGTATATTCTCAATATTCTAGAGATATACCTCAAACCGCAGCAGGTGGGAACAAAAATAATACGAACACTTATTAGCAAATTCTTATTGAAAATTGAATGCGAATAATTTATACGCTCACTTATTTCATTTAGTTCAAAATACTGTACGGATAAATCTGCCTTAACTATTCTGACTAAGATAAATAAAAAGAGACTTCAAATAATAATAATAATAATAATAACTGCAACGGAGGCTTTTGGTTTTCCTACTTGTGCTTGGGCTCGCGACATCTGGCGTTTCCTAGTCCTCCTAGAGATCTGATTCATGTATTGTTTCCTTATACGGTTCCTAATCCAGCCAAGCGATCCGGTTCGCATATCGTCTACCGACCTAGGCTATGTATTCGCACTGCTCGTGACCGTATGTCATAAGTATGGAAAGGACCGATCGGAAAAAGCCCTGCTTCCATGGCACGGCGGGTGACTGGTCCGATCTCCCCTCGCCTCTGATCGAGCTCATCGCGTACAGACTCCCCCTCGACGACCTCATCGATTTCAGCGAAACATGTTCTCATTGGCGCAACGTCGTCGTCCGACTCCAAGGAGGTTTCCAGCGAAGGATCAGCCTCCCGTGGCTGATGATTGCGAACCCGACACGTCCCAACTCACCCGGCTTCTTCAGCCTGCGGCGGCAGAGCTTCTACGAGTTCCCCTTGCGGGAAGTGCGGCGCAAGAGGTGCTTGTCTTCGCGGGGTTGGATTATGACGATCGGGGGTAATGGGAACGTCCGGCTGTTCAATCCTCTATCCCGCGGGCGCGCCCGTGTCAAACTTTCGGCCTTGAAGCCGGATGGCTATATTAACGTGGACATCGGTAAGTTTGCGCTTTCGGCGTGCCCCCTTTCATCCGCCGAGTCCGACATCATGGTTCTCGGCGATATCGACCGGCGGCTGGCGCTGTGGAACTACCAAGACCGTGCGTGGACCATGGTGAGCCCCCACAGGATCTACATGGACCTAATTTACCATAAAGGCAGATTCCTAGCCGTGGACGCGACGGGAACGATCAGAGCGTTCCCCGTGAAACTAGACGGACCGAATCCCGCCACAGACGGCCGAGTCGTGGCGTGGAGGCCGCCCGGGTTGGTCAAATTGGAGCACTTGAAAAAGCATTATCTCGTGGAGTGCTGGGGATCGCTGCTGGTGCTATCCCAGGAATGGCGACAAGGGTTCGTGACCTCCGGTTTTCAAGCCTTCTTGCTCGACCTGGAAGCAAGCACTTGGACCAAGATCAACAGCTTGGGCGATAGATCTCTGTTTCTGGGTCTCAACTCGTCTTTCTCCATGGAGGTCATCGATCGACATGGCGGCATCGAGCCCAACTGCATATACTTCACGGACGATTGTACATACAATGGCACCGGAGGTAAAGACATGGGCATCTATCACATGGCTGACGGCCGAATTGACCCGCTCCTGTTCGACGCCATGCCGCACCGTCCCGATTCCACACCTTTGTGGATAGAACCCAATGCGGGCTGAGCGACGACGAGGACCGCTGATATGGATTAGAAAATTTTCTTTGTTCGTTTTGACATGATTTGTCGAGGATCTTATTTCACTTTCAATTCGAGAACCATGGGCTTTCTGCTAGTACATAGAATGTGGAGCTGCTATGAACTATAAATGGGAAAATTGTCCAAAAGTTCTAAACTCATTGCATTTTTACTAATTCAATTATAAACATTTTAACTTTGCCAATTGAATCTTAAATCTTTTCACTTCTTGCCGATTCGGTTCATCCAGCCAATTTTGGCCGGAAAATGCTGATGTGGATGCCGACGGTGCCACGTAGGATACCGGGGCTAGTGCTTTGACATAGATAATTTTTAATAATATTTTAATATATTTTTGAATTTTTTTCTATTTTTCTTTCTTTTTGGCTTTTTCCTTAGCCTTTTCCGGTGGCCAGCCACAAGCGATGACTAGCCACCAGCCACAAGCGACGGCCGGCCACTAGCCACGGCCGGGCGGCCTTGCCCGCCACGAGCACGGCCCGACCCAGGACGAGGAGGAGCACCGGCGAGGGGAGCCCTCGCCCGGGCATAGCCCGACAAGGGTCGCCTGGTGAGGCTAACCCTCCCCAGCCGGGCGGCCTTGTCGGGCATCGGATGGATATCTCACCCACAAACTTCACCAAACACATTTTGATTGATTTCAAAATCAAGATTTGAGTTTGAGGGTAGGATATCTACTTAGATTCTACATATCTTTCAAGAATATGCGTATATCTCTTTTGATAGTGCATATCTTTAATTGATTAAATTTGGTACTATGTTTATCTTAGTACTTTAAATAGTTATCTAATAAAAAATATAAAGAGGCTTATATATCTTTTTATCAATATACATCAAAATTTACTCAAATTCCATATCCCTACCTTCCGCATTATTATTCTTAACTCACCGAGTAGAATGATTGAGATCGTGACGAACACATGCACAGACTTTGTACTATAGTGAAACAATATAGCAAGAGGAGCAATCGAAGTGTTCTTTATTTTCTCAAAATGTGTAAACAAGTTTTGGTAAAATTCTACGTATGAGGTGAAATAGCAATGGTGATCTGTCTACTTTTTCCCGAAATTCAATTTATATATATTTTAAAACTTTTTTGACACCTTTTTTTGAAGTGTTTTACCATTAATCCTCCCGTTGACCTCCTCTTTTTATACACTTAAAATACTGTGGTTATTATTCTGTGAAACCCGTGACTTGTGGAATAGCACTACATTAAAATTAATCTACAAACTCGAAACGTTAACTAAAATAGCAAATTATTATTGAAAATTGAATATGAATAATTTATATGCTCACTTATTATGATATTTCAAGCTATTCAAAATACTAAACGTGTAAATCTGCCTTATTTATTCTAGCTATGATTTCTTTTCTTGATACTTCTTGCTCTCTAAGCTGTGCCAACAGACATCAATAGGCGCACCCAAATGCGTATGAGCTCAATGCATTCCGGATCTTACTAACACAAAAACTTCATATGCATTAAAATCGCATGCACAAGACTTTCTCACTTTCTCAAATATCGACAGAAACAAAGGCTGTTCTAGAAATAAATAAATAAGAATACAACAAACCAATCTCCAGACATTCTCAGTAGAGGTGAGTGTGGTTCTAAGGTAGATTCGCTGCTTGTGATCCATATGATTCATCAGAGAAATCCTGCTTCTATACCATGGCGGGTGGGTGGTCAGATCTCCCGTCATATCTGCTCGAACTCATTGCATATAGATTACCCCATCGACGAACTGATCGCTTTCAGCGGGAACACGTTCTTACTAGCACAATGTTGCCGTCCAACTCTGAGGAAGTTTCCAACCAAGGATCAGCGTCCCGTGGCTGATGATCACGGACCAGCCACGTCCCGATTTATGCAGCTTCTTCGGCCCACGCTGGCGGAGCTTCTACGAGTTCCCCTTGCCGCAAGTGCGGGACGAGAGGCGTTTGTCTTCACGGGGTTGCATTATGACGATCGGAAGGGGAGGGAACGTCCTGATGTTCAATCCTCTATCTCGCGTGCCTGTGTCGAACATTCGGGCTTGAAGCAATATGCCCCTGGAGAAGGCCCCATCGACAACGAGTACATCGGTAAGTTGGCACTTGCGGCGTGCCCCTTTTCATCCGCATGAGCTCGAGCTGAATGAGATTGCGACCATGGATGCCGTAAGCTTGAGCAACACTTGGTCATGGATGATACGAGCTTGAATCGCATTTTTTTTTAGCAATAATAAAAATGCACATATTAAAATCACGTCAAGTCATGTTAGCAAATTCCGTTACTAATAAATGGATAATCAGAGAGATCTCATGTGATTTGACTTATTCTTATTTAATAACTAATTGAGAACTCATGTCATCTCATTTACGCATGATTATCAAATGGAAGAGCATGCGACCATTCTATTCGGTTTAACTTTGTCTTTTTTTGCCAGCGGATTTACATCTCGCTGGATACTATTTGGTGGTTACATCTGTTTAGATGCGAGTCGCTTGAGTTCGGGGCATTACAAGATCCGAGTCATTAGTGGAAGATGCAAATGTTTTTAGCTGAACTCGACGTGTGGATGCGTCCCCCTCACTTAGCACAGGAAAAGGACGGTCTATTTTGGGGTTTCGTGCTGGTTAAAGTAAAAATCTAATTTTCTATTTTAGCGAGGGAAAGGGAAGTAAAGGAAGAGGATGGAGAGACCGGTGGGCTTGCTCTTTCCGGCATATTGTTCTGGTCGCTACGCTATTCGACGCGATACGATGTACGCATGAACAGCGCCGTCGCTTTCTCCCACCATACCGTTCCGAGCATACGGCGGCCTCGCTTTTCTCCAAGAGCAGCGGAAAACCCAGAACTCGAAATGAGAGCCGAACTGTTCACGGGTTCTCCGCGTTGAGCTCCCGTCGCGCGTGCGTGATCCTACGGTCCTCGTCATGTGACTGGAGGAGATTCGAGAACTGGGTCGTTTTCCATTTCCGATTTCCTGCCGAAATATTGGATCTTTCTTGGCGTTTCCGTTTTAGTCTTCGTTTTGTTCGTATCTCCATTCCATGGAGGACGAGAAATATGCCAAGGAATTGGATGTGGCCGTGAAAGCGGTCCACATGGCGTGCTCCCTGTGCCGGGGGGTGCAGCGCGGTTTAGTTTCGAGGGCCGGTGACGCGGTCAAGTCTAAGGAGGACGATTCCCCGGTTACTGTCGCTGGTATCTTTCTCTGTTTTTCTCTTCCGTCCTTGAATTATAAGCTTTTAATGTGTGTGATTATCTGGGTCGTTCGTGTTTTGCCCATTTGGTCGTGCTTTCAAATGGGATGCTGCAATCGGAACCGCATCGACGGGTGCTTCGCAAATTTGTTGGATTCTGTTCCAATCCTGCATTTTAAGATTCTGGACTGTTGGGCTGCTTTCCCTTGCTGATGACGTCGTATAGTTGGAGTTCTACTGATTCGATTTTATATAGTTACTAGTTTTTTATAATATTCTACCGTAGACCAGTCATGCGCATGTGTGTTGATGGCAATCATACAACATACGTATGAATATTTTAGTCTCTGATTTTTAAAAGAAGAATTGTTGTTTGTTGTTATAGTGGAGTATTCTAAGGGATATTTCCATGTACTGATAAAAACTGAGTTTGAGGGAGAAGAGAACAGCCATTTTCACCAGAAAGTGTGGAAGATTATGTTCTTCTGCTTATCATATTATCAACGTTCCTTGAAGACACAAACTTTTTCGTTGAGCTATAGAGATTGAATCCAACTTTTTCTGGGGAAATGATGCTTAATAGGCATTCAACTAGTTGATGTTGAATTATCATACTGAAATAGTCTATACTGCCTGTGGTCAATCCCTAAAAGTTTTTATGTCGTCAAATCATGCCCCGATGCCCCGAGATTTCAGCTAGTATCTCAAGCAGTGGTAAAAGGCGTGGGCTGCAGAGGTTTTCTTTGTCTTGGATTCTCATCGACTCCATAATTTTATTGTTCACATATGTTAATTTCTTACTAGATTAGATGATATGATAGTTGTTCTTGGTTGCCTCTTTATTCTTGATTACCTAAATTTTGATGAAGTTGTTACTGCATAGATTGGGGTGTTCAAGCCACCATAAGCTGGTTACTAACAGAGGTCTTTGGAAGTCAGAGTGTATCAATTGTTGCCGAGGAAGATGTTCAAGCTCTTTCCAAAAGCGATTCAGCAGGATTGCTAGCGGCTGTTGTTGATGCAGTCAATGAATGCTTAGATAATGCACCTAATTTTGGTCTTCACAAACCCGATAAACACCTCACTACTCAAGAAGTTCTTGAGGCCATCAAGAGATGCAACTCGGCTGGGGGTCCAAAGGGAAGGTATTGGGTGCTTGACCCTGTGGACGGAACTTTGGGGTTTGTGCGTGGAAATCAGTATGCTGTAGCTTTAGCTTTGATTGAGGATGGGGAAGTCATCATTGGAGTGCTAGGGTGTCCAAATTACCCTATGAAGAAAGAGTGGCTAAATTATCATCACCATTACTATCAAAGCACTTCCGCAGCTACTGATGATTCGTGGGAGAAAGGATGCTTGATGTATGCAAGGAGGGGAAGTGGAAAGGCATGGATGCAGCCACTACTCCATGGAGATGTGAATATTGAATCTCAGTATGAGGCCAGATTGATCCGGGTTTCTTCAGTTGATGATCCTGCTCAGGCTACATTCTGCGAGCCGGTTGAGAAGGCCAATTCAAACCAATCGTTCACAGCAGGACTTGCTCACAGTGTTGGATTCAGGTTCGTTTCTTTTGATGTCTTTCAGTCAGTTGTCAAGTTAGGACTGGTGAATTAAATGATGGTTGTGTCCATCTAAGTGGATGGGTAACTAGCCAACATGGGATAAAGCTGCTAATGCTTTATTTATTCCTAAATGAGGCGTGGAACTGATAAATTTTAAAGACAGCATCTGCCCTGAACTCCGACTTTATCGGGTAATTGTCAATCTTATTTAGATTTCCCCTATCTGTTGTGGCAGAAAGCAACCACTGCGTGTTTACAGCATGGTCAAATATGCAGCAATAGCCCGGGGAGATGCTGAGGTTTTTATGAAATTTGCAAGATGTGGATACAAAGAAAAAATATGGGATCATGCGGCTGGTGTCGTTATTGTGCAAGAGGCAGGTGGTGTGGTGACTGATGCGGGAGGAAAACCCTTGGATTTCTCCAGGGGAGTCTATTTAGAAGGACTTGACCGGGGAATCATTGTTTGCTGTGGCTCTATACTTCATGAAAAAATTATTGGTGCTGTTTATGCTAGTTGGGATTCCTCAAATCTGTAGGACCTCAGAAGACGTGTGATCAGAATGGCAACCGCTGAACTTCGATACTGATGGCGAGGTAATGTCGCTAAACAACAATTTTTTTTTCCACTGCAGAGGTTGGCTTGGATGTGTTATGCTATGTTGTTTGTTTACCTAGTGTCACATTTGTTATGTATGCTAGTACTGAAGGGTTCTACATGTCTAGTGAATATTTCATTGCGATTTGGTTGTTTGCACTTGGTTAAATATATTAGCCTGGATATATCTCATTAGCGATCTCAGTTGTCTGGTGATTTTTCTATTTCTAAAGGTGCAGTCGTTAGGGTTAGTAGGTACACGGAAGTATAATCTTTTGAGATGCTTCAGAAACAAACCAATTAGAAGCAATGTCTTGAAATAATAAGCTTCTGATTCTTTCATTTATCCGTGGGACCGTTAGACTTGGTTAAGCTTTTTTTCTTTTTGGGCCAAAAACTTAAGGTAAACTTTGGGAAAATGAAAAGGAGCATCAAATCTCCTACTTTAAGCTTGAGGTTCTCTTTTTGGGTATATAGGGTGAAACATCCAAATGAAGGTTGGAGTTTCTCTCTATGAATATGAGCTGAAGATGATTGTGAATTATCTGCAATCGGTGATTCTATATGTCATCTCGCCATCTCCTATTTGTAGGCTAATAATGAGGCCTTACTCGTTTATTTTTATGATCTTTCCCCAAACTACATTCTAGACACTTTGAACAAAATGTTTTGTGCTCTATGTGACATGCTTATATTTTGGCTGGTTCTGTTTTTCAAGTCTACTTGAATGGATCGGTAGATATAATTATCTTAGATTGTTTGGTGGATTCTCATACACGAATTACTTTGGATTAGTTCAGGAAAATGATCCGATCGGAAGACATGCTGTGCTGTTACTGCTCACCTGCATTGCTCAGATTTTACATGCTCCAAAGAAAAGCGGGAATAAAGCTAGTTTAGTGTCTTGAGTTTATAGGCTTTCGCAAAGCTGTAGCGATGGTATAAAAGCAAAGAATGTTGATTGGGCATCTGATTTTTGTATATGTTGCTCAATATCGTCATGAATGATATTTACGATGGATTTTCCCCATCTTTGCGCCTGGCAGTCACAAAATACATTTGAAGTCAGTATTTTTGCTTTCGGTTGAAAAGGTGCAAGGAATTGATTCTAATGGGATTCATCTCAACAAGTACCTCGGGACACTAGTTAATTTTATTTTATTTGGGTTAGTTCGACTTTCAAGGCGCTGATTGTGCATAACACAAGAAAGAAGAGCGTTGGAAATTATGAAGTTTTCTTTCTTGAATGTTAAACAAATGCCGTATGAGCACTCGTTAACATATTCCTTATATGCTTGATGGCTCATGTTGTGATTTCTTCAATGCGTACCAATCTAATGATGATGCTAGATTGCTGGATAGTCAAGTTGTTCCATAGAACATGATATAAGCGTTTGTTTTCTTCAATGGACAACAATATGTGCGCTTTTCTCAACTGGTAAGGATTTTTTGGCCTGCATTAGCTCAGGTAAGTCCTTGGTCTTGAGTTGAGCTTGCGATCTCAAAGGTATAGATTCATTACAAAACAGAACATTATTTGTCGGGTTGGATGATCAGCAATTGATTCTTCATCTAGAACTGCTCTTTCCTAAATTTCTAGACACCACGTCAGCAGCAGACATTTTGATTTATGGAATGCAAATGGGGAAAAGGACACCATGAATGTCATAACTTTCGTACAATGCTTACTTAGGCCATGTGAGTAGCCACAGTGAGCTGTGAATCTGTGATCACAAAGATGAAGATTCTAAAGAAGAATATTCGGGATTCAATGCCGAGAGATGGGGAGGCAGTTTCTGGCTATTCTCAGTGCAATTAAGTATGAAATTCATTTTGACCAAAAAAAAAAAAGTATGAAATTCATGCTGGGCTCGCATGAGCTCCTCTTGTGGGATCATGCTACGCAATACCATCATGGATTACGCCACATATAGTGAGTTTGATTCTGTACTTCTCGGGCTTGGTTGCTCCATGACCTACAATTTTCTCGGTGGAAGCTCCCAGGGTGAATCCATGGACTCTGTACTTTCTTCATCGACTGTTCCTCGGATGGTAAGCTGAGCCGACTTCCATGCACCACTATTAGAGACAGATAATTCGCCTGGTTCAAGGGATTTATGAATTGCCCGTGATATTGCATTCCTGCTAACAGGTGAGTTTCTCTGAGATTGAATCGGGGTCTCGTCTGGACCCTTACCTGTCTTTGCCGCCGGTCCGTTTCTATTGGCGGGTCTTTCATCTAGCAGAATTTGAATAAAAGTGTCTGATCGACAAAACTTTCAGAGACACATCATTATTTTAGTTGAGAGTGGAGTCGACGTTAGATCTGATGTCAAGAGTTTCCATGGATTAGGTACATGAACCGTTAAACGTCACATTAATATATGCAAGCCGGTTCCACGTATTGCCATGTCAACGGTAGTAAACAATCCATGAAGGTCCGTATCCTCCATTCAGTTCCCTTGTCTTCTCCACGAATGTCCACGTTTTCCCACAGAAATGAGCGAAAGAAAGTTTTTTCGAGGATGTGCTTATTCTTGTTTAGAGAGAGTTAATTTCCCTATCACATGTTGGGGATTCATAATAAAGAAGATAGACTAGAAGTTTTGAACTCTTTATTCTATCTTTCATCATCATCTTAAAACATGCTAATAATATTATCAATTGGGCTTGGTCATGAGTATGTTTTGAGTCATAAGCAGCAAGCATATAATGATATCAGCTTGTCCGTTCAGATGATCAACCATTACTAATTCATTTCTTTGTTGTTCCGGGAACCATGTCAACGCTAACTTCGCAAGTAACAACAAGCCCCACGTTCTTAGGCCAGAATTCCTTTGCCAAATCTCAATAAATATCAATAGAGCTGCCCAAAAAAAGAAAAAAAGGGATTATTCCCTTTAATATGCGAATTACAGACTCAAGATCCAACCGTGACTTCCAGCATTCTGATGTTGGAGTTGACCAGCAAGGGCTGAAGCTTCGGTGGAAATCCGGGAAGGTCTTTCTGAGTACATTTAACCCAATTCTGCGGTTCCCTATAGAACTATTTGGACTCTTACTACCTCGGGGAGTTTCAGTGTCGGCAGGGCTTGGAATGCACTCCATTCTCAATGGGTTGGCCATTAAAAATAGGCTTTTCAAGTGGAATATGCAAGTTAATCCCGTCTGTTGTTAACTTGTTATGTAATTCGGCCAACGAGGACAGGAACCATCTGGCCTTCGGCTGTCATGTTTCTTTCGAGGTGTGGAAGTCTTATCTTGCTTCCTCGTTTGATTGATCATGTCCCTGGTGATTGGCCTGCTGAAGCTACACGAGCCATCAAATATATTTCAAGGAAAATCCTTGCCTCGGTTGCTGTCTAAGATGTCGTGGCCTGCGTGTACCTTTTGTCGATGGCTTACTAGGAACAAATGTTTGCATGAATCTTGTTTTGCTGTTCATATTCCTGTACCGATTGCAGAAAGATTAGCACAGCTAGGAAGAAAATTTGTGTAGAAAGACAAAGAACCCTTTGTTCTAACTGGGGCATTACAGAGCTGGAGAGGTGCTCTCTTATTCTTGATGATTTTGTACACACTTTTCGACTATGTAAGAGGTCTCGCTCTCATGCATTTGTTGCGAACAAAGTCCCAACTTGTCGAAAATTATCCCCACCAAACTACCGATGTATAAAAAAAATAAAAAAATCGATGTAATATTTTGGGCTATATAATCCATAAGAAAGTGAATTCATCATGAATTCCTTATCCCGTATGTATACATCGGATCAGAAGGACAGATCCATTTTAATTGTCATTTCAAAAGTTTGGTAACTCCACTGTTGTCCCGCGTGATAATGTTGCAAGTACAGCTTTATTTACTTTGTTACTCGAACATGAAGCGGACCTTGTATGGCGTGTGCTGTTCTCGTATAAACATGGGCTAAAAAAGAAACGGAAAAAAACTGAATCACCAATTTGAAAAAAAAAAAATTAAATCATGCGAGCGTAAGTCTTCGAATGTAAGACAGACTCGAGTTCGTTGAAGCCAGGTGAAGTTGTCCAAAGACCAATTCAGAGGGACATTTCAAATAATTTAATAAAATTTTTTATGTAAGGAAAAAAAAAAAAAAAACAAAGAGAAGTCCAATTAGCATTGGATGCAATGGATGGGAATCTGAATTTATAAAATTCCCATGCGGATATAAAAACCCGTTTCCTCAGATGAGATCCGGACTCTTGGAGTTTAGTGGGCCGGTTCATCTGGCGGGAGTGGGCTGAGTTGGTCTTTCTCTGATGTTCTTGTCCTCGGGCACGTGTTCAAGATAATAAAACCGGAAATCATCTCAACCGAAGTCCAGAACAACACTTAGAGAACTAAACGACACCGGAATAATTCGCAAAGATCCGCGGGAAACCGAATTACCGGGCCGGCTCGAACGACGGAGGCGAGGTGCACGACAGAACCCGGAAGCTCGGCGCACGCCGCAAGAGCAGGAGGAGGTCCGGACCACTCACTTTCCGCGAAACCCGAAACTCGGGCCGCTCTGTTCGTCCCGGTAAAACAGGGACCGAGCTCTAGACAATTGCCCAGATTGGCCTTACGAGCTCGATGGGGAGAGAGGTGAAGTGCATAAAGAGACCACCGTCATTGCCGTCGCGATTCCCTCTTTTCCTTAGCTGGGGTCGCTTTCTACGATTCCCGCGTTTTCTTTCCAGAGACTTTTTTTCCTCTTCCTCTTTGGAAAAACGTCGGGCCCCGCGTTCATTTACTTCGGTTTGAATATGCAGCATCGCCCAATTCGCACCCCCACTATCAATTCGGCCAGAATTGCCTTTTCTGCCGACGCGAATAGTCGCGGGTCGCGGAATTGTATTGTAATCCTCCCAGTCCTGTCATGTCAAGTTGACAATATTGATTTATAAAGACAAAGGGTCCACCGCCCGCGTCGTTCCTTATGTGCATGTAATTGGCGTAAGGAACTGCTCTTTTTCCCCTCCGTACATGTAGAAAAGCGGGTGTGGAGATGCGTAAAAACTATGATATCATATCAAGATTAGTAGCGCAATGGCCTTACCTCACTCATCGTCTAATCGGATGGATACACGCCTCTTTATTCATAAAAAAGATTGATGGGGGCACTTGATCCAACTTTATTCATTGGAATCCGGTCCGGGAGATTTCCCATTTCTAGTTAATTTTCCCCCAGAGGTTTATCATTACCCCATTTTACATTTGGAATTGACTTCGATAAACGTAGCAGTTTAAGGACATGCTAGGGTCCAACTAGCTGCCATCATTTTCCTAAACCATGCCCAGGCAACCCTAGGGAAGGCTTCACGAGAATTAGGCCCGGGGGATTTCCCATTTCTGGTTAATTTCCCCTAGAGGTTTATCATTACTTCTATTTACGTTTGGGGTTAGACTTCGATAAACGTAATAGTTTATGGACATGCTAGGATCCTAGGTACACGCCTATTTATTCATAAAAAAGATTGACGAGGGCACTTAATCCAACTTTATTCCCTCGGACATGCTATTTTTAAGGAGACAGTGTTATGAATTAAGAGCGAGATAATTATCTAATAAATTTGACAAATTTAATTCTAAACACTTTGACGATTTATCAATATAGCCCTTCCAACCAATTTTGATTGGAAACAGCTAACGCAGACATTGGCCATTTTATATGAGCACTCATGTGGACGGTTTTTTTTTTCACCCCTTTTTTTTTCCCCTTAGCTGGTTGCTACTCGACAATGGTTGGTGATAAGGGTGAGCGATTCTAAATTTTGTATAGGTTCCACTTTGAACATGAAACCCACCAATTGGAATATGTTCCTTATTTTTTGGAACATGAAACCTATTCTGCATGTCCTAAAACTTAGAACCTACCTTATCATAGGTTATAAGATCTACTCAGGTTCCACCTATATTATCAATTAAATGATTGCAGTAAATTAAAACCTTTAATAACCACCACTTGCTATTATAATTTACTTAACATTAACTTCTATTTAGACACACGAAAAATATAAATATTAATAGAGTAAAAGTCTTAGATATGGAATGAAAGTTCTAGATTATACATTCATTATCGAATGACATGGAATATCATAAGATTATGTGAAGACATGAACTGAATATATATATATATATATATATATATATATATATATATATATATATATATATTAAAACTTATTCCAGTTTCTAGGTTACAAATTATAAGTTATAGATTCCAAGTTTCTCCAATTAAGAACCTTGAACCTACTCATCAAAATCAGTTCTTTATTTTTAGGAACCTGAAACCTAAAACCTATAGGTTCTTACCGGTCCAGTTTTCAAATTCCAAGTTCTACCTTGAAACTATGCTCACCCATAGTTGGTGATGGTCACCGACAACGCGCAAGGGTCAAGACATTCTTGCCATATCCAACGAGGGCATCGCGAGTGCAAGGAAATAGGAATAAAAAAAAATTAAGAATATTTTTAAAAAAATTTGCAAAAATCATCCAAGCTATCGTCAGTCGTGCCACTTAGTGTCCCATAAGTAGTTTTTCACCAAAATTGATTGAAAAATACTATGTTAACAAATCATTAAAAGGTCTAAAACTACACTAGTCAAATTGAAAATTTTAAAATTGAATTAGCATCCGCATAGTAAATTTAAAAAAAAAAAAAAGAAGGACAATTTAGCTCCCTTGCTATTAGATCCGATCGCACCCAATTACTAAAATTACCATTCCTAATTTAAAAATTCTTGTGATGAGCGCCAGCCAAATGAAAGCTAAGTGAAGAGGTAGGAAGTAGAAAACTAGGGAGTCCAGTTTTAGCAAAGGAATGTGAGGTGGGTCCCTAAGATGGTGCAATTCGATGAAAATTGATTAGAGCTTACTGTATCACCTAAAACAGCCATCGTTTCACATCAGCAATTTCTATTTAAGACTAAATTGGTCAAATCGAAGAGTTTAAAGTTGAATTGATATATGGCTCCCTAAGATCAGACGGTGCAACTTAAGATAGTGATAACGAAAGAGACTTGAAGCTTTTATGGCTCAAAATCAATGGGACATGCCAGTCAAGAACGTGACTGTGTGAAAAGGTTGTTGCTTCCTCAAAACCATGAACACAGAGCTATTCGGGCCGCGCCAAAAGACTAATTGCACGATGCTTTATGACCCGTCTCGTTCAATCCGTCTTTGTACGCCGACAAAATCGAACTCTCGATGGGCTGAAGTCGCGAACACATTAATCCGCCGAGATCGGTGGCTCATCTCGAGTTCCAATCGATTGACGCGATGTCGGTGCGGGATGTGTGAAACCAGAGAATTGAGATTTAACGCATGACTAACCGGGGGGCGAGTCTTGACAAAATCCATGCCGTTTCGCAGGGGGAACTGCGTCAAACGACCAAGGGGCTAGTATTTTACCAACCGGCATTATTCAAATGCGGAATCCTAAGTCGTACTGGACCAGTCAGCAGCAGCGGCAGGAGCAGGAGGAAGACCCGGCTGCGGTTCCCTCTCGTATTTAATGGCCTCTCGCTCTCTCTCCAATCTCACCGCTCGCTCTCCTCTTTCTCTCTTTTTCTCTTTCTCTGAAACTGGGCACTGTGGAAAATCAGCTACTGAATCCGAGACTTTTTGACACCAGTTTGGTTTGAAAACACGAGCTGACGCAGACAAAGCGCGTTTTCTGTACAAAAAGTTCACACCGTATCATCGTCTCCCATCCGCCTCCCCTTTTTTGCATCTCTTTCTCACTCCACTTCTCTCCTTTTCCTCCTCCTCCTCCTCCTCCTCCTCCTTCCATGTCTGAATTGCCGAGCTCGGTTCCCACTGACAAGGGAGCTGCCGGTGCTTGATTCCTCTCGAGTGTCGGGATCCCCCCGAGAAGATCTCCTGCAATTTCTGTCTACTTGATTCACTCTGAGGAGGGCCTACAGGTTTTAAGGTTGTGTACACTCCACATCTGATCCTGCTACTTCACTCCGAAAACGACAAAGCACCACGATTCAGAAAGAGAGCCCTTCGTCCCACGACATTGCATTCTCTTCTCCCTTCGTAACCTCGATCCCCGGTTCCGACACAGCAACGCCACGTTTCTTCTTTTTGTCCCTTCATAATTCGAATTGAAAGGGAGCGCTTCATTTCTTCCTGACCTCGAATCCCCACCACCAAAACATAAAAAGGAGCAATTTTTAATGCTCTTTCGACAAAAAGTCGCCATTTTTGAGGCGGGTTCGAACATGGGTAAACGATCGTCTTCGGCGAGCAAAGACTGGGCTCAGATCTACGCCGTGTACGGCGTCGACCAGTGGCAGACCCTGCTCTTCCTCTTGTCCCACGCCTTCCTCTTCTCCCTCCTCTCCCTCCTCTTCCTCCTCTACTTCGACCCGGTTTGCGGCTACCTGGAGGCCTTCCTCTCCTCGCCCGGCGGCGCCCGATACGCCGCTGGGTTCGCCGGGGCGGTGACGGCGATCTCCGCCGTCTGCCTCTTCTTCGCCGCCGCGAACTTCCTCTACTCGGCGCTGCCGCTGCACCAGGAGATGGCGCAGCGGATGGTCAACGCCGTGAGCGACTGGTCGGCGGTGAGGAACGCGCTGGACCTCGGGTGCGGGCGGGGGCTGCTGCTGAACGCGGTGGCGACCCAGCTGAAGAAGACGGGCAGCTCGGGTCGGGTCGTCGGGCTGGCGCCGGGCAAGGGCACCGCGCTTTCCACGCTCCGGACGGCAAAGATGGAAGGTAAAAATTAAAAGCAATTTATCAATTTCCATTCTGGCCAACGAGGAATTTGAATCCTTTATTTCAGTATACGAGAATAACATTAAAGACGAGCTAACTTCTTGTCTACTCTGTCGTACAAATCTTCTTCTGACGTTACGCGCGATGGGTCTTCTTCTCATGTTCATCACCGATCCCATCATGGCAGGTGTGCACGAGTACGTCACGTGCCGGGAGGGCGACGTGAGGAGCCTGCCGTTCCCGGACAACTACTTCGACGTGGTGACGTCGGCGGTGTTCGTGCACAAGGTGGGGAAGGAGCACGGCCACCGGACGGTGGAGGCGGCGGCGGAGAGGATGAGGGTGGTGGGGAGCTCGTCCGGGTGCTGAAGCCCGGCGGGGTCGGGGTCGTGTGGGACCTGCTGCACGTGCCGGAGTACGTGCGGAAGCTGCAGGAGCTGAAGGTGGAGGACGTCCGGGTGTCCGAGCGGGTGACCGCCTTCATGGTCGGCAGCCACGTCGTGTCGTTCCGGAAGCCCAGCCAGCACGTGGCGGGGCCCGGCGAGGTCCGGCTGGACTGGAGATGCTGACCCGGAATACGGAAGAGCTGGAGAAACTCCCCCGTATATTTAACCGCAGTAGGAATGTCGAGTTACCCAGAAAGAAACCAAAAAAATTATTAAGAGACGAGCTAAAGAAAATGATGATGAAGCTGGGGAAAAATTATTTATTGGTAGAAAGCATAACAAATAATTTTCTCTCTCTTTTTTTTTTTTTTTTTCCTTTCCTTTTGTTGACTGAAGTCTGGGGAGACAAAGCCAAACCAGATGAATAGTGGGAACTGCAGAAGGAGATTATGCAGGGCGGGGCAAATGTTTCTGTATTGACTGGCATTTATTAATGTTTGTAACATAAATGTCACTCTCCTTGGTTCTTCTTGTCCTTGATTTTAGTGTTAGATAATAGCCTACTTGTAAATAAAATGGAGTTTATAATGGTAGCAACGATGCTATTAGAATGTTTCTCCGGTTATTTCTTCTGTTGCATTGAGTTTGATTCAGAATTAACATCTCATCTTTCTGACAAAGACAAGACAACGATGAAAAGAAAGATGATCAAGAGTTCTCGCTAAATTCAATGGTAAAATCTCAAATTAATTTACGAATCTTTTATAAATATGCCATGCCTATACTAGTTTAAGATTTTTTTATAACCCTCAAATTAGTTTGGAATAAATTTCTCATGTACCAATTTAAAGTCCCAACGGATGAACAAGTTTATTGGAAAGTTGTTGGCTTGATTTACCACACAATCACCTGAGTAGCAGCGATGTTTAGAGAAGATCTTTTCTCCAAAATCTAATTAAAGGAGTGAGAGATCATGATCGGATCATCATTAATGTTGGGGTGATAATGCCCCTATGAAAGATCAAGGGAGTTTGTACCGTTTCGCGGTAAAACGCAAGATCTAAAGAGGGAGAGCATAGCGGAGATTTTAAAGAAGGAACAGCAATCATCGAATTAAGACCTTATTTTCTGTTCTCAATTGGGTGGATGGTGCCGCCACCAACTTTAGAGAAAGCTTGTGATATTTCGCTAGCGGTTCTTTCACAAAGGACAGATGCGCGTTGGAATGTCATTTTTTGTGGTGGTGGGTGCGAAATTATGCATCAGATGAAGCGTGGGTGGTGGGTAAGGTCCTGGTTCAATCGAGTCGCCATCCTGAATTTCTTTTCATCTGCAGGTTTGGATTCTTTGATGGGGGGAAGAGTTCGCATTTTGAGTGGCGATGAGCTGTGATTCTAATTCTAGCCGTGCAAAGAGATAAGAAGAGAGAAAGAAAGAAAGAAAGAAAGAATAGATTCATATATATTCATGCTTGCTTTTTGAGGGTGAAAGCGAATCAAAAGGGGGACCTTATTTCAGGTGAAAAGATGAAAATCGAGCAGTAATTTCAAATTTGACCTTTTGCTATTCTCTTTTTCCCAAAATCAAGAACACCCCCCCATCTCATGAAATTTGCAGAAATTTCGAAGCTTTTGTGGTAATATACTATGATGAATAATGAACCCATCGGGTTCTTTTCGTGATAATTGCGATTTTGGCGTCACTAGTCACTGCGGTAATGTCATTTGCTTCGTAGAGTAGTTGCCGTAATGGGTAAAAGTAAATAAAAGCTAAGGCCCTCATAATCCCTTATGGCCCCAGACATTATGATATAAGAACGGTCATTTGCCACGCAAGAATCCGAGATTAGTAATCCCATAAGATATAATTCGTCTAGGGTCTCATCAACAGATACTCCGGAACATTATAATTCGTCTAGGGTCTCGTCAATAGATACTCTGGAACATTGATTAATCATACTGAATGAAGATTTATTTTGATTTCATGCACCGACAAATTGGGCCATAAGCACCTTAAAATCATAATACGGGTTATAAATGGATTTTGAAAAATAAAGCCTGGAAAAGATGGACATTAGTGGTCAATTAGTAGCCTATCTTCAACCTAAATTAAATATGGATTGCGGTCCATAGACCTGCCTATTCTTTTTTTATTTTTGGTCAAAAAGCAAACCATTCTTCACAGTTGACAATTTAAAGAGAAAAATTACTATATGTGGATCATGGGATGAGTCCGGCATCATTTTGATATATGTCGGGTCGGATATAAGTCATTAAATTTAAATTGTATATAAATAGGTTAATTTGAATCAAATCATGTTTAACTTTACTCCACCTATCCTTTTCATTGGCCTATCAATAAGCCATCACATGAAGGAGATGGTGAATTAAGAACTGCAAATTTTTTTTATATTGATGGTTCACGTAGTTGTTAACATAATTCATTTTTTCTTTCTGAACCTGTGGCAATGAATTGATTATTTGAATCAATATTGGCCTAGCACCGTA
Source organism: Eucalyptus grandis (assembly GCF_016545825.1). NCBI lineage: Eukaryota > Viridiplantae > Streptophyta > Magnoliopsida > Myrtales > Myrtaceae > Eucalyptus > Eucalyptus grandis. The sequence continues at coordinate 44,255,650 of NC_052617.1, read as the reverse complement.
AGGTTTACATTTTCGAAATGATAAAAGAAACATCTTCGCCAAAATCGAGAGATTCCCAGAAATTACTTTATGACCATCGATTTGGAAGCTATATTTTAAGATCAAACCAAAAAATAAATAGGTGTTGAGGGACAAAGCTCCAATCCCCTGGCCAGGGCAAAGTATCCTCTAGAAGTCCCTTTTTGCTTTTCTAATAAAGTCGAATTAGGGCATAAGCTGGGATTGGTCAAGTTCTCTCCTTTTTCCTCCTCCGAAACTTAAGGCGGACAGCATCATGATGATGGAACATCATGAGATTCAAAGGGCGCATTCAAGTTCAAGTAACTATACCACTCTGTCGGTTCCTTCCTTTGTGGGACAGAAGTCAATGATATCACTCTCTAGCCTCACAAAAGGTAAAGTGATTGGACAATTTAAAAGCCCCATTTTCCCATTTTCCATGCCTTTTTGCACAGCATAGAGTCCCTCGAGATCAAATTGGACCATATTCACTGTATCACCATCCAAACCATGTAACATTGATCATATTAAACATCAACTACTGACATCAGTGGTCCATGATGGTAGGATCTGGACCGACTACATTGAGTCAAGATGAGAGATTGATGATTCGAGATGACCGATTATAGTTGAAATAATTATGATGAGCCAATAATGTATGAACTCTAGCTAGAGATCTAGTGTCACTAAATTCTTGGGTTGGGTCTAAACAAAGTCATGTCAAAATCATAGAAATGCATCTAAGGATAGCATGGAATTCATTATTTAATTTGAGTTGGTGGACTTGAAATGTTCATTATTGCAATAATATGCATGGATGTGTCACTTTGTGGAGTCCATTAAAGTACCCTACGTTATTGTTATCAAATGCCTAAGTTTTACAGCTTAGAGTTATACATGCAATCGCCTATTGATCTTTAGAGTGGGGTGCATAACGTATTTTATATCTTTACACTACTAACAAGCTTTTTTTTTTCTCAATCCATATCATTTCACAATTAGTAGTTAATGGTGCCTAGCGTAACATTATATCAATGTAGTGTGGTGCACCACTTGAATTTCAAAGAGTATCAATAAGAGTTGCTGCTTAATTAACAGGAGAAATTATTCAATTAGTTCTAAGATTATTGTACGAATGCTAATTGAGGCATAGACTATTCATTGATATGACAAGTGCCACATAGGACGGACTAAAGAAGTCGGGGAAAACGCATATTTTGTGAATTGAATTCCTTGATTTGGCAAAACGATAATAAAAAAATAAAAATAAAATCAAAGAGTTGCCTAATTATCCTCATTATACATAAGTTTCTTCTAGGTCTTCCATCATTATTGGGATTTTATTTATTTATTACAGGCCTTTTCTATTTATTGAAGATTAAAAAAAAAAAAATCCCTTCTCAGCTCCATAATGCCCACTGCATGAATACCATATTAATGGAGTAAACCAGATTAAACACAAGTAAAAATGTAAATGTGATTAACATTTACTAGTAAAAAACAAGAGATTGTCTATCGTGCATCTCAAGTTTCCTCTCTCGCTTATCAGGGGTGAGTTGTATCATCGCCTATTATCAACTAGCATGGCAAAATTGATATTTAAGATGCGTTAGTTTTGCAAAAATTATATGATTTGAAAAACGTTTTTTGCGAAATAAACGAGCCTTGCATAGTACACAAATGTACGGATCATGCCATGCTGCATGAAGCAACAATATGCCAGGGATTCGATCGATAGTACGTGATGTCAAATTACCCAGGCAACAATCTGTCCTTTCTGATAGATGTGGAATGCTGGCCGACATCAAAACGCACATGCGGAACTTGATCTTCTAGCCCAAGAATGCTACTTATTAAAAAACGGTTAAGTAGGGATCACCAAAGGTCCCATGGTCTAGTGGTCAGGACATTGGACTCTGAATCCAGTAACCCGAGTTCAAATCTCGGTGGGACCTTTTTATTTCCCACCCTATTATCTCACATTTTCTTTTACCTTTCTCTTCCTTTATTTTCTTATTTTCGTTTTAGTTTTCGTTTTCGCATATCACTCTCGGTAAAGCTTTCAGATTATTCACGTGCTAAAACGAATGGTGAAGTTTGGCGTTAACTCAATTCTAGAGTACGAAGCCCGCAGGACATGAGCATTGCATCTCAAGACCAGCGTCTATTGAGTTAGGAGGACGAAAGGAATATCGATTTTAAAGGGAGATTAAGATTATTAAGGTCAGTACTCGATCCAAGATCGAAAGGAATCTTGGACGCGGACTCTTTCGTAGTTTCTCCAGATAGTTTTACTTCTGTGTTTTACTTGCTGGGGATAAATCTTACGTGCAACAATGCAAATTTATAGTGCCTATCGAAGTTCGATTCTGAACAGTTTTTTTTTTTTTTTTTTTTTTGGGGGTCAGACGTTCTGCACAGGTCAGGACGCTTGAAAAGAGGGACATCATTCATATCGGGACTTCCACAATGTCAATGAGCATAAAAAGTTAAAAGCTGAAGCCTGAGAGTAAAGCTTTTTTTCTTTTTCTTTTTTTGGCCTCGGTCACTATACTCAAAAAGTGTTATACAACAAAGAGGACAGCAAAATTCCCGCTGTACACGAACCAAGAAGTACAAGGTGGCTGGGACCTAGAACGCCTGAATAACTACCTCACACAATAAACTCAGCTACTCTTTTCATTCCCTGAACAACCGACGAAAGAAAAAGGATTTACAAATCTTGAGTCCTGTAAAATCTCTAATACTTACCTTCTTTATCTCATCTAACTCTGTTTAAATGAAAAAATCTTACAGGTATCGGAAGTGGAACGAACTGAGTTGAGGTGCGGACTATCGGAAGAGCCGGTGAGGTTATCATGCTGGAATGCAGAATGAGGAGCTGAGGGCCGGAGGCAAGACACAGACCAGGTGAGGACCCGCAGGATTGCAACTGATATTTGCTTTGTCAATGTTCGGCAGCCCTAGTTGCGGGGGATGAACATAACCAGCCACCAGCGGCACGCATAATATGGAGATGATTATTCTGGAACCTGCCATGAAAACAGATTGGTGGTGCATGATAAATTACTCTACATAAAAATTACTGAAGAAATAACAGAGTAAAAGGCGAGACTTCAAACCTTGATTTGGAGATAGAGAGACATGCCCTCTCTTCCTGCCAGCAATCATCCAATTTACAGAATTTTCACTGACTTCATATAAGACCTCATCCTGTCATACAAAAATGAATTAGATAACGATAGAACAATTTTGAAACTATTTAAAGTAACTGTTTGGTGCAACAACACTTCTAAACCGAAACCTGATTTTAGACCCAGGTTCTTTGCATGCTATGAGCTACTCAATATGTGATACAACTCACTGATGCCTAAACTCATGGATGGGTTTCCTTTAGCTTTTCAGCAAATATGTAATTAAATAAAGAGGCACAACAGAAATCTAAAGTATACTCCTCTAGTCTGTAGATTTTAAATAACTAATCCTCTTACTTTGTCAAAACAGAACAAAAATAACTGATACTCTTATTGGTTTTTAAAAGGTTCATAAAGTTTATAAATTTGATGGAGAGGTTGACTAGCATAAAAGCAATAAATTCTCCTTTTGTATTCCCTTCAAGCTTTCAGAAAACCAGTACACCATGCACTAAACAAGGACTTCCAGAGGATGGTGAGAGCCAGGCGAGAATGGAACAAGATGGTGGAACAGAAATTTGAAACTTGTGCACCCTTAAATAAGACAATCGATAATGTCTAATTGGCTAGCTATATTATGTCCACTCATCGTTTTGCTAACCATCTTTCGTCATTGTTGACTTCCTATGAATACATTATTTACATTAGAACAGGTGATAAGAAACAAAAACCAATTTAACTAAATCAAGATCAAATGATAGAAGAATAGATGAAGCATATGCTCTTTTTACTTGTAATTGCGACTTTAATAAGATGAGTCCAAAATCCTTTTTTTAATCCGCCAAGTATCTTAGTTTTCTTTGTGGAGATCATCTGTATTGCTGACTTACATTGCCGTGTTGCAAGGTATCACTTTCCTCAAAATCCTTCAACCTTTCAATTCTCCATTTAATTGCAACTAGTTGTCCAACTCTAAGCCCACTAGAAGGAAGAGGCAGAAAGCCAACAGCCAAACATGGATCAAGCACAGGCCGCTGCAAAGAAAGAGCACTCCTAAAGATCAAATCCTGCCCATCACATCCAAGTCTGTTGGAGTCTCCTGCAACAGGTGGGTGTGCACCAATAGAGCGATCACCAGAAATTCCATATTTGATATTAAGTATAGTCTCTCGCCGTGCCTCCACTTGATCTGCAAACCAAAAGAAACATGGAACATGGCACGTAAAATCATAAAAATGATTTCCCTTTGAACAATCTTGAATGAAACTCCCCATAATCAAAACTTAGCTTCAAGTTACACTAGATCATCCAATAGGAGAAAGGTTGCATTATCCTCATAACATAACAATCGCCTATGTGAGAACTTCGAGCTGCTATCTTAAATTTCCTATCATCATTCATTTGACCAGGACAAAAGGTCTGGTCATAATAAATGTTGAAACTTAAGGCTCTTCACAAGGAAAAATGAAAGAGAAGCTGCATCTTATACCTCCAACTATTTTTTCCGTACATATGCTGAAGAGGATCCCTGCACGAGTGTTTGGAGAGATGATGAGAGGAAAGAATCCTAAGGTTGGCCTTCCATCATCTTCTCTAATATGGACAAATCCATCTTGCAGATCCAGCCAAGCATCATAGATAGTCAATGTGGCATTTACTTGCGATTGGAGTATAACCTGGATGTTGCATAGAGAGTAACTACAAAAGTAGTCAAAAGAATCTCCTACTTGATACTGTAGGGTGACTAATCTCATGTGATTTTTAAGTTTGTGGAGCAAGTGCTGTACATTAATCATCATTTTACGAGGATTCAGGATGAGTCTCCAGCATAACTCTTTTCATGTGTCAGTCAGGCAATCACTTATCATGTATCTGCCTGCTAACCTCCCACATTCCTCTTCCCCCCTCAAACTTGTGCATGCACATGCGCGCGTCACAGAGAGAGAGAGAGAGAGAGAGAGAGAGAGTTCTGGACTGATCTTCACATGATTCCAATTAATGTAGCTTAACTGGTATATCAAAGAAGTTGCAAATTTAGGATGCCTGATTATAAACGGATCTCAACTTCAAATTTGATTGACCCCTAATATCAAACAAAAAGTCTTCTGCCAAGCTAATTGACTGATTCTTCATTCAGAAGTTCAGGTAGCTATTATGATAGTCTGCCGATCTATAGCATGATTCTGTCAATGCAGTGCGAGAACTAGCCATCCCTTAAATCTTCAAAGAAAGTAGGCCTTCAGCCTTAAGCCCAACCCAAAAGTATATCTCAAGAAAGCTATGTAAGTTGTAAGGGATGCTACATGGCCCAAACTATGAATCAATCAATGCTGCTGAAAGTTTGAAACATACAATACCTGCAGGAGCAAGGTACCATCATTGCATTTATCTGCAACACGTGTGCTGACATGGAAAGGATTGGTGAAGTGCACAGCTATGGTCCTGTGACACGAATTAGAATGAACGTAATTATGATAAGGGTAAGTGGCACAGGATTCAGGATCGAAGGGACATGATGAATGAAACTATGCGAATGTAGAAAGCCACATTGATGGAGAATAATACCTGTCAAATATCTGGTTGCAAGACACTCCAAATTCAAGTTTTAAAGCTATTGTCCTCATCCCATCTACAATGCTTTGCTTCTGGGGGTTCACTGTCCTCAATCACAATGAAAGAAATGCAAAATCAATTATGCAACACTCTGCTTCCGGATAAAACAAACAGGTAATGCATATATAGAGACATTTGCATGGATACTGAACTACAACACAATTAACAATGAGGAACCTGAAGATGATCCTCTAGCAAGCTCGCTACTGATGGCTTGGATTGGGATCCACAGAATGGAAGTCGTGCTGCTTGCCCATTCTGGGAACTCTATCCGACCATCACGAAGTATCAACTGCTCCAAATTCTTATGATGATTATTTGAAGAATCCTTTTCCCAAGCACCATCCTCTTTCCTTATATCAGCAGTATTCTGCAGCTCATGATTAAAGCTCTCCATCTCAATGGCATATGAATCCTCGATCTTCAGACCTGGACCAGTGTCAATATGAAGGACAGCACCTTTCAAAGAGTAGTCGATAGGCCGAACTATTATTCCGACCCATTGTGGCTCGTTTATTAGCAAAGCGGATGAAACAGATGCAGTAAGATCAACCAGAGGTCTTGGATCGGAGACCTAACAAAAAGAGATACTGTTTCAGCAATCTATGATTCTAGAAACAAATCAATTATAACATCTCTAAGTCATGTCCTCCCGTGAAAATTCAGCAGAACACGCACAAGAAAGAAGCAGATGTGACCAAGTCCCAGTTTTGTCCCGACACAATACACATGCCTATTTTTGGGAATTCTATTCAACACAAAATCATTACCTTCAAAATTGGTCTTGTTGGTTTCTCATCGCTCATAAAATCATCACTGTCAGCAGGGCCACCCTTGGAAGAACCATGAGATCTGAATCTCAATTTCCCAATCTGTCCAGTGAGAACTCCCAAGACATAGGAACCTGGTTTTTGTGGGGGTAAATTTAGAGTGATAGTATTCCTACCAGGATTTAGAATGATTGCACCGGAGCTCTTCAATGCCTGAAAAACAAATAAAAAAATTGGGGTCAATAGCATACTTTGTGAGCCTATTATATCTCCCTCTGAGGACAATTAATGCTGAAGACCATCTACTTGATTAGACACACCTTAGCTCCTTCATCAGCATTAGTTGTAGCCATCAAGGTGAGGTTAAGCGAATCAAGGGTTATATCATCCGGAAAGTCACTCCAAATGGTCACGGATAGAGTACCCGGATCACCATCACATAATTCCAGTGGAGGGCCGGGATTGCCAGAAAATGTAATCAGTGATGAAACGTCTAAAGGAACAGGATTCTTCATTTCACTGTGAGCCAAACGAACCACTTCAGACTGAAAGGCCTGACGTTCTTTGGTCAAGAATAAGCCTTTTTCCAATGAAAGCAATCTCACACAAGAAGATAGGTAGCCAGCTTGGTCATCTAGTATCTTCTGACACTCGGCCAGGTCGGGCAGAACTTCAGCCAGTAAATCATGCCATCCTTCACCAGCATAGAGAGCACAAACCTTCTCATAAGACTTTGCAGCTAGGTCAAAATTTCCATGCCTAAAGCAGACAGCAGCAATTTCACCATCAAGGACAACTCCATGCCTTTTCCACCAGGAACGATGGTAATTGTCAGCAGCACCTTTGGTTAGCTCCAGATATTTCTCCTATCATGATCAAGTTTTAAGAATGAGAAATTAAAAAGAGTTCCTTTCCTCTTTTAAATCCCCTTAAGCCTGGGTCCGGAAAAGCAAGAGTTTCCAATTAGAAATTACCAACTCAGAAAGCAACCTCTTTAGTTTTGCAAAATTAAGGTTCATAAACAGAAGAACACAGTAAATGCCAAGGCAATGCAGGAGTCCAAGGCAAGATTGTGCGTAGCAATCAGGCTAAGGAAAGATAAAATGACATAAAGCTACTAGTAAATGCCAAGGCAAGATTGTGCGTAGCAATGCAGGAGTCCAAGCACATGCGGGTGGTTATACCTCGAAATCCTCCAAAGATGAGAAAGATTTCCAAAGATCTGGACTCGATATGGTATTGTGAAGAGCATGTTCTGCAGCAACATAAATCTCTGCAAGCCTCATAGGCCTATCAATTGAGCTCTCAAAGCCTGGTGATGAGTTTGTTCGTGACATAATGGCTGCATGAGTTTTATTTGACGGGGAAGTTTTTAAAGATGCATCTGAACCCAACCTGTTGACAAATTGGAATGATGAGAAAGCCATGCAAAACAAAACAAAATAGTGCCACAAAGTTGGTAAATAACCACAAATTTCATTACCCATCAACAAATCCCGGGCGACCATCAAAAATTTCAAACATGTTTCCAGCAGATAGAGAAGCTCTTCGACGGTTAGCCTCACGCAGCAATACCGAAGGTTCAAGAGGCAACTGCTTCCTGTGAATACCAAAGTGCTTGACTCTAGGACTAGCTTGTAGAATGATCTACAAGAAATCAAATATGACCGTCAATTTCATATATATTTAAGTGGACTCAGAATGCCATTTGGAGCAACTGAGAAGATGCAGGGTCCAAAATGAGCACTATGAAAAGTCACAAAGGCTATCAATCAGTATATCTAAATGTTTCTTCTGCTTTACAATATTGCATGTTCTACTACAAAGACATTCCTCTGAAACAGAAAAAAAATCCGTAAAACTCAACAGCAAGTTGAGAGAATTTTCTTAGATGTATTTTTTCCTTTTTTCTTTTTTTCTGGAAACAACAATGTGATATTATCCTGGACAAGAAGCCTCATGCAATAATTGAGATGGAGGAATAAAGCTTGCTATAATGGTTGATCACACAACTCATTCAGATTACTCAATTCACCCAGTAACACAAATTCAAAGCTTCAAAGCTCTTGTATGCCTTAAAATGCCTATTAATTTCAAACAAAAATAAACAATCTAAAGCAAACAAAGTTCCACAAAATCTGCCTCCTGATGTTAATCAGTTGATTTGGAGAACACACTGCAATTTATGAAGTATCACGAATCTACCACATGTTTCCTAGTTATTAAAATATATCTTGACCAGGAGTATAAAATTGCACACCACTCTCATCATACCCCGAGTGACCATCGGGTATGTTGCCATGTATGAGTGGTTAAAATTGTATATTGCTCCCAAAAACAAGATCATTAGACAAATAATCACCTTAAAGTGTCATATTCTCATCCACGAGATTACCAGCTTGGCTAATACAAATTGAAAAACATGTCTAATGTATGGTTTACTAGCTCATAAACCAGGTCATGGACTTGCCTTTTCTTTCATAAGCACCTCAGATGAAGCATCTGGCGGAATAGATGGCCAAATTGCAGGTTTGGGCCAAGGTAACATACTGAGCGAGGCACTGCATAAAATAGGGATGAGATCAAATTTACAACAGCTAAATGGATAAATATACTTGTCCTGGGAATTCAAGCTCCTACCTGTTGACAGGACTCCTTTCTAAATTTGTCCCATATCCAATCAAATATGCCAGCCTCGTAAACTGCCATCAATCACACTGTTCAGCATAGAATCTCATTGGCAATTGGTTAACTTGAGTGGGAGAAAAGAAGGATGCAATGGTTATAACATATGTCCAGAAGACCTGTAAAAGAATTGAAAGGAATCTCTATACAAGGATCTCATTGTCCAGCATATTAAGCATAAGTCTCTGGTTTCAGCCTAAAAAGGAGTGAGCAATCTCTGAAATACCCAATTTTCCGAACTCTCCATTTCTTCGCCACAGCAAAACAAATCAATTGCTTTAGTCAATAATTCAAGGTCCTCAAAATTCTCGCCAGGTACTATAAGCTATTAGCTGGTGTCAATGATGGTAAGATCTCATGCTAAAACCTATATACTAAATGATTTCCAACTTGTTAAAAAGTATCAATCAGCAATTGTTACATTTATAAAAAAGAACACATATGAAAGTCTCACCTTAATCCTACATAGAGAATATAGATCACCCTGAAGACGGTAGAACTCCTTTTCTACCTCAGAAGAGACGGATCCATCTTTGTAATGAGAGGAAGTTGCTCTGATTAAAGCCAAGCATGCAGTCACTACCCACACTTCACGTGTGCAAAATGGTAGCATACTCTGAAAAGAGTTCCCAAAGACCAGGAGGTAAGGCAGAAAGAAACACAGAGCAAATACTCTACATTTCAAAATGTAAATCAATTGAAAAATAAAGGCAAGAAGCATAAGGTAAATATATGTACTTCATATAGTGCCAGGGTCTTTGAGAAGCTTATTATAAATGAATAACCCCTCAATGCAACTTCATATGGCCGACCGAGTTTAAATAAAAGCTGCAGTAACAGATATGTTAGTTAGAAACAGTAATACCGAATAAATAAATAAATAAATCCTTTAAAGTAGCAGCAAACATCTTACAACCAGAAAAAATAAATAAATAAATAAATAAAACTCTCAGCAAACAAGAAGTCCATTCTACTTAAGCATCAGAAGAAGAGGAATCAAATTAGCAAAGAATTGCACACCTTTGATTGACAGGCAAAGAGATACTGCCTAAACTCAAATTCCCTGAATGAGTCATCTTGAACAATCTGTGTGAGCGGCTTATTTCCAGGATTGAGGAGTGCTGCTTGATCATCACCCTTATCTTGTCCTCCAAAGTCCCTCTGTTTTGCAGTCATGTTGGCTGCATTTACATTGATAGCTATAAGATTGTTCATAGTGCAGAGGTGAGCAAGGATCTTCGAAAGAACCAGCAAAAGTAAGCTCCCTCTGTTTTTGCAGACATGACATGAATCTATGCTGACCATTTTTACAAGTAATGCCCTCACAATGGATATCCATCCTCACAATGGCTGATGTTCATGCACTAAAAGATAATACATTGCCTTTTACGAAAACCAAATCGAGACTGCATACTTGGTGCCAACTGCCATCTAGATACTAAGCGAATAATCTGATATTCAAGGCAGTTTGTCGAAGTGCACTCTATACTGTCCTTCTCATTACATAAACTACGATAGAGAGCCAAATTTTCAGAAATGTGTCACAAGTAACAGGTAGACATTTTTATTACGATAAAAATAATAATAATAAAAAGCAAGAAATAGACGAGTTAGGTTGCCATAGCAATCAATCAGAATAACAAGACACCTACATTATATGAAAATTCAGTCAAACAAAGACATGTTTCTCATCAGTGACGTAGAAGTATCAACAAGGCATTCATGGAATACACACCTGTTTCCAAGTAGCAGAGTTCTAGTTCATCATACTCACGTAACGCATCTTCATGAAGTTGAGCCATTTCAAATATAAAAGCCAAGCTCTCCTGTTGACCATTACAAAAAACATTAAAGGAAAAAGGAAACTGAAAGAAAAGGTTGCAGAGAAAGTTTGAATTGATTTGGAAAAACAGACGCAAGAAAACATGAAATTTCTGAGTAATGTGCCTCATAATTGCATTGAGACGAATGGATAAGAACAGCAGACCTACATCTTATGATATAATGATTGTGCAAATGCAAAAGGTCGATACATGCAAGACAAAAGGTATGCAGGCAACAGGTACAATCAAAACAAGGCAACTCACTTAAGCTAAAGGTACATTTCATTTGATAACAATGGTCCACAACTTTGAGAAGGGAAAGACCTTCAATATGAAAAAATTACAGAAGTTCCAAATCGGCATGAATCTTTGTTCAGTGAGCTTCCGTATCTCATCCTCGTAAAAATGAACACGCTTATCCAGGGTATTCCTGATGGACTCCACAATTTTCGATTCCAAATCTTCCCAAAAATTTGCTTCAGGACCGTGTATGTCATATTTGCAGCACCTGAGACAAGGACATGTTTAAATTTCAGAGCATGGTAAAGGCTGACAGAGACTTTGGAACCTAGTAAAAAAGAAGAGAAGAATAACAAAAGAACTTGCAACTGGTCACGAGAATCATTACTCCTTCAACTATGAGAGAGAGAGAGAGAGAGAGAGTCAATCTTAGCCTCGAGAGATGATAAGTGCTCAGGTGACAACGACACAGTCATTCACAATTGCAATAGAGTTTGGTGATTAAAAGAACTTCCAGGTGGCATAGGTATACTTATCAACCTTCTAAAATGAGTTCCAAGAGCTAGAAATAAATAACAAGCTCTAATAAGAAGCCTAAGTAAACAGAGAGTTAATGCTTAATAACAATCTTTCTTGCTGCTCTGGTTTTGTTAAGTAGAAACTAAGAGGAACTACAAGAAATAATTAGTACCTTTCTCTTCTCTTGGAGCTGAAATCAACTTCAAGCCTGGCATATACCTTTTTGGCCAATTTAGTGGCCTGGTCATTAGTTGGATGAGCTCTGGAAACAAACACAATAAACCATTCTCTCTCATCATTCTGTACAATTAGTTTTAGTCGTGGTTTCAGGATGGTTTTGAACTCGTCAAGATCCTGCAAAAGGGTAATTTGGTATTACAGCGTGTTCCATCAGCAAAACTGATAACATGAAGAAGCCGGCATTAAATCCTGAATGATTACTATGATGCTTTCCGAATCCAGTCTGAAGCATTTTCAGATTTGGAGAGTACCATCAATCATCTTTGTGCAATTACACACATGCACACACACATGAATGAGCATCAGAGTAAGAGAACAACCTACGTCTATGGGAAGTCAATAGACAAAATTGCTGGAAAGTGTTGAATTACAAGAAAAACTTCCATAAATAGCACAAGGGCAGAAGCATTGACTGACGATGCAAATTCAATGCAGAAGTAACTCGAGCTCGCATTCACAGTTCCTATCAGGTGGCCTTTCATGCAGCCAACTGAACAGCAACTTCATTCATCAGTCTCCATACTCAATTACACATACATATACATGCAGTAAGTACCACGGATCATGTAAATTCCAATAAATACGAAAGTAACAATCACCATGATGAAGTTGAACCAGGCCCTGCATACATTATTTACTTCGTTCAAAATAACCCAATATCAATTGAATGATGAGCACCTTCTTGTAGCTTCAAAACAGGACTGGGCATTTACATAATTCGTCATCATGGAATATCAAGAAAGCTTGCAAAGCTTAAACGGCAAAGATAAATAGCTCAAAAGGATGAGGAAAGGGACAAAGAGCCACCTCACAGGTCACAAAAATCACGGTAGCATATGGCTCCCGAAACCAAAACAAAGATTGTTCCTGTGGAAAGCGGCTGCGAAGTCTTGCATCAGTTGTCAAGATGAATTCAGCAGGCAAGTTCTCAACAAACACAGCATTACGGGTCTTGTTATTCAAACAAGCTCTTTTAAAAGGCAATCTCTCCTCAAATCCATTCTTGATAGTTGGCCACAAGTCACTCACATCTTCAACTGGAAGTCAGTTCAGAGCAATTTAGATCAGAAGACACATAGAAGAGAGGTCACCCCTAATGAGTGAAAATGTTAATGCAAAGACGGTAGGAGAATTGACGAGAAAATACTCATGACAATAAAATTAAAACATAAAAGTAGATGAAGGTAAATTGATGATGCTGTGAAAACTAGCCAACATATTGATGAAGCCCAAATAAGATTAAATAAGCTAACTTATCATGCATAGAAGCTCAAACCTATATTTAGAAGCAAAATAGTAATAAATTAACCAAAGAACTGCATGAATGGTCTGAACTCAAGCCTGGATCAACCCAGCAAAGATACATTCCTCCCTAAATTCTGCATTTCTCAGAAACAAAAAGATGATTCTTGATCATGCTCTTTTTTCTCTCTCAGGGGAAAAAAATAAGTCACTTGTTTCCTATATGATCCAGCTCTTACAAATAGCACATTCCAGCTGAGCCGAATCTCCTGCATGCTAAAAGTCCAGGAAAAGAAGTTTCTTTGCTGCCGCGACCGAGAAATGAAATGACTCCACAGTTCAATTAACAAAACAACAAATTACAAAGTGGCGACATTCCGCGGACATTCGCTGCACAGCATCACCCGTCAGTTCAGTTCCGAAGCACAATGCGCCATCAAAACGATGACGCCCAGCGCGGAGAGAGCAAAATCAAAACGATTCCAAACAGACCGAAGCCAGAAAAATTTCAATTTTAGAAAATCACCACACACACGGAGTGAACTCGAAAGACAATTCAATGCGATCTCAAAGCAAACGGTTTTAAGGATCGCGATCGGGCGCCCTCATTTCCAAAAAAAAAAAGATCGATTCAAATCCAACAGTAGTAGTAGACAGCTCAACAACCAGCCGCCCTTCGCGAGCACATCCGAACTCGTGATCGAACTCGAAGCGGGGGGAAAGAGAGATCGCACGCGAACGACGTGCGGACGGCTCCAAAAGAGAGGGAGGGGAGGGCGCTCACTGGCAATCACGAGGTGATCGCAGGAGCTCTTGATCGTCTGGAACTGAGCGAGGTAATTCGCCATGCCCGCCGATCTACGAGGACCGCGGGCCGATCGCTACAGGCGCGGGCGTTCGCATCGCACGGAAGCGTCGCGCGCGGGTCGTGCGACCGGAGCCGGAGCCGGAGCGGGAGCCGAGCGGAAGCGAGGGAGTGACTCAGTGGAATCTCCGCGGAGATTTGCTGCTCTGCTTGCTCTTCCCCGTCGTCTCCCGAACTTCGGTTGCTGCGGGAGAGAGGGGGATCCACCCGCGGCGCGGATCCGGTGCTTCGCGGGCGTACGGGGTTCCGCGATCAGGGGCCTTTGCCGGGTCGCACGTGGCGGCTGATGGTTGGCTGGGGCCCCGGCGGCCCCCTGTGCGGTGGGTGTTTGGTTGCGAGGACCTCTCTATCCTGGGCCAGGGTTGGTGCGCGCGATTGCAGTGATAATAATTACGAGGCTTGGCTGCCAGAAGCAAAAAATCCTTCTGTTTTTGGGCTTTAGGACATGGAGCTATATTTTCAGCCTATGACGATTATAATTCTTTCCATTTACAAGTAAGGCAAAATTGGAGATCATCCAATATCGATTAAAGATTAATTATAATTACTTGAGATGTGTGGAATATCATTTTTCGAAATCATATTACAATTACGATTGTAATATCTTAGATACTTGTTAAAAAAATTGATTATCTTTAGAACTAGAAATCAGTACTAAAATTTCAAATTTAATATGTTGAGTGCGGATGAATTGAAATGATAAGGTTTGTCATGTAAAATAATATGGCACGAAAAGGAAATCATCGGTCAAAACTAAGGAAAAAAGAAATCCAAATCCGTTCGGCCTAGAGAATTCTCAAATTCAATTACACTCTAGAATTGTCAAACACGGTGGGAACTAAAAGATGCCCACAAACAATATTGCCTGGCACTGCTGATGCTAGTTTCTCCTAAGACCGACTCCGAAAGCAGCCATCCGATCCGGACCAAAACATCAAAAAATAAAAGTAACAAAGGCCACGCTACAGTACCCTTGAAAGATCAAAATTGATGCGATTTACATGGAGCTCGTCCCTCGAGCGATGAAGAAATCGATTCACTTTATACACTGCTGCACCGGCGGACCTCGACATCCCCCATCCTCCTCGCGAGCAGATCATGTGGAAGACAAACGCTCTGATCTAAGCGAACTCAAGCCGTCGACATGGTCGAGAGCCTGCTCGGGGTCGGCCTGAAGCTCCACCTCCGGAGGCTGAACCGGCGAGCCGGCGGCGTCAAGGCCCTCTTCAGGATCTCTCTGTTCGCCTGATTCGTCCTCACCGCCCTGTCGTCGGGCACGACGTACCCGTGGCGGCTGCACTGGACCGACCCAGGACCCCTCGTGCACGTGCAGGCCGGCCGGCGCCGCGGGGATGACGCCACTGGCGAGGCGCACCTGCGGCCGACCCGGTTCTCGCCGATGAAGGAGACAGATCTCTGCGGGAGGCGCGGCCTCTGCAGCGGCTTCTCGAGCAGGACCTGCATGGTTTTTTTTCCGAAGAGCTTTTGGGGAGGACGATCGCATGCAATTCCTGAGGGGGAAAGATGGCGCGCTTTGTGCTTGTGAGGAACGGGGATTTATGTTTGCTAAGCGGGTTTTGGCCTTAGGATGATGGGGGGAATGTTCCATGAATTTCAAGGGGTGCGAATGGGCAGTAGTTTAGAATTGACTGGTTCAAGACTTGGAGAGGACTTCTTGGACTGCGCGTGAGATTTGACCAAGGCAATGAAAATGGCCAGTCAAACCCCCCCACAATTCGATCTCGGTGGACGATTTGGCTTTGCAAGTGCGTTCTCCGCAACATTCGTGGACATTTTGACTGAGCTTTGGACCATCTAGAAGGACCCTTTCGGACAAGAAATCTGGTCATGGGAACCCACCCACCCAATATCAGCAAATGGTTTCCTTAGAACCATGGACTGGAAAATCGAATGGCGTCTCGCCCGACATCGACCGATGATCATATAATATCGAAGACGTGGTTTTCATTAACCCGCATGGGTGACGTTGCATACCTCCTGATCTCAGCTCATGTCAGTATGAGGATAAACTGAGATGAAATTGGACAAAGCAACGGCAATACGTTGCCTGTTTCTTCTACCTCAGTGCCGTTTCTGCACTGTTTATGTTTAGTTAGATGGCCTGGCATTCCCCTCAGATGGTGACGATGGGCTTGGTCGTTTTCGCGTCTCACCACGCGGTTCCTCCTTATTTCCTGGAAATTCGGAGGAACGTGGCTGCACAGGTCCAGGTCCGGGTCTCGCTACTGCCCTCCGTTGGGCTTGCGAGTCGCTCTTCTCCGGAGCAGGCTCCATTCGTTAGAACGGTATTTCTCTGTCTTGAGCTGCAGAAATTGCCCACTCTAGACTTTGGGCCCTTCTGTGCGGGTCTGGAGGTGCTAAATTGGACTTCAGCTTCCTAAAGCGCTTGGTTTTCAAAGTGGGAATTGGAACATGGTCGAGTCAGTGCTGATTCTCTATTTTCAAGGTAGAAATTACAGGTTTCAGAGTGGTTGATCATCCATCATCCTTTTCGGTACCATTTTTTTTTCCCTTTTGGAAATGAACCACCGCGGAACTAGTTTGAATACGTTAACTTGGAACGAATCACTCAAAGTAATTCAAAGCCTGCTAAGCACCATGATTAGGGGTTGAGCCATGCGACTCGAGAACCAATGAAATCGTCCTGGTCAGCTAGGTTTCCTCCTCTTTCTCTAAAGAATATATCTAGTAGTATCAAAGTGCTATATTGGTCGCGGATGTAGCGCGCATTTAACTAATCAAACCTACTCACGGTTTGACATGCATCAAAATATTGTAATTAAAAATAAAATAAAAAAGTGCTCTGCAAAAGCTAGAGTCGAGGATCATAAATACAAAGCAACTATATCAAAATATTTATGATCCCCAATGCAATTTTTGTGGGTTTTTTTTTTAATTACAATACTTTAACGCACGCCAAACCGCAAGTAAATCTGACTAGATAAATGTACATCACATCTGTGATTAACACAGAACTTTGATATTACTAAATA
Source organism: Eucalyptus grandis (assembly GCF_016545825.1). Lineage (NCBI taxonomy): Eukaryota > Viridiplantae > Streptophyta > Magnoliopsida > Myrtales > Myrtaceae > Eucalyptus > Eucalyptus grandis. The sequence goes on along the minus strand of NC_052617.1, from coordinate 44,238,505 downwards.
TTCTCCCCTCTATCCATCAACAAAAGCATTAAGACATTCACACTCTTTTTCCTGTCACAAGAGAGATAAACAAATACTTTTGGGAATAGTTCTTGCTAAAGAAAGAATAAGATGAATAGATGATTTAGTTTCAAGTGGAGTTTAGAAGTGTCAAGGGACAGTAATTTTGACTTTCACGAAATGTGATTTAGCTATTTTTAAGGTGTGATGATCTAAGTTTGAATATACAACGACCTTGGGATTGTATTTTCCTTTCAAAATGCGACTTTCCCGAATGCATTTAACAATTACACATACCCAGCCAAACTCAACACAGGCGTATATCCCAAGTAGTTAGGATCAGCTAAATTTAAATCGCATGCCTGAAAATGGGACCTTTTCCAGTTAGTTGGTGGTGAACGTAGGCTCACTTCACTTGGCAAACATGATACTTTCGACGATTTATATGAAAGGAAAAGAAAGAATCACATAATTTGTTCGTTCGCAATGCGAGCCCCATGCAAAATTCACCGAATGCGTATGCAAATTACTCACACAAAGCCACACCACTTCCTTTGTTATGAACTGATTGATGGTTCTTCCTCTTCACTAGTGGGCACCGGAAGATGGGTATCACAGAAAGAATGCTTTCCCTGCTCTCTTTTGTTAACTCTCTGCTTTAGCTCAGCCCTCTAGCTCCTACCAAGAGGAGCCATGTTTGGTTCAGCTTTGCAAATGGGCTTTGGGACTCTAAAGTCCCTTGGCCAAATGCCAAAGCGTTTGATTCGATTTTTTGGGCGACTTGGCAAGATGCAATTGCATCTCCAAATGACTCTAAGGGCTCTTAGTCCAAAACAGATTTAGGGTGCGTTTGGGAAGACTTTTGGGGAAAGTCCTTGAAAAATGTAAAGACCTTTGAGTCAAGGGTGTTTTTCAAAATGCAAAGTGTGTTTGGTAAATTTATTTGTGAAAGTCCATTGTGAAGTATACTTGTGCAAAATAGTGTTTGGGTAAATTAAATTTGTAAAATACTTTTATTATTAAAAAAAGAAGGAAAGTTGGCCGGCCAAGGCTTCGCTGGTTACCGCTAGCCAGGCTTCACGCCAGCAAAGGGTAGGCGATCCGGCGAGGGTCGCCGCAACCCTCGCCGCACCATCGCGCAACCCACCACGCCACGAAGGTCACCACAAGGTCGCGGAGGATCTGGGTCGCGGCGAGGTGCTAGGTCGCCTGGGTCGTCGCGACCTTTGGCGACCTCCATGACCCGAGATCCGGGTCACCGCGACCTCCGGCGACCTCCGCAACCCGGATCCGGGTCGTAGCGAGGTCGTGGGTCGCCGAGGTCGCGACAACAAACCTCGCCGCGACCCAAATCTGGGTCGCGGAGGTCGCGGCAAATCGACCTCGTCGTGACCTAGGCAACCGACGCGACCCGGATCTGGGTCGCGCGATCGGGTCGGCGACGGTCGCCGGGGTGTGGCGACGATTGCCGGCCTCTCTCCAACCCATCACCGACCCATCGCCACCTCGCCAGCCGAGTTGCCACCTCGCCTGCTGACATCCGAGAATTCAACGAAGAGGAAGATGAATAGTGCATCGGGCCTTCTGAAAATGCCGAAAGCCCAAGGCAGCCTAGGACCTGCCTTGGGCTTTCAGCCTTTGGAAGGCCAGCATTTCTTCAAGGCAGGTCTAAATTTTTTCCCAAACACCTAATATTTGGGCAAATGGGCTTTGGGTATCCAAAGGTACTTGGCAAAGCTAGTGCCAAACGCACCCTTAAAAGTCCTTTGGGAACTTGCATTTCCGGAATGCAAGTTCTAGTTACTGTTTACTTCACAGTTACTATTCATCCACAAGGAAAACCACCGAACAGAGGCCGATGACCTCCGGCCAAGGGGATCGCATGCGTCGAAGACTATTGCCTAAGGGTTGCTCGGCCTAAGGGTTGCTCGACCCTGGCGACTGGCGACCGTCGACGGACCTCAAGCGACAACCCCCGAGGTCGAGGTTCGCGCGACCCAGGCGACGGCCGCCTGATCCGGCGGTCCGATGGCCGAACTTTAAAAAAAAAAATACAAATATATTTTTGCTTTTTTAATTTAATAAAAATCAATTACAAATGTAAATTTTACCAAATGGTATTTTGGCCAAAGTTGTTTTTCAATGCAAATTTTATCTAACGATATTTGCATTTCTGCAAATGCATTCCCCAAAAGCCGAACCAAACGGGCCCGAAGAAGAAGAAGACATCCGCAGATTCCGTTTCCCAGAAGACTATCCTGTTTGGGACCTCCATTACTTCATACCAGGCACAAAGAACTCTCTCTCCCTCTCTCCCCCCCTCATGTGCAGTGATAAGTCTGAGACTAGCAATGTTTACCATCGCAGATTGGAGGAGCATTTCTTGAAGATGGCAAAGGACTCGGCAACTGGGATGTTTTCTCTCGTATTCATGGTAAGTTTTACACAAGAACAGGGGCCAGATTGAAACTGGCATAAAATCTACTCGACAGTTAATCTCTTTGAATTACTTGATTGAACTTTTTTCCGGAAATATTAAGAACAATAGCGATGGGGACGGGGCCGTTCGAGTGCCCATCTGAACCTATAGTAATGTAACTTGCCATGATTAAGTGAGATTTGTGACTCTTCCCTTTCCATGTTTTACTTTGTGCGTGGGTGCGAAAACACGTCTCTTTGCGCGCGCTCTTTCATAACCTTAGCTAAGACATGAACGGTAAAACCGAACTTCATCAAGAGTTCTTTTAGATTATACTACTAGAGTTCGTAATAACATTTGAGGTTACCAACATGAAAATAGAATGATAACTTGGACTTAGGAGAAATCAATACACGTTTGATATGTATATTAAGGCTATCATAATATGATATGGGGAGAGAGAAGACTGGATATTATGGGACAGGATACAGTTTGTTTCTACACATGCAGCGGTAGGAAATAGGGCAAGACTCAGCTCTATTGGGCCGTGCCCGTGCACAAGTTGAACCTACTGACACCAATTTACAAGGAGAGCATGAACCACATGCGTGCGAGCAATCCGGCAATCTTGACCCGACAATTTGAACCGTGTGCACCACCCTCTTCCCATAGCTCGTTGTCTCCTCGCTTTCTTTCAATCGATTCTTTTCACAATCATTAGGTTGCTTGGCTTCGAAAATAGCTGTCAAAAACGCTGAACCCCGTTATTGTTTTCTTCGAGAATGCAATTTCAGATTTGATATTGTGATTAATTATATTAGATGGTCATGGCTGTTTAGTAGTTAGTCACTCTTAAATAAAAATAGCAATAATTTCTATCATTAGTCCTCTCAACCGGCAACTTGCATGTTTCACTTGGTGCTTGATGCATCGCATCAATCTTAGCTCATGCAAGATGTTAGTTATCCATGTGCATTAACAAAAGATATGAAATCAAGCATATATTTTTACCTTTTTGACATCTATGAATTTAGTACTAACCTACTTTGGAGACAGTAAGCATGATTGGAGACTAAAACATTAAAGCCAGGCCATGCTAGAGACTATTAAGTCACACAAAACCTCAGGGTATTGAGAGAGCAGGTCCATGCATGTATTTAGAAACTTTAAGTAGAAGGAAACGGAAAACACATGGTATCAAGTTACGAGGATAAACATGTTGGGGACGCATACATGGCGGAGCGCGGTCAGTTTGCCCGGTGGACGAGTGGACCCAGAGAAGGAGGGCTAAGAAAGCAGAAACGGCGCATGCAGAGAGCTTCATGGCTGCTGGTGTATTGAGTGTGTGCTAAGTGAGAAGATCAGTCGTGCATGCGGGCGTGTATATATACAAATTAGAGAGAGATGGCGGTGGTGCGAGGAGGATGGAGGTATTGAAGGGTATCACAGGCCACATAGGGCTGCGAGGGGGAGGGTCACAAGAAAAGGGTTGGGCTCAGATAATTCTAAGTGGCTGTTCGCTCACATGCTTTCTTGCACCTCAGTCAATTGCGCTGCTGCTTGTCGCTAATGAAATCTGCATCCTTACTTTCCTAGGAATTATGTGATGTGATCTCCGGAACAGGGGGAGAGGACACGCAGGCGGCGACACGGGCAAAGCGTCTGAACTCAGAACCGAGAATAAATACGATGCATGACTAGGACCTGCCCTCGTCTCAATCTCCCTCGAGCCCAGTTCTCCTTTTGGGCCAATCTGTTAAGCCCCTACTGATGCAAGGCTTTCCAGTGCTCGTTCAGACGACCGTGAACGGGGGCCCGTATAGAACTAGTGGCTTCTGGGTTTGTGTTGTTCAGGTGGACCTGAAATCTTTACGATCGGAGTCCATAACGCCAGAAGAATTTCAATTCATGAACGATTCTGAAACCATTGGGTATGTCGTTGCTGCAAGAAAACAAAACCTGCTCGACATCAATTTTTTTTATCGCTTTTTGGCTAACTAACGATGTGAGAAATGCTGGTGTAATTCTATCTCCTTTCTTCTTTTTTGAGCTCAGTTGACCATCAAGGCCGATGGAACCGTAAGCGAAGTTAGGCTTCGCTCTATCCTCCTCCTTCCGCACGTGCTGAAGTGGCACCATGTCATTGGACCTTCAGGAAGTGGCTTTGCTGCGCACAGGCTGTACGAGGTGCCAACCAGGATGGTCCCGATCCCGACCCGCACTGAATGCGGGTTCAGATCAGCATGTTAAAAGAGTCAGAATGATATGTACCTCAGGCGATGCGGGCCAGGTTAGAGGCTTAGAGCTTAGCGGATTAACCACGTGGGATTCAAGATCGGTCCGAAAAGTGCCTTGTCCAAACTCGCCCGATTCGTCACTATGAACACGAGATTAGTCGAGATACGGTTTGGACTGGGCTAGCCTAACGATGCCGTGATTTTAATTTTCTAACCGTCTGATACCAACCGCAATCAATGGAGGAAATACGACAAAGCTTTGACCGGTTTCATTTGTTTGTTTTTATTATTTTGTTTAACTTTCCATCATTTCCTTTTTCTCTTGGTTTAATTTAGGATTTGAGGATTTATAAAGACCCAAAAAGCACCAATATGAAAGGAAAAATCTACGTATATGAAAAGTTAAAATCATTGCATATGAAAAATGAAAAAGAAATTACACACCACGAAATAAATAATTACGAGTAAAAAAATACTATCACTAAGTAAAAAGAAATCATTAATATCATTAGAAAGATATATTACATTTTAAAGATGAATAAACACTTGAAATGTTTTCTCTACGACTAAAAAAAAAGATCATTGCCCATTATGACTTTTCATTTTTTTCCACTCAAATCAAATTACTTTAGAATAACTATCCAGCTGCCAAAAAAAAAATAGTATTGTATATCTAAAATAAATATATTGACAAATGCCAATTAAATTAGGTATCAACGAATACCTTTTACTTTCCTGCAATCGAAGATGTAAAGACTAATGAACCTTTCTTCATGATTATGTACTAATCGATTACAAAAGCCAACATTTTTTTTTTTTTGAGTTCTTGAATTTCTTTTATTTAGGAACAATATCCACCAAATATGTTCTTTAGCTAAAGAATGATATATGTTATTTTAAAAATTACGATTGGATTCTTCATATGTTATATCTTGTTCAAATATTATTATTTTGATTTGATTTTCAAAATAAAACAGAAAATAAACCTCATCTCGTTCCATTTTTCAATAGTGAAAATCCCACCAAATTCTTTGACAAAAAATCACGAAAGTAAAACTTGTATTTCTATTCCCAACTTCAAAATTAATAGGTGACATTTCCACTCTATAATGTTAAATGATCATATGGTCATATACTAATTTTCTCAATTTTTGAGCGTGCTCAACGTGATTGTACCCTTTTATTTTCGGATCATGCCAGGTCAATAGAGAAAATTTATCAAAGATTAGTTGAATGATGAATTGGGACAAACCCTCAAGTCCATGAAACTGCCGTATGCGCAACCGTAAGCTTTGTTTCAATTTTTCTAATGATTCAAGGAAAAATAAATAAATAAAAAGTCCATCATCGATGTGACATTTCGCCTGCGCTCTCCAGCTACTTAATCAATTAATATATACGAATTATTTAGCACATGACAGCATTTTTCCCTTTTTCCTGGCGTCCTCCTAGGGTGGATCCGGACCGTGGATCGAACTACAGGAGCGGCGGGGCTCTTCGCCACCGACAGCAAAGTCAATATCAATCATCGATGGCAGTCGCTTTCCGGACGATTCATACTCATCCGAGTCCATTTCCCACTTCAACCTCAAGTCCCTCCTCGTCCACAAATGTAAAAATGAAAAATGGAGGGCAGATTAGACTGAATTTAGCTGTACAACACATGTTGCCTGTGCTTCACGTTCAAGATCCACGGTTGCTTTGCTGTTCCACTCGCACCAACTGTACTGAATCCCCTTTATTTCTCTCTTTTAAATTTTTTTTTTTTTTTGGGTGGGTAGTAGGATCTGTCAGAGTAAAGTGACTTAACGCCAATTCTCGACATTTCAGACTAATAAAATATTTACAGATGCAACGTCTCACTCTCTCCTTGCAAAACCAGAAAGGGACAGCAAGCAAGAAGAGGGGGAAGAGAAGACTTGCGTTTTAAGCAAGGGGAGTGCTGACTTTTCAAGCGACTTAATTAATCTGTTTAGCACCCACTTTGGTTCGTTTGATCTTCTCGTGATTTATTATTTACCTATGTACAGCTGCGGTTGAAATGGCCTCTCTCGCTTAAATGGTAGTTTGTCCTTTTCTTGGGGTGGTTGCTTTGGAAATATTCTTTTAGAAGCAGGGGCAAAGAAATGGAGTGGCATCTGATGCTTCTTCAACACTTTGCAGCCATATCGAGAATATATACCTAGAGAGAGAGAGAGAGAGAGAGAGAGAGAGAGCAGTGGAGAAGAAGGAGAAGAAGGAGAAGAAGAAAAGGGTCAGATCAGATCCAGTTGTTGGGAGCAAGTATGGCTTCAAAGCTGATCTTGATCGCGGTCTTCGTCTTTGATGTCATTGCCTTTGGACTTGCCGTTGCGGCTGAGCAGAGAAGAAGCACTGTAAGTTTGCGTTTGTTCTGTAAGGACTCTGTTTCGTGCTCGTAAGTTGCCAATTCTGCGGCAATGGCTATTGTCCAAGTCGTTCAGTAATTTCATGAATTTGTTCATGGATTGCATCATCTTTTGCCTTTGTTGATAAGAGAACGATTATATTCACCTGCTTAGTGGAGGAAAAATAGCATCCTTTCACCTCCAAAGGGCCACGGCGATAGAAACAAAACGCCAATCTTCTGCTTCTCATAATTAGGATTCACACCTACTCTCGAAAAGCATGGCAAACCACGGAATTTCCAGATCTACTAATTCCAACATTATTTCTCGCGGAACTCCATCATTGAAATTCCGATTCAACGAGAAAAAAAGGTCTAGCTTAAGATGCCGTAGAGCCAGATCTCGCTTGTCGCAATTGTGTGTCCTGATTGAATCTTTTGATAGGTATACATACATTGTGGCTAAGTCCGCCCCTCCGATGCTCGAGAGATTAGATACTGGCTTAATGCTGCAGTTCCGATCTATGACTACAAATTACTATATTGTGCAATTTTGATGAGGAATTCGATTGAATTTAAATCAAACCGATGTTCTGGATCCTTGTTTTCCTTAAATCTGCGACTTTTGCACAATGAATACGTCTTCATATGAATAGATATCTTTGTATTCTATATTCAAAGTTGAGCTTTGCTCGCCCAAACGAAAGCATTACCTACTTTTCTACACAAGTGATGCAGCACCATCAAAGAAATTTATATAAAAAAAGGAAAAGGAACTTCCCGGACAATTTCCCGGCTCCTAACTAAAATGGATTCGTCTCTTTTCAGGCCACAATTGTCACGGACAATGAAAAAGACTACAATTACTGCCGGTATGACTCAGACATCTCCACCGGCTATGGCGTCGGAGCATTTCTGTTCCTAATGGTTAGCCAAGGCATCATAATGGCAGCAAGCCGCTGCTTCTGCTGCGGAAAGCCCTTGAGTCCCGGAGGCTCGCGCGCCTGGGCAGTCATTCTTTTCATTACCTGCTGGTATGCTTCAAGTGCTTTTCCCATACGTAAATTAAAACTATTCATTGGGATTTCGTCATTCGGTTAATCATTCCGGTGTTTGAAATGTGTCCATCAGGGTGTTCTTCATCATCGCGGAGGTGTGCTTGTTGGCGGGATCGGTAACGAATGCGTACCACACCAAGTACAGGACCGCCTTTGGCGGGAACCCTCTCTCGTGCGAAACAGTGAGGAAGGGGGTGTTCGGCGCCGGGGCAGCATTCGTCTTCTTCACGGCCATCGTCTCGGAGTTCTACTACGCTTGCTACTCCAGGGCCAGGGAAAGCTTCCGACCTTATGACAGAGAAACAGGTGTGGGCTTGGGCGCCTACAAATGAGAGCTCTCCTTTGCTTTGGGTTTATCATATTCATGACCATGGATATTCCATGGGTATTGTCTAAGTTTTGAGGTCGCTCTCATCTAGTAATAGGTTTAAGGTAGTTGATCACCCTGTAATGTCTGAACGAACTCGTCTCACGATATTGCATTTGTTTATTTTGGTGGGTTCTGTCGTGTAAACACTAATAAGACGATGATATTGTTTGTGTCCATTAGAAATACAAAATACTGTCGACGAAGCGGATTGATCACTCAATCATTCCGAGTTTCAGTGACAAATCCCCATGTTTGGAATTTGAGTCGTTTGTACCAGCTTTGCAGTTGCAGCTGATATAATGAATTTTAAACCATAGCCGTGCTTGGGAATATCAGTATACTGTTCACTGGGCTTAGACTTTAAGGTTCTGTTGACGAGAAGCAATGGGCCACAAGACAAACCCTTGATCAACGTGTGGACCTTATGCAAGTTTTTTTTTTTTTGAAAAGAAATTTCTATTGACTACCTAAATGATACATGAAAAGATTTATAGAAAATTCTATAATCATCACGACAATACAAGCTTATAGAACTACAAAACAAACCAAAATCTAGAAATAAAAGTCTATTATTAGAGCATGGTCAATAGAGGTAATTACACGCTGGTACTCCACGAACACATTCGTAACTTAATCCAAGTAAAAGCATTGGTGGCCAGTCATTGAATCGTACAATATTGTTATTGATGAGCACATATAGAGATTTCCATATGTAGTTATGGTTTTTCCCTTCGAAGATGTATACTTGGATTTGAAGTCTCCAACACTATCATTATATTTAGACAACAAAAACATCATAAACAAGCTCGGATCTAACGCCAGTAAGAGCAAGCCTTTTAGTAAGTGTGGGACACCATAACTTCTAACGAAAACATGTAGAACGAGCTTAAATCTAACACCGGAGTTAATGTGAGCATCATCAAAACTAGAGGCAAAATACTTATTCTTTAAAACTACTAAATCGGGAGAGCAAAACTACGAGATATAAATCTAGACCAGCAGAGTAAAGTAAGAAACGATAGAAAATAGAAGGAAAGGCAACCAAGGAGGGAGGAGAGAGGTTCAATTGATATGAAAAGTAACGGTATTATGCAAGTATCTTAAGTGCATCCAAATTGCTATATTTGATGGTCTCACTTAGAACTCAGCATACGCGAGGTCTAAATGTATTTTTAGGCATTGCCCTCAATGCAACCAACGACTAAATTTCATTCACCGAAGTTTAGTGTAATACCAAGCTGATCACTAAACTTTGATTTTAATTGGCCAACACATTAAACTCTTATTCTTTACAACCAATGCATTTTAATGGTAACTTAACCGATTTTCCCATGAAATACTAGCATGACAAACAAGTGGCCCGACTTTCGGATGCGACATCATCGCCATGTGGGCTGCTCGTCGGTATTTAGCGTATTTGGTATATGTGAAGCTACGGTACTTGAGGCCTCAGTCAGAGTGAGTGTACCATCAATCTCCATCTCAAATCTAGCCATCGGATCTATAGTTGTGCAAGCCCCCAGCGCCACAGAAGGATCCCAAATCTCGGTATACAATAGCAAGATGAAGATACGATGAAAGACATAATTGTCGTGTTTTGAAATAATGAATTGTTCTGCATAAAACATGACCCGATGAAACTGATGCCGCGCCTTTTCTCCTGGACTCGTCGGAATGGCGACCGCTGCCTGCATCTGATTAGACACTTTTTTGTCTTTTTCTTGCTGATGAAATCACGAAGCGTGAAGACATGGACTGCTGAGAGAAGCAACGAGAGACCTCTTTCTCTGTCTCTTGTGGGTCGAGAGGGAATCAAAAGTACGAAATGTAAATTGTCTGGTTGCCCAATTTAGTCCAACGGGCATCCGTTCGTAGCTTTTTGCTGACCCACGCTTGGTAATTTATTCCCCCTGTTGGCGGACACTGCCTTCATCATCAACTAGACTCTTCTCCTTTTAGGCCCTTTCTGTGAAAAATGATTTCGAATTGAAAAGTAGATGCTCTTTGAAGCTCGATGCATCTTTCGTCCTGGGCTCTCCTTCTCTCCTTTCTCTAGAGAAAAAAGCTAGCACGAGATCCCTTCTTATCTTAGGAGACGAGCGTTTGAACTATCGTGTTACTAGCGAGACCTTCGCGGAGGATCGAAACATGAGCGCTCCCGAGATCAAGACACGTGTGCCCATCGTCACGTCGAGCAATTACTTTCCAGCAAACGAGTGCCGTGATTTTTGGAAGATGTGTAGAAGAACCCCGTCGCTAGGGTTTCGATAATAAAGCCTCCGTTTCTTATTACATCACCTACCTTCGTACTGAGTTCTTATTCACGTGTAGAGCTGAAAAAGTGGGTGCTAGCTCCCACGCAGTCGCTTCCCAAGAGCACAACTTTCGTGGATCTGTCATTTCGTGCGATTTAATGCAGCACCCATCAATGGGCGACCGAAGAGGAATTTACCAATCACATAAGCGGAGCCATCAGTTCGTACGTAAGGTGCTTTGATGCGCGCAGGTCTCCGAACTGAGCCGCATATCCTGCGGAACCGGCTAAAAATCTTTAACCATCTTCTTCAGATCTCCACCGAATTGTATTACCCGCTGGTCCATGTCGCTTGTCCCGTGCTATCGCTGCCCGATGTCTCAGGTTTCCTCATGCGGTTTTACTTGACGTCCATGGCGATGTAGCTTTCGGACTGTGAATTTCGAGGAAGCATTCAAGTCAACATGTTTGTACACGAAACGTGCATAGCTAAGTGGGTAATTAAAGATAGTTTTGAAGCTCATAGGATAATGTGAGCAACGACAGGACTGTCGACGGAATCATTTCCTAACGAGTCATCTCTGTTTCAAAGCTCTTGCAACCTCAATTTTCAGCCTAATTTGCCTTCCGACTGCAACTACATCCTCCATCTTCGTCTCGGGCCGACGATGACCCCAATCAGGCCGCACCCACGTGTTCGCTTGGATCATTTGAGGTCTACCTAATGCAGCAGGCGAGCTTGCTCACTCTAATCGATTTGAGCATGCGCCGTACGAATTGAATCGAGGGAACACATGCTGGAAACGTCACATTCATGTGTAAAAAACATGGACCATGTCGATTCCGATGGAGCAAATGATTCTCCACAAATGTCAAAAGGACTAAACTCCGGAACATGTCGTGGCTCGGTTTTGCTTTGGACTTTTTGTATTATCAATGTACGCACTTTGTTTACTAGAAACAGTACTGCGCACATGTGACCGTGAGCTTATAAACGAGGTGAAGAAATGTCGCGTTGGCCAATCTTCTTTAAGGACGCGCCTCTTGACCACTTACATATATTTGGATCGGCACAGATCGTGGTCGTTGTCCTTGTTGATTTTCTTGTTGGGGAAAATTCAATCAACATTGGGAAAAAAATGAAGTTAGAATTTGATGCGCGACCTCACTTTTTCTAAGGAATTATTTGTCCTACAACAACAAAGTCTCGAATAATAATACTAATAAGTAATTCTAGTATTTATCAAAGAACTCTAAAAGGGAAAATAATTAAAAATGATGGTTATATATCTTTTGAAAAAAAAATTGAAGTTGAAAATAATGAACAAATATTGAACAAAAAATGTCAAATACGTAACAGCAAATAAATATATTTAAACATAGACAACCTTTTAGAGGTTAAAAACTTATGCAACCTTCCTTGGAGAAATCAATGCTGGAGTGAGGTACTCTCTTGGGCTCGAAAGTTCCTAACTGGAAATGATTTCTATCATAGAATTGTCCGGCTCTCCTTCGGGGCCCTTTGTCATCTCATTTGGAAGAAGATGAATGCAATCATCTTCGAGGTGAATCCCTTGTCGTTCCGGCGCTCAAAAACCACCTAATTAAGGTGGTTAAGGACAAGGTTAGTACCTTCAAGAATGTCGATCCCGCTCCGAGGAACAAGCGGCTTCAGAGAGGATGGGGCTTTGATCCGGCGGTCTTCTCCTCGGTCTCCTCGTTGATCCTTCTTGTTTTCCGTATCTCGGTTGTAATTCCGTTCTTTGCCTTTAGGTAGAGTGCAGGAGGTTCGGAGGTTGTCTCCGTTTGTCTTCTTTCTTCCTTAGGAGTTTCGTCGCTTATCGTGTAGCCTTGTGCTCTTTTACATCGGATCCCCTCACTTTGCCGCCACTGGTCGAGTGTGGGTTATGGTTCGATCTTTGTAAGCTTCCCTCTTTTAATTTAATTACCTTTACCAAAAAAAAAAAAAAAAAAAACTTTCTAGCATATGCAACTTTTAAAGGTTATAAGAGCATATAATAATCGTTAAGCAAAAATAATAAATTATAAATTAAATAATAACAAAATAACTGTAACTCTATAACTTTATTGTGAACAACCATAATATTTCAATAGGATACAGTGGTTATTATAGAATTATAATTATTGGTTATTGTCGAATGTGGTTCACATGTGCACATTCACATGTTTTTTATGTGAAACAAGATACGTTTTACTTTGTTTTACAAACAAACTTCAAACATTTCTTTTATTATGTGTATTATTTCCGTTACTTTGATTCGGTATGCGTTCTCTTAGTACACTGAGTACAAAATAGGATTTGAGACAGGGCATTGTCTCCTAGAGACGAAATTTTCAAATTACTTTACGGCTCTTAATTACATATCCATTCGGAAAACTCATTGCCTTTCAAATACTGTCGTTGATACGCCATATCCTGTTTCCTCTTTGAATACCCTCAACACAAGCGTGTCAAGCAAATCGAGTGGATCATCACGGCTCATCGAAAAGAAAAATCAGTCCAATTGCGATTTCGAATCTTGCGGGAACGCAAGGAAATGACCAAAGCCTTTGTGGCCATGGAAGTGGCTATTTCTTTATTTTTTCCAACGCATCCAACCCGGTTGGGATATTCGATTGCTGGCTCTTTTTCCTGATAATCTTGTTGTTTATGCGTATAGGCACACGCCTCGGTACTCTCAGTACTCCAATTTTTTTCGCGATTTATGGTCGTGAGCGGAATTATCATCATATCTTCCGTGTCAGGGAGAATCAGATCCGGGGTACAAATCGCTCGCTGTTGTTACATAGGTGACCGATGTCACGCCCTCGATCAATTCGTGTCTTCTTTTGGTACTTAATGTTCTTTTGGCTCTTTCGTGGCCCTTCGAAATTGGAAAAGCAAGTTCTCTCCTTTTCTAAACGGAAACGAGTATCGTAAATGATCGTTGCACCTACTGACTTTGTTTTCTAGGGCGCGTTGCGTGCGGTAAATGCAGTGATCTTTTAAAGATCGACCATCGTTTTATTTATTTTTGTGTTTCTATTTGCAAAAGAACGAGAATCTTAAATGATTGTTGCACCTACCAATTTTGTTTTCTAGGCCACATTGCATGCAGTAAATGTAGTAATTTTTTAAAGATCGACCAATTTTTTTTTTTTTATGCATTCGAAAAATTCTTTGTATTTTCAAGAGTTCTTGCATCATAATCTTTAGGGTATTGAATGGATGTGAGTCTAACGAGTAATACAACGAACTTATGTGACATTATTGAAGTAGCCGAATAGAAGGGCACTGACTTGGCTAATATAATAAGAACCCTAATTATTAGTTAATAATGCATGGCAAGCAAATCAGACGATTTCGAGCTTTTGATGATGAGGGGAGAGAGATGCAAAGGGGGCACGTTAGATCACTGTTCATCTTTGAGTTTTACCTTGCCCTCGCATATTAAGCTCCAGACAGGCTGGTTGGGAATCAAGCCACGTGGTGTGTCTGCATTCATTGTTGGGGACTTAATTATTGATCTGTGTGGGTTTCTTACTTAACATAATAAGCTTAAATAACAAGCACAAAATAATGAGGTTCTTTGAACCTTATGATGCATGAGTGGAGAAAGGCATCTGGCTTTTAAGGATTCAATTAGTTGTTTCTTCTCCTTTTTTTATAAATTTAGTGGGGGCCTTCCTTTCTTGAATTTGTGTAAGGAATATTGCCAATACAAGATCTTTTCACACAAGCAATGATGAACCGAAAGTCACATTTAATCTAATGGAATGAATTCATTTTTATCAAAATTGAAAACTGTATTCATGTCAGATTTTTTTACGTCGCCGCTCATCAAATGAAAAGGAAAGCCCTTCTTTCGTACCCTTTCTCCATTTATTCTAGCAAGCTAACATCATCACTACAATATCTCTTTATTCACAAGTCACCAACTGAACCAGTCTCAGGAAAATCTATCTTCAAAACCAAAACAGCTCTGGTTCTGATTTCACGACAAATCCTATTTCAAAAGGGATTAACGTGGTTATAATAATGACTTAAACATCACATTGTTGAAGACTTGAAGTATGATGCACGATAACCCTTAAAAGGAATTGTAAATTTTGATTAATAAAACAAGTGGTCTATGGCCACTACTTGAATTTTTCTTTAAGAGATCCTCACAGAATAGTAGCTAGAGAGTGCTAGAATTCAAACCCTTTCTATACTTCGACGATCGACCGTTTTTCCTAAAAAATTTAAAATCATTAACTAGAAAACGGACCTACAATGTATATCAATCATACCCTTTATTACTTTGAATGGAAAGCACGAGAAAATATATGTATGGAACTTGAGTTAGAATCACTTAACCTCGGGTCTTGTTGACTCTGACCTTACCCAAATCGAGACCTCATTAGCAACGATCTCAAAAAAAAAAAAAAAGTCAACGGGATAATGGGGTTGACTTGCCAACCCTTTTTTACGTGTCGACACGCCAATCGCAAGGCACCGAGGTCTTTGACCGGGGGGGCATTGGACCGACCGAAGCCACCGCCGTTCAAAAGCGGTCGCTGACCTTTTGACTTCTCGCGGTTGCGAACGTCTCGGAGGGCGGTGAGCCACGCCCGCACTCCTCCAGCGAAAAAAAGCAACGTTTGCTTCCTGGTCGAGAATTATCGTCGAATCAATCAAGCCATCATAAGTCAAAAACCCACCAAACTTTACCTAATTTGTAGGAGGCCTAGATTCGACCCGCAATTGCTATAAGTCTATCATCTCGAGTAGTGATTCCGATACGACAAACCGAGTCACGGAAGTCTTGAATTTCTCCCCGTACTTTCTAGCTTCGTCGATCGACATGTAGAAAGAGAAAAAGAACTAATCATTAGTGCGAAATGATGTGCTCTCCCACGTAATTTGAGAACGTTCTTTCAATCGAGAACTTCGTTGAGCTGCGCATGGAATCACAAGCTCATCATTCCCCCCCGCATAATCTTCGTATGCTAAGCCGTGCTGGCCCCTTCGATTTTGAGTGAATTTTGATCACCTTGACATGCACGACACAATCGCGAAGAAAAAGGTACCAACGACGGTGCATGTTTGTCTGTCGCTAGTGGAAGTTCTTCGAGCAACCACGTTCGGGATGTACTGTCGTGAGGTGTTCGGGCTCCGACACCAACCGTCCGCCACCGCCATCTCCTCCTTCCTATCTTCTTCCCGTTCCCTTCGGCAGACCTTTACAATTCAATCATGCATCGCCATAATTATTCTCCCCAACGGCAGTCGAAATTCTCTTCCAATCATAAGGTTGGGCCGTCATGCAGGACAGGTTTTACAGTTAGCTGGAGCGAAATGGTCTAAGATCTTCGATTTACTCATTTTCTCCCCCACTATTTCGGATCCTGCCGGCAATTAAAGTAGAGGCGTGCATATGCTTTATGAATCACGCGATAAAATGCATGTAGTTTCAATAAAAGATCATATTAAATATCATGATTTTCTCCGATCATTCCTATGATTAGTGGGTTACAAATATGGACATTGTCAATTTCAAAACACGACCATGTATGATTGATGTTGTTGCTTGGGTTGATTGAGCGAAGTCGAGAACACTTTATCTCTAGCAAGATCTCCACGGTGTCACAGAAGTGATTGGTTCCCGGGTGGTCCAATTCCTGCCCAAAAATCGGGAACCTGACTATAGCAACTAATTATAACTTTTTGGAATTGAGAACCAGATCTATGCCTCCTAAAACTAGTCTAGTTTAGTTCTCTAGTGGGCCAATGGAACCAATGGCATATTCTTTTTTTTTTTTTTCTATTTGTCATTAACGTTCAAGACTAAACTGAAATTGTTTTTGATAATTAAGGCGTTTCTACAATGAGTTATGTGTAACATTGTAGGTTTCACATAGACTTTTCCTTTATGGCAAAATTGGCTAGAATGAGCAACTATTGGTATGTGTTGATTTGTATTTGTCATTTTACTCACGTGCTTGAGTAAAATGAGAGTCGTGCGACTTGATAAGTGAGCAAAATCTAAAATGAGAGATAGATTATACTTTTTTACAGATTTTTAAGAAACAAAAAAAAATTAAAAAATCGATTCGATCTGAGTGGTCTGAGTTGACACTTCCATATTTAGGATTGGGAACTATACCGAAATTCAACGGTTCTAATTTTATCAAACCGAGAATCAGACCAATGTCCATAAAAACGGCACAAAATCAACCAGTTGGATCCAGGCGCCTTTTTTTATTCACCCCAAACGATGTCTCTGTGCATGAAAAGGGACTAGATAAAAATGTAAACGAGGCAACATTTAGTTCCGCTCCCATAATGGGAAGCTGCTGGAATCTCTACTCGCTGCCCCATTGCGTACGAATCACAGTGCCCAAACCAGCCAGTTTTGGTACGCAGTAAGCAGTCAGATGTGATGGTTCTGAATGGGGAGGCATGTGAAGGTGAAAAGAAGAAACCCTTTGGAAAGCAAGGGGCGTGTCCAACTTTACACACGACTCAGAACTTTCAAAGGCCACTCCCAAAGCCCTTGACTCATCTCTCTCTCTCTCTCTCTGTTTTTTATTTTTTATTTCATTTTAATTTTTTGGGTTACTTTTGCTTTCTTGGCTAAAAGTAGCCTCGTCCTAATTCCAGTCTAGAGCTGTTTAGGGTTCAGGGGGTAGGGGAGGAGGAGTCGCCGTCGCTCGACTCCAAATTTGGAGGCACCGAGTCGTCTGTCCTAAAGATTGTCACGACCCATCAACTTTTAAGAGAACTTGTTCGTATCGCTGCCGCACGAACTCTCTCCTCCCGAGGGCACCCGCCTCAAGGTGGATTGATCTCCTCTTTGTCATGGATCTCCGAGAGCACGTTTGATAATGAATGGGAGATCTTGTTTTAAGTCTGTAGCTGTTCTCTATTAGACATCCATGCATGCCTGCGCGAGACTAGGGCCTAGAGGACACACAAAATTCTCAAAAACATATTGAACTTATTACTCCTGTGTTTTTAATTTAACTAATTTAGTTATAAACTTATTAACAATTTATCAATTAAGTCATCTCAATCGGTTTTGACATGAAATCCTTGCCGTGCATCTCGATTGTCATAATTATCATTAATATTGATAATTTTCATATTCTTTTAAAATTATGAGATAATTTGTTTTTATAATTTTTCTTTTTTTTTCTTTACTTCTTATTTTTTTCATTGTGCCCAAACCAACCTCGCATTAATGTTGGTCATGTCATATATGACACATTATGTTCACGTCAATAATTTTCAATTAAAATTGATTGGACTCAATTGGTAAATTATCAAAACTTTTTAATAAATTAGTTAAATTAAAATATTTATGATTTGATTGATATAAATGCAATATATTTATGACTTTCAAGATAATTTTCCTCAAAGGACGAAGGACAATAGAAGATTGGAGGATAGCTTGGACGAACTCTCATTAGATGTCACAATACCTCATTTCAGGGACAATAGTGATGACCATCCTAAGAAAGTGGAATTCTCTCCATTGTTAAAAACTATAATTACATGGTAATGTTCCATACCACTAGCCAAAGAGTCTCTTTGACCGACCTATTTGCAAAAAGAAATTGCATTGAGATACTAAAATGTAGCTTGTACAGTAATAAATGTGATCCTCCCCCATGCTTATAAGCCAGACCGTTTATATTTTCAATTTGTTCCACATAACCTATATTTTAATCCAAATTATTAGACTTATAAAAAAAATTTCTTTCGGACATCTACCATTGAAATAAGTAATTTCATGACTCATGTAATGCATTGTGCGAGAAGAGTCTAGTAACCATTCATGTAATCTAACTATAATCTTAAACAAAGCAATGTTTATGCATTTCTTTCGAGAAGTATACTAATGTTTTTTTTTTTAATACCGATATAAGCAATGTCAATCAATGTGCATAAGAAATTTCATAATCGATCGTTTAATGAGAACTGTCAAATATTCACTCCGAAGCCATGTAAATCAACGTGCATAGAACATCAACGACAGAAACGATTCACACGATCTTTACAGTGTAGCAAAAACTAAGCTACTAGGAAGCCAGACGATCCTCCAAATTTTCATCGACGAGCCTTCACGGAACACTGTTTACATTACACGAAAAAGGGCTGCATCAAAAGAGGGAATGTCTGCAAATCGAAACGTGTTAAGGACACTCGTTTCCCGGGTCTCGAAGCACCTTTTCCCCTCATCATTCGGCACGGCCTGAGCGAGCCCTTTAATGCGAATTACAGGTACCGACGAGGAGTACTTACGATCGCCATTACATGCGACGACATTTCCGGACTACAAACTAAGACAGGACCGCCCCCTGTCGAGCTCGAGGGTGAGCTTTTTTATCGAAGGGAACCCGGCGTTTGCATTCGAAGAGGCTGCTCACGTTAGGGGCCCGAAGGAAAGCATGCGCAGCAAGTATTAATGGTTTGGTGAACCTCTGGGGACCGTCCATTCCTTTTCGAATGAGGGCGAATTTGTCTTTGGGGCGTGGTTTGGCGTTTATTGCTTTGTACTGAAGATAAAACAACGTTGTCCTGCGGTTCTCTTTTGGGGAGAATTAATCATTCAGTTCCTTCCAGAGAGATAGAGAGAGAGAAGAGAAAAAGAAAAAAACATCGGTTGATGCGCTAAAGATTGTAAATATTTATTATTTGATTGCTTGACTAACCCCGTGAGGAAACTCTCATTGCAGAACCTAGACGACGTACAAATAAAATGCTTAAACATAATATAATTGTCAAAAGAGTGAACATTAAACTTATTGAAATGAGTCATAAAGCCATTTGTTAACTCATACATGATGGATTGAGTTGTTATATGAGTCAATCATATTTAGTATATGGTTCATAAATGATTATAAACATAATACGAGTGTCAAATATATCATAAATGGGTTTACAATTTATTTTGATCCAACCCACCTATACAACCCTTTATTCTGCCTCCCTCATTCACACTCACTCACCCTGCACTCTCACCCTAAGTAGGACTAATATTGATACGCGACACATGGCGCAACAAAATACAACACATCGGCACGTCGTTTCTAAAAAAAAATAGAGAATTCCAACATGTTGGGTTATGTTATATATTAAATGTATATTTTTCTGTATACATAATAAATATCATTTTTATGATTATTTCAATAAAAAATTAATTCAAATTCATAAATAAATTAATGATAAAAAAAAAAGCCTAAAATGAATTTACACTAAAAACATTAATTCACGATTTATTAAAATCATTCATTATTTTAATTTGACAAATTCAATTCTCTTCCAATAATTCATAAAACTTGAAAAAAAAAAAAAGAATTTTTTAGACTCGTGTGTTAGACTTATTGGAAGAGAAGAGAAAAAAAAAAACTTATGAGTGAATTGTGTATCACGAGAAGTGAGAGTTAAAAGAGAAGAAAAACTAGATTTTCTTATTTTCCCTTTTATTTTTTTTTTATTATTTT
The DNA here is from genome assembly GCF_016545825.1 of Eucalyptus grandis. Lineage (NCBI taxonomy): Eukaryota > Viridiplantae > Streptophyta > Magnoliopsida > Myrtales > Myrtaceae > Eucalyptus > Eucalyptus grandis. The sequence continues at coordinate 44,218,310 of NC_052617.1, read as the reverse complement.
TTTTTCACATATATATATTTTGACTCATTATTTATTGAAAATTTTAAAATTGACTTTGCGTATCGAAATCACATGTCGGAAACCTCGCATGTTGGAATTTTGACTTGAGTGTCGGAAAAATTGACCAAAGTCAGATTTTTCGACACGTGTTGATCAGGTGTCGGAGAGTGTTTGAGAATGTCGGACATGTGTCGAAGTGTTCGACACGACATGAAAACTTTGGAAGAGTGTCGATGCTTCTTAGCTTTCATCTGAGTTTGGAAACAAGTTTTCATAAATTCAGTTAAATATGAAAGCATTTTAGAATTATGAATGGAGTTTGGAATAGGTCGGTATGGTTATTAAATTTACATTATATGAAAATGAATCGAAACGGAGAATATGAGTCTATTTTGAGTCGAACCATGTTAGATCCAACCCATCTGTCTGAGGAACCTAGTGAATATCATATCATCGGACGGAAGGATTCGATACGATTTAGCAATCCAATTCTTTTTGCACGAGAAATAAACATGGCGGCATCTTGCAACGTCGAGAAGAGATAACCATGCGGTAGGATTGGTCCAGAATCCATTCTTGCCCTTCGTAGGAATATTCCGAGCCAAATTGCCAAACCAACGCCATCAAACCCCACACGCAAACAAACCGCCAGGAAAGCGGAATCCATAGTACGGTCGGAGAGTCGCTCGTTGCTGCGGTCGCGGTCGCGTTCGCATTTTGCTTTTTGCCCCTTTTTCCCAGTTCCCTCCTAATCAGAAGTCAAAAAAACCACCATTTTTCACTGCTCCCACTAGAGCCAGCCAGCCAGCCAGCCAGCCACAGCCAGCCCGTCGAATGTTTACTCTACCCTCTCCCCGCGTTCTCGTCTCGTCGTTTCTCCTTCGGATCTTTTTCTTTTATGCGCACTCCCCGGCGCAAAAGAAGAGAGAGCCCGAGAGATAATAAAAAAAGAAAGAAAAAAAAAAAGGAAGGTTAGAGAACGGATCCATAACTTCCCCCGCTGACAAAATCAAGAATCGACCAATCCATAACGAAACGACGTGCTGCGCCCGTTCGCTCGCGTCTCCCTTCTTCGATCCCTTTTCCTCGTCCCTGATCTTTCGAAATCTTTTTACAGTCCTCCAAGGGGGAAGCCGTTTTTCCCATTCGGTTGCAGAGCGAGAAACAGAGAGAGATGGAGAAGAAGGGGGAATAAAAAAGGAAAGGCGAATCGCCCCCGGCTCCTCCTCACTCCATCAATATAAGCATATTTCAACCTCAACCCCGTATCCATCCCAGCCCCACATAGTGAGAGAGAGAGAGAGAGAGAGGCATAGGGCTTCGTTCCTCCCCACTCCCTCCCTCGCTCTCTCTCTCTACCGTCATCGGATCTGGTTTCTGCTGCAACCCGAATACCCACATCGTGTTTTGTCTGATCTGTCTCTGTAACGCGCCCGGTCTTTCCTCTCTCTTCCTCTTTCTCTCTCCGTCTTCCGCTACTTTTTTTTTTTTGCCGTTTTCTTGAGAATTCGCCGGCGACCCGGAAGCGAGGAGCGGAAGAGGGGAGGTGGGTCGGGGGGAAAATAGGAACTTTCGATTCGATCCCATGAAGTGAAGGGGGCATTTTCATTTCTTTGGCCCCCGATGAAATGAAAATGCCAGCCCCACACCCGCGCGAACGATGACCAGAGCGATTGGCTTCGGCAGAGACGACGACGACGACGACGACAAAGAAGAAGAAGAGCGCTTCTACGAGTCCCTCGACCGCCTCATCTCGTCCTCCTCCTGCTCCTGCTCGAACTCCAACTCCGACGACGAGCCCGACGATCCGAACCCGGATCCGAATTCCGCCTCCGATCGCCGCTTCCCCGTGCCCCGGTTCCCCGCGGGCGTCTTCCGCTACGATGTCTGGATCTCGCAGCCATCCTCGGTGTCGGAGCGGCGGTCTCGGCTCCTCCACGAGATGGGTCTCGCCGCCGCCGCCGCCGCCGCCGACCCCTCTCTTCCGCGGGCGAAACCCGGAAAGGAATTGGGCCATTGCGACTTCTGGAGGTCGGCATCGGCGGATCACTTGACGGGTCGGCAGAATGGTCCGGACGCTGTTATATCGCGGTCGAGATCAGATGGGTCTGTGGATCACGGTGCCTGCTCCAGTGACCAGTGTAATTCGAATTCCTTGCAGCCCATTCGTTATTCTACTTCTATTGTTTCAATTGATAGCAACGGTTCTTTTGTAAATAATAATAATTTTGTGGATGGTGTCAATGTTGAATCGCGGGGTGCTGGTATTGGATCCACGAGTGCCAGTCCCCTTAGATTGGATAATCCGCCAATCGCCGAATGTCGTGAGAAATTCGACGAGATTAAGAGTGATTCCAGGAGTTTGAAAGTTGACTCGAATGACCGTCGCCTTACGGCTGAGAGTAATGGAGATGGCGATTGTGATATGCAGCGTAATGGGACTGATGATAGGGCAGATAAGACAGTTTGCACGATTAAAAACCTTGACAATGGGAAAGAGTTTGTGGTGAATGAAATCAGGGAAGATGGTACTTGGAACAAGCTCAAGGAAGTCGGGACTGGTAGGCAATTGACATACGAGGAGTTTGAGATTAGTGTCGGGCATTCCCCAATCGTGCAAGAGTTGATGAGGAGACAAAATGTTGAAGAGGGTAATAAGGATCATATGGATGTAAACGGGATTGGGGTTGGTCCAGGGGGGTCAAAGTTGAAGAAGAAGGGTGGGTGGTTTAAGAGTATAAGGAGTGTGGCGAGCACAATGACTGGTGTTAATAGAGAGAGGCGAAGCAGTGATGAGAGGGATACTTCGTCCGAAAAAGGTGGTCGGAGGTCAAGTTCGGCTACAGATGATAGCCAGGACGTATCATTTCATGGACCTGAGCGGGTAAAAGTGAGGCAGTATGGGAAGTCTTATAAAGAGTTTACAGGGCTTTATAAATGCCAAGAAATACAGGCGCATAGTGGGTCTATATGGAGTATCAAATTTAGTTTGGATGGGAGATATCTTGCAAGTGCAGGTGATGACCGTGTAATTCATGTGTGGAAGGTGGTAGAGACCGAGAGGAGGGGGGAATTATTGATGGAAAAACCGGAAGATGGCAGCTTTCACATGTTGGGGGCTAACGCATCACCAGAACTATGCACTTTGTCGCCGAAGATGGATAATTATCTTGAGAAGAAGAGAAGGGGGAGATCATCTATAAGCCGGAAGTCATTGAGCGTGGACCATGTTTTTGTTCCAGAAGTTGTGTTCGCGCTGTCAGAGAAACCTGAATGTTCGTTTGAGGGACATCTTGATGATGTTCTTGACCTCTCATGGTCCAAGTCCCAGGTTAGTTACCATCCCCTGATTCTCCAAATCTGTTCCTTAGCTTTTTGATTGGTCATTGGCAGTTCATGGACATGTACCGTTTCTAATTGTGTATGGTCTGATTGGAAATTTCATGAAACTCATTGCACAATGACTAAGCTCCCCCTGGCTCAGCTATCTTGCCTTGCTTTTGGGAGTTGCATTTTTCTTGATCTGATATGGAGAAAGTATACTAGTTGTTTAGGATATACTTTCCAGATCATTTAATGGCGACTGTGTTTGTCGCCACTTACAAAACCTGTATATTCATATTGCCAGGTGCCTTGTGTGAGTTCCCCTTTTCTCTGCATGAAGTGTGTCAAAGCATATTAAGCATCATTAGGCATTCGTTAGTGGTTGAGTCTTAAATAAGTTAATTAGGGTTTTGGGTGTCTCTTATCCTCTATAAATAGAGCCATCTTGTATTCTGTTTTTTTAAGCGATTGAATAAAGATGAAGCCTTTAGTTTCTCTCCACTCTTCTCCTGTTCTTTTCTCTTTTGACCAAGTGAAACTGGGCACAAGTTGTTTGGGAAGTAAATTTCAGGATTGCTTATGCTTATTGAGTTATAACTGAGTGAGGCCTGTATGTTATGTTTAATTTTTGGGTCAAAGCTAGCGAAATATGCTAAAATGGAGTGTAACATAGCCCATCCAACTGATTATAATGTAAATTATGCCAAATTCATGTTTGTAAGGATAATTTTTAATTACTCCTTTCAGAATCTTCATTAGAAAAAGTTCATTGTGGTGTGTTATGAACATGTTCACGATGCAGTTTTATATGTCTGTTCCGTTTCAAGTTAAATGGAAATTAAGTTGTTGTTGTAGAGTTTAGGAGTTAGGCTTTGCTGTGAAAAGTTTCGCTTGATTGCCTGATTATCGATCCACTTCATTTCATTTGTATTTATATGTTGTTCTGAATGCTTTCAAAGTGCATTTTGCTTGTATTTCTTTTAGGTGTTGGAACGGTCTCTCTGAGCATTTGCTTTTGCTCAATGTGACTCGCTTTTGAGTCCGTTAGTGATCCATAGCTTCACATGTGATGGATTTCTTGGCATGACAAGTTTTTTGTATCTGATTTAAGCAGAGGACTCTTCATTCCTTTTCTGCTTAAGGTTCTTGTGGTATGTGGTACGGCAGTTCAATGGTAGATAGATCACAGGCCTAAACTTGATGAGTTTGCCCCGATTGTTTTTTCATTTTTAGTATTGACCTCCTTTAAAATTGAGCCTTTGAGTCAGTACTAGGGTTAAAATATTAAATTATGATATTGGCTGATTTAAGGGGTTAGATGTGAAAACAGACATGCAAATAGAGCCAGGCGGACCAGTAAATATCACCTCATCTTTGTGCAATATAAATTCCCTGCCGGAAGAGTTGTTGTAAGAAACTCATATTTGGTTGTCAAAGGTTTGCTTTATTTGAAAAAGATTAAGGTTAGTGTAGCTGACTTCCATCTTGGAGCTGCAGTTTTTTTGTGAGAGTGATGTCATATGCCGAGTTGACGATGGGTGTGTTATTGTTTAATGTTTCGAGGGCTCTGTGTTGATGTCCTCATGCGACAGGTCTTAAATTTTGTTGCCCTTTTTATGTCAATTGGAATTAAATTTTCCTGTTTATTTGAAGCCATTTGCATAAGTTATGCCGACCGTGACAGGGTTGGGGTATTTTAAAAACTGAGGAGTGAGGATTGCAAGTACAAGTAGTTTTTAAAGGAGGTCTCTTTGCATTAATTATGTACTATGCAGTGGTGGACTCTTTGTTATATGTATTTGCAACGATTGCATCGTATTGGTTTCCTTAATCACAACCTTACATTATGCTAAACTGAACCTTTTTAACAGCACTTGCTCTCCTCTTCAATGGACAAGACAGTTCGATTATGGCACTTGTCTAGCAAGTCTTGTTTGAAAGTATTTTCCCACAGAGATTATGGTGAGTTTTTTATCTGCTTATCTACTTCCAGTGAATATACTTGCACCTCTTTGGTGGTAAACTGATGTCATGGGTCTGAACATTTTTCTCTGAGGGAAAATTAACTTGACAGCAAGAATGAAAAGAAAAAGAAAAGGCTGGTGAATCACTATCCCTTTCTAATTGAAGGAAGCGATCAGTACAATGAAGGGGATTTGCTGAATCTGCAAATGGACTTCCTCTTTTTCTTTTTCACACTCAATCATCCTGGCTTGCTATCTGAACTTACCAGATTTTGCTTTTCCTCTGTTATGCTGTGATGCAGTAACCTGTATCCAGTTCAATCCTGTCGATGATAGATATTTCATTAGTGGATCCCTTGACGGCAAAGTGCGTATATGGAGTGTTCCTGATAGGCAAGTTGTTGATTGGAGCGATTTCCATGAGATGGTCACTGCAGCTTCTTACACACCAGATGGTCAGGTATGGACTGTTATGCTGAAATATGGTTTTTCATGTATGGTGATCACTGTTGAACCAATTGCTTAAGAGTTTTCCCTCCCCTTTTGTAATTCTCCTGACAGGGAGCGTTAGTCGGTTCATACAAGGGGAGCTGCCGTTTGTACAACACATCTGGTATAACTTGATAAATAGACTATTTCCTGGTTTGTTTTGTTTCTCTGCTTTAGAGTCGATTGGTACATGTCAAGTTTCACCGTTCTTATCGACTTTAGTTTATTTCTTCCCAGAGAACAAGTTGCAACAGAAGAGTCAAATCAGTTTGCAGAATAAGAAGAAGAAATCTCATCATAAGAAGATCACTGGCTTTCAGGTAATGAAATGGCCCATGATGTATTTGATAGAAATGATGATTGTACACATTACAGAGATGCTGTTTGTCTATGAAATTTCAAGGCCTTCTTCTATCTCATTTTTATGGACACGGAAGTATCTATCTACGATTTTGTATGGTATATCTAATGAAAACTTTGCTTGGCAGTTTGTATCTGGAAGTTCATCTGAAGTGCTCATCACATCTGCTGACTCTCGAATACGGGTTGTTGATGGTGTTGATCTGGTACACAAATTTAAAGGTCAGGGAAAACGCTGGAAATGAGATTGTATTTTTTTCCTAAGATCTCAAAAATAAATTGTCGTAAAATCCACTTGGTGGTCCAATTCATTAACTTTGTATTTTAAGTATTCAGCTGTCAAAAATTTTATGGGACATACACCATATGTGCACTGGGGCATGATGCTAGGATATTATTGAACTTCATAATTAGAGGGAAGAGCTCCAGAAATTTTTATCACACTCACATATGCAGGTTTGTGGTTTCATTTGGCGTCACAGTGAACATTGGTTATTTTCATGACAGGTTTCCGCAACACAAACAGCCAAATCTCTGCCTCCCTCAGTGCCAAGGGAAAATATGTGGTGTCTGCCAGTGAGGATTCTCATGTATATGTGTGGAAGCACGAAGCTGACTCTCGACCCAGCAGGGGAAAGGCTGTTACCGTAACACGTTCCTATGAACATTTCCATTGTCAAGATGTTTCGGTGGCCATACCTTGGCCCGGTCTGGATGATACATGGGGAGCTCTTGATGGTTACTCTGCTGAGAGAAATGGACCTGATACCGAGGAGGCCTCCACTGCCAATCATCCTCCGACACCTGTTGAGGAGACTAATGATACTGTAGGGTCAAGATCGGTGTCGGGTTGCAGCAACAGTCCACTTCATGGTAGTATTTCTTGGGCGGCCAATAACTACTTCGACAAAATTGCAACCAATTGGACGGACGAAAAACTTTCATTAGCTGCAAGAAGCAGGAGCCCTCGTGTCAGTGTGGACATCTCCAACGGAATCGGTGAGAACATGTCAGCATGGGGCCTGGTGATTGTAACTGCTGGACTTCGAGGCGAGATCAGAACTTATCAAAATTTTGGATTGCCCGTCCGGATATAGGTCTATGAGAACCCAACAAAGTCCTCCACTTTTTTAAGTTTGAATCTGTTGAGAGCTCCATACGCCCCGACTTCATATTGTCCTTGTTGCCAAAAAGTGTACAGAATATACTTGGGTGAGATTTGTAATATTAGTGAGTTCAGTTTTTCATTTTCTTTTTATCATGCTTGTGCTCGTCAGATGTATATCCCGATTGGGATCGTTCTGACTGAGCATCAAGAGAAGCAAAATAGAATTGTAAACCAGAAAAAAGGAAGTACAGTGATTTAGATCTGATGTTCTCTCAGCAGGCCGGAAATTGTAGAGTAAATGAGGAAGGAAAATCTTGTTAAGTTGGATAAAATGGTGATTTTTATGTTGAAAATCTTTTGTGTGTTCGGTTGAATATGCAATTATGCAGAAAGCTACGGGTGGAAAGCTCCGGTTCGTGGTTCACAAATGGGTCAATAGTAACATCCTATGCATATGCCCGTAAGAGTACCAAGTACATCGAAAACTAGATGCCGTTATGGCTGATCGTCGGGGAAAATTCCAAATAATTATATGAAGTGCTATTTTTTTTTTTTTTCAAATAAAATCTTAAAGTGAATATTATTTTAAATAAGGATATGAAATGTCATCACTTTTCTTAAATAAGAGCTTAAAATAAACTTTATTTTAAGTAAGGGCCTCAAGTACTATGTTAATCTCAAAGGAGGACATGATTTCATGGGCATTTTCTGTCATTTTTTTTAATTTCATTTTTTTCTTTTTCTATTTATTCTTTTCCAAAAAAAAGGAAAAAGAGCTATTTTTTTAATATATATAGACGAAGGCTTCACCCTCTTGCCTATGGTTGTCACCCCATCACCAGTGGAGTGGTGGCCATAGCCAATAAGAGCCGTGACCCTTATCAACTAGAGTTGAGGGCTAGCAAGCTTTTGCCAAACACGATGAGAGAATTGCCGGTCCTCGCCTAGGATTTGGGGTCTCCCCTAAATCTAGTTAAGGGTTGGCGACCTCGCCAGCCATGGCCGTTGCGCCACTAACAATGGGGGCAGCAGCCACAAGCGGGAGGGTTGGCCCTAACCCTCCCATCTTTTTCTCTCTTTTTTTTTTTTTTTTTTTTAAGTTTTAACTTTTTCTTCTTTCTACGGATTGTTCTTTTTTGGAAAGAAAAAATTAGAAAAAGAAAAAAATAACAAAAATACAACTATTCTTTGACATTGACATGACACTTGAGGTAATTATTTAAAATAAAATTCATGAAGTTCATGTCTTTATTGGAGAAATTGAAAGCATATCAAACCATTATTTAAAACCAGATTTATTTGAAATCCTAACTTGAGAAAACAAAAGCATTTCAAGCACTTATTTAAAATTTCCTCTTATCTTCCCAAAATGATTGTTTTTATTAAATGCAAATCTTTATTAAATGCAACGATGTGGCCACTAATAATAGATTTACTCGTGATTAAATTATATGAATGTGCATTGCACAATTAATGTTGCCACGAGTACAACAAAAATCCGGCACACCCAGGAGCAAAGTGGGTGCTGATATTTCTGCACAATCTCAATTTAAGTAGGGAAAATAGGAGCAGTACGACCTCAACGAGTTTGCTGTGCGAAAATTCAGTTCACATGTCGCTTGACAGGGTCTGGTAGGTTACAAATTGCACAAGACTTTGGAGGCACACATCAAACTAGAAGGAATTTAACACCCAAGAGCAAAATTCTAGGCATTTGTTCTTCCAACATCCCGGTCGCAGTGAGATTACATTATCTGATAAGATACATTATTGGACAACCTCAACATCCGCAAGTTACCCGGACCATATTTACATGAAATCTCAGGGTTTAGTACGTAATATACAACCTAAAGTTCATAAGCAGGAAACCTGGCCTCAGATGGTTCAGTCGTGTCCATGAAAAGGCAGGCCATCCCTCCAATGCCTTCGAACAAAGAGTAGGGGCGATCGCCTCCGTGCATCTTTCCCTCTGATATAAGCCTAAGCGCCCTATCTTGTAGGAAGCAAGCAAAAGCTTTAGCCCTGTACAAGTACTCTGCATTGCCCGTGAGTCGGGATAATGAAAGAAACACGTAAGCATTCCCGCTGATGCCATGACAGATGCCGACGCGCTTAAGAAGACCCCGACTCCAAACCACCTCCCCCGCATCTACAGCTGCTTGCAGGAACTCCTTACTGCCAAAAACCTGTAAAAGTACCATTGGGAAGATGAAATTGAAGCTAATTCATGACCAGAATGAGACATGCCGGAAGAATGTTTTTTTTTGTATAGATCGAGCAAATATATTTAACTGCAGCAGCGACTTCCAACTGTATATAGTGCCAGTTGCCATTACCAATATCCCCTCTCTATCTTTTCTCTGAGTTATAGTCCGTGAAAATGAGCATTTCAATGCACATTTTAGGAAAACAGAGTCGCATTTTTTAGACATTATAGCAGTTTCTCAAGCAACAATAAATCAATTCAATTGAATCAGGAGGCTTAATTGAAAGCCGAACCTCAGCTGCCTTTACAAGAGTTAATGCAACCCCAGGAGCACCATGGCACCAATGGACTAGACGATCTGTCTCGCTGCCTTCGCTCGAAGGATAATTGCCACTTGGGAATCGATTTTTGATCATATAGTGGAGTGTACCCTTGACATCCTCCACTTCATCTGGTTTTAGTGGCATGTCCATCAACACATGCATGATGCCTGCCAATCCATGCGCAGCACCCCAATACTTCTTTCCATGCCATTCATACATCAGTGGACATTTTCCTCCTTTTGCCAATCGTCTTCCATACTTGATCACATCATCCACCACTGCTCTCTGCAGACACATAAACACCGTTATTATTGATCGATTTTGATCAATGAGCATACATGCAACTGTTAAAAGAGAGGTTGGGAACCAAGCAAAAAAATTGCAAGAGATTAATGTCTGTACCATGCGAGCCGCTGATATTGTCTCTTTACCAATGTGCTTATTCAGGAAAGAGCCAGCCCAGAGGAACCCTGCTCTCCCATATAACAACTCATTTGGCAAGTCTCGTGGCAGTTGGATCTGTTCATATATTCCTGATAGTGTGTCACGACAAATACAGAAATACATGGACATTGGAAAGGAGTATCATAGAAAGAAACCACAAACCTCCTTGAATCTTGTCAAGTAGTGATCAAGCAACCTTTCATCACCAGAATGCTTAGCCACAACTGCACCAAGAGCACAAACACCAGCTTGCCCACATATAAATGTCACTCGCCTGCAATGTCAAATTTGCATATCATGAGGGCATTACATTACAATTAACTGGCTCCGAATCTGTAGCTCTGAGCCATTGTAATCTCATTTTATTAGGGAAGCACAGAGAAAGACTCAAAAGCCTAGACAGAACCAAAGACCAGAATATTTATTTTGAGCAGCTTCATAGAATAGACAGAATCATAGCCTAGACAAATTATATTGAGCAACTTCATAGAAAGGGAGAAGTACGAGTCTCAGTTCGACCAGGGCCGCATAACCATGACTAGAATCATAAGAAAAGTCCCAAATGATGTTTCAGTCTCTCAGCAGCTATTGCAGCCACTGGCGAGTCTGAAAGCCGGAAGCAAATGATTTCAAGCAGCTTAAGCAAAACCCAATTTGTTCAAAATGTCTTTAAGGAGCTAATACATGTAAGCCACTGCCATAAGAAACAAAAGTAACAGTTGAGCACAGAAATGGGCCAGGTTACGGCCCCGCAATTGTAAATATTAAACGTGAGAGAGAGTACCCAGAATCACGAGAAGCAGCATCACATGCCCTGATTATCTCAGAGCACAGCCTGAGATCACTCTCATTCTTGGTGACCTGGAAAGCTTTAAAGACCAGGTAAGCCGTCCCTAGAGCACCGGTATACAGAGTATAGTCCTGCAATCGTTTGCCACCCACTGCCCATGTCTCCCTCGCCACCTGAAACAACATAAGAGAACTCCAGTGACCCTTGTCGCGCAATTCACAAAGCTTGAAATTCAAGCTAATTAAATATCAATCGTCACTAACTTGTTCTATCCAGTATCCATCGTGAAGTCAACCGGGCAATTCAGAAACTCACAAAAGATGATAACTTGATGGATCCTAAGCCACTGCAGTGGCATTAACGCACGAGCACGACCCCCCACACGCAAGACCCAAGACTCGAGGACAAAAACCCAAAACAGGAATGGACAAAGTCAGAGACTTGAGAGGTGAAATGAGCTCTGGGAACCGAAAAGCGCGCAGCTTGAGGATAATTCCTCGAAGAAAAACAGTATCGAAGATCGGGAAGTACAGTGTCCTTGAGGTCGAGAGCTGCTTTCTTCAGCTTTTCAGAAAGAGCGGCGTGGGGAAGATAGAGGAGCTTGGAGAGCGAGTCCTTGGCTCTTTCGGCGGCGGCATCTTCCGCGGAAGCTTCCGGCACGAAGTCCGGCATCGGGTTGGGGAAGTAACGATCCGCCATGCTCGACGAGTTGGGAAGCTCTCGCGAGCAACGAAATACGACTCCAGCAAGAGACAGAGAGAGAAGCTTCAGGAAACGATTATGGGCCTGGCCCAATGGGCTTCAAGAGAAGCCCAGATTCTTCTGCACAGTGAGTTTGGATCCGCAATGCCTTCATTTTGCACTCCTTTGCAAAGACTTTGCCACCATCATTTTCGTCCTCAATGACGAGAAAAGCTCGTCCAAATTACAAATAGATAATCTTCGGCCCATGAAATACCTTGCTAACTCGGGGAAGGAGGCGATAGATATGTGAGCCCCTAACAGTAGCCTATGTGTCCGTTCCTCAATCACTAAGTCGACCTAGTAAGGTCAACATACCGAATTATTCATGCAATAAATGAGTTAGCACACTTCAGTCCAATTCTACCAATTTAGAGGCTGTTCGGTAGTGCTTCAAGCATTGAAACACGTCTCCCTCTAGCGACCGGTCCCTAGTCGTGTGGTGGACATTTGGCCTCTTGCAGATCGATCCTACCTATCAATCTAGTGCAAATAACCATTGGAGTTTGCTCCAGAAGCCACCCTTCAATATAAAAGAAGGAGATGGAGGTTCGAATCCCCACATTTTCAGGGAATTGAGGTAGGGACGATATAGTTTCAAAAGTGAGTTTTAACTCCCACACCCTGCAAGAAGGTGAGGCAAAAGTTTGAAAGTAAACGTTATAGTAGGAACATAACAGAACCGATAAAAAAAAAAAAAAATCTAGTGCGAGAGGCCGTGATTCGTGGTGCCTTAAGGGGAAGCCTATAAACACGTGAGACAAGCCGAAAAGAGGAGGCGGCCGACTCCTCAATCTGCAACTTGGAGGCCCCCATCTTATGACATGATTGTCTTTACCCTTCCCTTCTCATCTCCCGGAACTTTGATGAAAGTGAAAGAAATTAAAGTCAAACCATGTGCTTTTTCGCACCTTAATATGATAACCCTTGAAGTCGTACGTTGGGATTATTGCTCTCTATCCCAGCCTCTTCTTAGCCATCCTAGTCCTTTTGACTTTGTACAAATTGGAAGTCCATGCCTTGATTTTACAAACTTTGTACACATCGGAGTCCGGACCATCACCGGAGTACTTTTTTTTATGTAAGGTTTAGGGTCAAGTCCAGCTCGATGGCCAGGAAATGAAAGGTTGCATAGGAAATGCAAGTTGACAGTTTTCGTGCTGAGCCCATGCCATAATAATATGATAAGATGACCTAGACCTAGAGCTACAACTCCAAGTCTTGATATTTCACGGTCTAGCATTACATCGATATGGCATCAAAAGCTAAGATCTCAAATTTCTCGTGTTTGGATTTTGCTATTTCACGTGATACCTAACCATATAAATATAGAATTTTTCATACCCAGAGCTCAAAAAATCGAGATTTTGCACACGATGCGGGACAATAATGCACGGAAAGTGTTAATGATCGGGCCTCACCTTTTTTTTTGTGCGACAGCCTGAATTTCATTATCCAGGAAAAGCGATAAGCAACGATTATAGAGCGAGGGAAAATGAGAAGAAGGATGCGAAAGCAGGTTTCGCCAGAGACGGTCGACAAAGACGGCTTCGCACGTGCAGCAATCGACAAACGTCGCCCACGAAAAGAAACCAGCGCAGCCCCCACTTTTTCCATCCATCTTCTTCACTTCATCATTGTCTTCATCTACTCCTTTCTTTTTCTTTTTTTAAGTGACTGTCGCCCGTTTTGGTTTCGTTTCGATTGGAACCGCGTGACGGTACCAGCGGAGATACCGGGATTCGCGCGCACCGTAGGTAGTGCCGAACAGAGAGAAGATAAGATAAGCCACCTCTCGTCTCGTCTCTTCCCCCGCACGGTGTCGTTTCCGGGGCACTTATCTGCGCTCCAGCATGTGAGAAGTACGGATTTCAGACAGCTCGCGCGCATCGGACAGCGCCTGTCGTGTCGCGTCTCTGTCTGCGTTTTTGGACAGTCTTTCGATCTAGCGGTGCGGGCCACCTCGGGGGGGAATCTTTTGGCTCGCTGTAAACCACTCCTTTTTTACGCTCGCCGCCTGCATCTCCTTGTCCGTTTCGCATTCAATTTTCGTTGGTATATTTTTATGAGAGCTCGTGCTGAATGCGAGAACGTGACGTTTACCGTCTACCAGCCGATGCATCCAATGATCCCGGGTAGATCGCGAGCGCGGTGAGCGCTGTCCGGAGACCGATACACGTTCTTGATGTGGGGGAAATACAACATGACAAAAATAAGTGATGTCACTGCTTAGGTTCGTAGCTGAATAGATAATATTAATGAGACAGGAGCCGATATTCTTAAAAAAGAGGGACCTAGGCAACTTGAGATTTTTATTGAATCTGTCCGGCTCTAACAAATTAAAAGGGGGAAAAAAAAAACGTGCGTAGATCTAGGAAAACATGGCGTTCCCACATGGACAGGTTTCCATCTTTGACCAAAGGCTCAGTCCCTGCAAATTTACCCAACTCTAGCTTACGGAGCTCGTGTTTCCCGTTAAAGTTGGTTACGGATTCCGATTGGATTTCAGCCAAATCGGGAGCGGCTCCGTGACGGAGTTACAGCAACTGGAGTCTTTTTAATGCCTGGGTTGGATAAAGGTGCTTCGTACAAGATAGACAAAGGTGACGGATAGAGCAACCTAATTGTTATAATCAAAGCAGGTGGGTCTTAATGAACCACCAGAACGTTTGAATATTGTCTTTCCACGCAAGAGAAATATCACTTTAGATGCAGAGAGAGTGAAAGAGACCGAAGAAATGGGAAAATGAAAGGGCAATGTGATTGTCCAACCACCCATCGGAAAAAAAAATGTTCCTTTTTTTGTCTGGTTGGTGTTTTGGACCATATTAAATGAACCTGCTTTCCACGTCAAACGGGAAAAAAAGAGAAAAAAAGACAATGAACGTCCTAATTACAAGTTGGACTTCGGGGATTCGACAGGGATTCTGGCAACTACAGGCGATGTCCGTATGCGCCCGTGTCAAACATCAATCAAACGGAAGTAATAGAACACCAACTCGGAAGATGAGATTGTAGTAATTCTTGTATGGGCACCAAGTTGCTGTTCACTTTATGTAATTGAATGGATCGGAGAGAGAAATGGAGCGCATGGGGGTCCGGTTACTTCTCGACTGTTTTTCCGGATCAGAAGGCTCTCTTTCTTAAAGCATTTTCAACATGTAGCCATCAACAATGAAGACATCTTTGGTTGTTTAGGATGCATGAATGAGAAAATCTCGGTACTTTGGAGACTCGTTGTAGAAGACCCAAGTCGGTGAATGAGGCCCGAGTTAACCGATTGGGGTTTACAGCTTGGTAGCCGTGGATGCCGAGTCTGGACTCGAGGTTTTGAATTAGTTGGGGGAGCCTTTGTGGTCATGACTTTGGCGACCGGAGTTCGGAGGATTGAAACTCGACGATTATTTTTCTTTTTGTCGCATATTGAAAGGTGCAGAAACTTTTTTCCACTGAGGGTATGCACCATACGCTTTGCCGTATTATATATCTTGAAAACAAAACAACTTTTTTACCGTCATGTAAATCTAAGATTCGAATAAGGCTTTGCCAGAGAGTATATACATCGGACACACCCTGTCGAGAGGGCTAATGAAGAAATTACCCTAAAGGGACCGTCCCTATTTTATTTTTTTCCTTAATTATTGATTCATGCACCTATAGGGCTATAGTTTAGCTTTGAAATTCCGAACTCATATCACAGAATTCCTTCTTCTTTACCAACCCGACGGGAATAAAAAAAGGTGAAAATCGAATCAGATGACATGGTGATACGTACTCATCTCGTGCAATGATGCTGATTAAAAAGCATATTCCCTAGAGCTAAGTCGCCATAGTTTTGTCCTTTTTTATACTATTCGGAATGGATGTCCATAAGGCACGACAGAACATGTCCCATATAAAAAGTCCATTTGATATGCTATCACTTATTAGCTCATTATTCTAGTAATCTCTCCGATACCTTATCAGACAGAGAGAGAAAGAGAGAGAGAGAGACACACACACACACCCCACACCCCACCCACTAAGCTAAATCATTTGAGAAAGTTGTTGAACTAATTGGGATTAAAAAAATATGTCCTGACTAAGTTAGTGAGCTATTCTTTAACCGTTAAATTTCTATACACGTCGCGATTTGTGAAAATTAGATTTTAAGGATTTCAAGAAAAGAGAGAAAAAGAAAGAAAGAATAAAATCACGGTGATCAACCTGCACAATGTAATCTATACTCCATTACATCTATATTATAGAGAATTTACTTTTGAAGATTTAATTGCGCTTTTAACGACATTACAAAAAAAATCAACCCGAAATAGTCAAGATTAATCGACCCAACCAAGTTTTAAATTTATTGTCCTATCTTTCGTAAATACTCACATTACATACACATATAGGTGAGTTCTGGCCATTAATCATGCATGTTTGATGAATTTTATAATAATATTCACTAATGAAATCTAGGACTAAGCTTTTCCTAGACGTCCCTTGTCGGAAAAGCTGCAAAAGATGGGGGTTTGCATATACGACCAAGATTCCATAAGATGCTTTGGATATCCATTTGCCTGGGCATGGGATGACGACAAACGATGCTAATATGATATCACATGGCAATCTCGACGGTCCAAATCGATTCGATTTTTGCGTGGTCCCAAGGGACAACGACGTAAGATACCAAAGAAAAAGAAAGGAAAAAGAAAAAAGGAGAAGGGGAAGAAGAAGAAGAAGAAGAAAGGATTACCAGTTTTTGGAATGCAGATTTTTGCTCCTCGCCTCGGATGCGACAGGACGGCCTTTCTCTCCTTTCGCTTTCGCGCTCCTGGCCAAGCACGAAATGGGAACACGCGAAAGCTGAGAACTGCAATTTGCGCCATTTCCGTGCAATGGGTATGGTCCTTTGCAAGCTGTACGTACGGGGGACATTAAGGCTAAAGACCGCCTTGAAAGACCCACGACCTTTCATCACTGTACCATCGAAAACGTGCCGTCGTAGCCACGGCAGTGCTTGGGGAACATTGCACAGAGCAAAGCACATCTTCGTGTCCAAAATTCATGAGCATCATTACCCGAACATGCAAAGCGCTCTACAGCTTAGTGCTTCGTGAAACCGAGGTTGCTTACGAGAAATCCATCTCTCTTTCTCGCAAGTATCTAACTTATTAAAGCCGGTAAACTTCTAGACGCGAAAACAGAAACAAAAGGGTATTTTTCCGCGACCGTTGTTGCACATCTTATATCCACGCCTAGGACTAGTCTTTTGTTTGTTGCTTTCCTCTCCTTTTTGGCCCATTATGACTGAATATTATTGAGTTCATTAAGCTCTAAATTTGAAGGAACAGTGTAGGCCTTCGGAAGCAGGAAAAAGCTTTTCAAGTCACTGATTGAAGCGTTTGTTCCACGAAAGCAAGCTGGATGACTTTTTAATAATTGCCGACCATTTTCCATGTGATTATTCTCAAGGCTTCATGGCCTTTGACGATGTTTGGAGATATGCGTCCACTGCGGAACATTGAGACGACAAGACGCAAAGAAGCGGAGAGAAATCCCAAGTTTACTATACTGATCTGGCGTCACTAAATCGATTGAGTATAGATAATTAATGATAGCTACTAGCTAATAGTATATGCTGAAGTGCTCGATTATGCTTGACACACGGGCGATCTCCTTCGATCTACTAGCTTGATCTTTGGGTCGAGCGAAAAGACTTTGTTCACTAAATAACGCGACACGACTTTCTGTTTGGCTTCACAAGAAACCCTAATTCGATGAGCTTCTATTCCGAAGAGTACGAGAGAAGGAAAGATGAAAATCGAGCTGAAATCGCCAGGCGGGCCCGGTTAGGGGGGTTTCCTTTCGGAAGCAAGATGATGCGGAGAAATGGCATGTTTCTCGTGAGGATTACATGGAGAGATCATTGAGGCGTGTTTTTCCATTTGCGATTTCTGCATGTGACTAGCGATCAGTGGAGATCCAACGGGCCGTACAGATATTTGTCCCCGCCGAAATTATTATGATCAGTGGCATTTACTCCGTGCCCTCTCTTTGTCTTGGATCTGAACAGGCCGGGGCATCGCTCTAACCCTCCACGTGGTAGACCCCTCCTTGACCTTCATCATCATATCCTTCTGCTTCTTCTTATTTTGTCAACGTGACATTGATGAGTAATAAAACGAAATAAAGAAACAGAAAATCATGCTTGGTCTTAATTACCACAGCATTGCTCCCATGTTGGTGTGTGACCTGACCATCCAAATGGGTAAGCTGAAGGATCTCGTCACAAAAAGCACCGTCCTCCTCGGCTCCGTCCCGTGAATTAACCGAATCCCACCCGTGACGACGGGCGGGTTTTCCAAGATCCCAGCATCTGTGTGCATCCTCTATAACTATGTGTGTCATCGATGTCGCCAGGATCCAACGTGCTGTACATCGGGTTGATCGCATTGATCGAAGTTAGTGGTGACCTGGTTCGGGCGAGTATTTCTCACGCTGCGGGTCAAAGGGTTTTCTTTTTTGTTGGTCAAACAGGTCAAAGTGGTGCGGCGGTATCAAAACTTCCCAACGTATGAAAGCTGTCCAATCGAATTGTTAGGCCGACGTATGTAAGCTGTCAGTTGAAAGGGTAGTGTGAGGGGTGTAGTGGGAGGCATCTGCTTTCCCCACTGCACTGCCACCCACCAATTATGTTGCTGTGTCAAAGCGGAGCATTCAAAGATTGAACCAATCCAATCTGAGCCCACGTTCACACGCAGACACAGGTAAAGAATGGTGCGTCCCTTCCCTTTCCACCAGACTATTTGAATCGACTAATGGAGTATCCGATCTCCAAAAACAATAGAGGAAAGATAAGAATGTTTATGGCCATGAATCAGCAACTCGGGAAAATGATGATTTATGTGGATTCATCTGTTCCATCGACTGTTACCATAGACGTTATCATGGGTTATTTAGTATTCAATATCGGCTGTTTTATTTAAGTGAGCTGACTAGGTTTTTTACATTAAAAAATTCAATATATACATATTAAACTGGCTTCAGAGTTTCACTTTCTTGGCAAAAAAAAAAAAGGTAGTCGTGTGTCAGATTCAATTCATCATTTCCTAGTATCCCGTTTGGTTCACTTTTCTAGAAATGGAGAACCAGACTGGTAATTACGGGAAATCTCGAACGGGACTAATTTCTATGGCCGGTTTGGCCTGATTTCTGATTCTATTTTGAACCCATGTTGACCCTACCTTTACCATGATGCCAACCTTTCGATGACTTTTCTCCCCCGAATAAAATATTATGAAAGTTGTGAAGATTGTAGTGGATGGGACTCATAAAAAACCTTTCAATACTTCGGCTACATTACCGGCAGATTAGAGGGACCCTTTTCTCCTAATTTTACTCCATCACTTTCTTTCTTAAGCAAAGTCAGTGACATCTCACGGCTGTAGTTTCCCTCTGGAAAAGTTAAAGAATATGTGGTTCTCCGACTTCATCATCATCGACCATCTTCAATCACGGCACTCGCGAGCTTCTTGATGCTGATGACGCCCCCACCACATGTCAATTAACCTATATCGCCATCGAATATTGGCGTCTCTCGTCTCTCTGTTAATAAAGGTTCTTTTCTCATGGCTCAGATCCATGAAGGAAACATCAGAGAAAGGGACACGCGCGGCTGGCGTGGCCTCGCGACTCGTTCCCTCGACGAGCCAGATCCTTTTCATAAAAAAGGAAAGGCTACTTTTCCAGTGAATTAAGAGGAAAAAGATCTCTTCACGACGTCATTTCTCATGATTACCATCGCAAGTTGACAGAAAGATAAGAGTAAGATACTCTTCTCTTGGAGTCTTCAAGATGGTGGATGAGGTAAGAGCCATGGGAGTCGTTGACAGATGATCCCTGCACGCAAGGCCTTCTCATTACAACATTCAAATAAATCGAAAGGCATCTCATCAGGAGCTCAAGCCCTGACATTCAGCTCTTCTACAGAATGTGCGCATGCTTCCCGTGCTGGGTTGAATATACATATAAACTTACATCTGCATCATATTCTCCGTCATTTGATAAGGCGATGTGGAGCGTGGTGGTCCTGCAGATGGCTTTCGCATCAGCTTACTTATTTTAAATTAGAAGTAAAATCGGCAGAACCATTGTCGTTGCCCATTCATGTAGCCTTTAATATTACAGTCAACTTAGGGATGTACTGCAAGTATGCAGGGGGAGATCTTTTTGCCAGTTAAAAAATGGATCTCTTTTCTAGAAATAATTAATCAATGAGATGAAACAGCTGGGTCTAATATATAGTATATAGAGATTGGAGCAAGGTGTGGTCAAATAGTGGTTGATTATGGAAGGTTGAAGCTCTAGCTCGTCATGACAGCCGTGTTCAGACATGATCCCTCGTGAAGAATTGCCAAAATAACGTGTTTTGTTCTAGAGAGACGAGGTGAACGTGGTGGTTGAATCCTACTTGTTAAAATGTCGTGACAACCCTCGTTGTCAATGAACGTTCCCATGGGATTAGAAACCGCTAGCAATGCGTCTTGGAATGACAAGGACTGGTACTGAGTTATAGTCATGCCTCTTTTAGTCCAAAATAGATTATCGAGACATCAATTCTTGTGATTCACAAGGGTCAAATATGTCGACTTCTTTTATTTTTATTTTGTTTCTTTGGGTTTGCTGCACATCGAATTTGAAATGGGTGTGGTTTGTGACTTAAATTAATACCTTGCCCATGTCATTAACACGGTTTTTAACTTCCACATGCTTTTGGTTTTTAGCTGAATATTGTAACATGATCCCCGTGCTCTTTTTTTTTATAATCAAACCGACTGTATTAGGAAACAACTTACATCGACTATGAGACAGTGACGGTTATTTTATTTCATTTTTCGTGTTACGAGTGGTTGGGATGCAAGTAAGATATGATTATTCAATTAGACAGGTTAAAAGACCCAACGCATTCACAACTTACGTTTCTTTCTCCTATTTATTTATTTATTTATTTATTTATTGAAGTTTTATGCATCCACGTTCCAACTATTAATACTAACTTGCCTTCTCTTTGAGATCGTCGGTGTGTATCTCGAGTCTTTTTTTCAAATTAAAACGCTGGCTATAGGGAGTATTATTAAACTGATGAGATCGTTCTTCTGTTTGGTGTGACAATGGCATTCCATAGGTTATTGGTTCAAATCTCATCAGTTATGTGTAAACTAGTCTGAGCGAGGACCATCAGGAATAGGTATAAGGTTCAGATTCAATCGGTTCGTGGAATTTATCGGGTGTTTCACAAGCCTCTAAGTAATTAGGTTTCCATACTCGCGTCCTTGTATTATCAGGAAAAAGAAAAAAAACTAAAAAATGCCCATTATTTTGTGGATTTTTTTTTTTTATGGAAGAATTGTTGGCTTATACAACCGCTAATTGAATGTAATTTCTTTAAGTTAGTAAATGTAGTCCCAAATATTTTGATGATTTTTCAATATAATCATTCTATCCAATTTAAGCTTGCAAGTCAGCATTGGTCATCTAGCCAATTCGAGCTAAATATCGCCAACATGAATGTCGGTCATTTTATGTGACATTGTTGATGACACTAGCCGACCCTCACTTGTGGCTAAGAACACCAAGGATCTGTTAACCCTACTAATTGAAGTTCAGGCAGACGAAGGACAAAAAGAAATGAAAAGAAAAAAATTGAAAAAATTTCCTCAAAACGGCATCATTTTGAACCTTATCAAACACGTCAGCTCCTCTATCCGTGCCATGTATATATCGGAAAATTATCAATAGATTTAGATCTAACATTGGTAAATTTAAAAAGTTTAAGAACGAATTGCTGGTTTTATAATAAATTTAGGAGTTTTCGGAAAACTTTCCGGACGGGCAATTTCTAGTGTGCTCAAATTTGCCGCAGCTTAAATTCGAAAAGTTAAATTTCCCCGGAGCACATGTTTACATAACAACAAATCTAGCTGAAATTCAAATTCTCACCAATTATTGCTTTAGGACAATTCGATTGCTCCACTAGAGACAGGAGTGATTAATTCACCATATCATTTTGTTGACCAACGGAAAATCGCCCTGATAATATTGTAAGATCGTAACGTGGCCCCCACATGTGTTGGCCCCTTACGTCGCAACCCATCCCATCCCAACGCGCTCTCTCTGCTGCTTCCTCGTAGCGTCGCTCCTCTATAAATCTTAATCTCCTCGATACCACACCACCACCCACCACCACCGCCATACCACCATCTCTCTCTCTCTCATTCTCTCTCATTCTCTCTCTACCCCGAGCAAAGATCGTATTTGCATGGCAGCTGGGTTGTTCAGCCACAGAGTCAGCGACCTCTGCCTCGGCAAGCCCGCCCTGAGGTCGCTCCCCGTCGCCGCCACCGTCGGCGATGCGCTGTCCGCCCTGAGGAGCTCGGAGGACAGCTTCCTCAGCGTCTGGAGCTGCGACCACCGCTCCAAGGCCGCCGCCGCGGCGTCGCACGAAGGAGGAGAGGGAGGGGAGTGCCGCTGCGTGGGGAAGCTGTGCATGGTGGACGTCATTTGCTATCTCTCCACCGAGGACAGCCTGTCGTCTCCTTTGGAGGCCCTGAAAGCGCCCGTCTCCGCGCTTCTGCCGAAGATCCCGGGTCAAGTCGTGCACGTCGAGCCTTCTTCGAGGTGAGCGCCATGAGAATGGGCAATCTTTCTCTAATTTGTCCTTCTGAACTGCGTTCTTTTCCGGTGTGTTTGGCCTTAACCGTGATGGATTTTCTTGAAGGATCTACAGTTCTTTTCGATTTTCTTTGTCTTTACTCAATTGACTGTCACTTCATGTCCGGGGTTTCAGGATTTGGATTTTCGCGTGCGTTCTGCTTTTTCCATCGCATGATTTTGCCTGAAATATAGGGTCTTGTGCTACGAGTTCAGATTGTTATTATCCTTCCCAGATATGAGGATTAAATCTCTTCCTTTTAACTCTTCAGATTGGTGGAAGCTATAGATCTCATTCTGCAAGGAGCTCAAAACCTGGTCGTACCGATTCAAACTAGGTCCACAAGAAGAAAACAGCACCAGAAACTATCTTCCTCAACGGGTCCTATCACAGTTCACAAAGGAGAAGAATTCTGCTGGCTGACTCAAGAAGATGTGATCAGGTTCCTCCTCAACTCCATCGGCATATTCTCTCCCATCCCTGCACGAACCATCGACACCCTCGGCCTCATAAGCACCGAAGTCCTCGCGGTCGATTACCACTCCCCTGCCTCGGCGGCGCTCGAGGCCATCTCCCGCTCGCTCGTCGAGCAAACCTCGGTAGCCGTGGTGGACGTGGAAGGGGTCTTGATCGGCGAGATCTCGCCTTCCACGCTCGCTTGTTGCGAAGAGACGGTCGCAGCCGCCGTGGCGACCCTCTCCTGCGGCGACCTCATGTCCTACATCGACTGCGGGGGGCCGCCAGAGGATCTCGTCCGGGTGGTGAAAGAGAGACTAAAGGAGAGGAATTGCAGAGGAATGTTGGAAGAATTCGAGATATCTTCAGCACCAAGTAATTCGTCGATGTCCTCGTCGTCGGACGAGGAGAGCTTTTCGTCCCCGAACACCAGATTGGCAAGATCAGGGAAGTACAGCAGGTCTCACAGCTACTCAGCTAGGATGGTGAGGAGGTCAGAGGCGATAGTCTGTCACCCCAAGAGTTCGTTGATGGCTGTGATGATTCAAGCCATTGCACACCGTGTGAATTATGTGTGGGTCATTGAGGATGATTGTAGCTTGGTGGGGATTGTCACATTCTCTAGCATTTTGGAAGTTTTCAGGGAACATCTGGAGAATTTGGAGTAGGGTCTTCCTCGGTTCTCGTCATTAATTTGTTTCTCTTTGTTCTGGTTTGTTCTGGTTTACTATTTCCCAGGTCAGAATGCTGAAATTGTGAGTGGGAGGATGGGAAGAGAAAGAACTGCAAAAAAGAAAAGAAAAAGAAACTACCAAGTGGTGTTCATATTGTGCTTTGAGCTTTCTGCCCTTTTCTTTGTTCAATCCAAGATCATGAAGAGGGTCTTTGGCTCGATGGTTTGATTATGTTGCTTTCCCTTTTTCGAAGAAATTCTTTTAAGCTTTTGGTCTTATGATATTGGATTTTGAGGTATCTTTCTTGTGTGGGCCTAGGCTCTGATTTTCTTTAGGTTCTCGCGTTCACTTCATGGATGAAGATACTCTTTGAGATCGTGTTGGGTGCATGTGCGCGTCCGTTGTTGTCTGACCATAAAAAATGGGGAAGGAGAGTTTTGTCTTGGGGTTTAAAGGAATTAAGAATCTCCTTCTTCATGTGCGTATTTATTCTGGACTTTGCTTTAACATTTACTCAACCAAAACATGCACTCTGCCTGCTGTCAATCTTTCGTGCTTTGACTCTCATTCTCCATATTCAAGCCCCTTTTCGTTCCGGCCTTTTGTGGAGACAACGCAATGTCCGAGATACGCTACCGGAACGGTTCGAATTACCTGTGGTAATAATCCTCGACTCACCCTAAAACAGAACCGGACGGTGTTTATGTCCTAGAACAGAAAAAAAAATGAGGACGAAGATGCCTACCACTTTTGAACAGATAGCAATTATTTTTTTCCTCTTTTGGCTTTTTGATGAAGGGGATATCCGGATCTGTTTAGAGAGACCAAATCATATGCTTTTGGCCTGATATGCTTAGTCATACTTGGATTGATAATATGAAAACCCTCCATAGGACCGGGAATAGTATAATAAAAAAAAAAGGGTTGGTCGAAAATTCGACATTTTCTAATGGTCTCGCCGAGGCCTTCCGGATCATCAAAGACGTTGGACGAGCGGGCGAGCTATATCTTAATCAATATTTGGAAAGGCTTTATTTGATGATGGTACGTTCCAGGCAGCATCCAAGTAACTAGAAGAGCTTATCTTATCTTTATTGACACGATACGCGAGTAAAATGTGTTGAGGAAACTGAGCTGTTGGCTAGACCGGTCAAAGT